>NC_090930.1:630065620-630427743 GCF_040938575.1 Ambystoma mexicanum
AGTTGGGACATGGGTGGGGGCCTGCTGGCAGGTGCCCAACAGTGCTGGGGGGTGGGGGTGGTGGGGAACATGGGTGGGGCCTGGTGGAGGGTGTCCCTGCACTGCTGGGGGTGTGGGTGGTAGGAGACATGGGTGGGGACCTGGTGGAGGGTGCCCCTGCACTGCTGGGGGGTGGGGGTGGTGGGAGACATGGGTGGGGGTCTGGTGGAGGGTGACCCTGCACTGCTGGGGGGTGGTGGTGGTGGGAGACATGGGTGGGGGCCTGATGGAGGGTGCCCCTGCACTGCTGGGGGTGGGGGTGGTGGGAGACATGGATGGGGGCCTGCTGGCAGGTGCCCCACAGTGCTGGGGGGTGGGGGGTGGGGAACATGAGTTGGACATGAGTGGGGGCCTGCTGGCAGGTGACACACAGTGCTGGGGGGTGGGAGGTGGGCGGGGAACATGAGTTGGACATGGGTGGGCCTGCTGGCAGGTGCCCCACTGTGCTGGGGGGTGGGGGTGGTGGGGAACATGATTTGGACATGGGTGGGGGCCTGCTGCAGGTGCCCCACAGTGCTGGGGGGTCGGGGTGGTGGGGAACATGAGTTGGACATGGGTGGGGGCCTGCTGGCAGGTGCCCCACAGTGCTTGGGGGTGGGGGGGACATGAGTAGGACATGGGTGGGGGCCTGCTGGTAGGTGCCCCACAGTGCTGGGGGGTGGGGAGGTGGGGAACATGAGTTGGACATGGGTGGGGGCCTGCTGGCAGGTGCCCCACAGTGCTGGGGGGTGGGGGTGGTGGGGACATTAGATGGACATGGGTGGGGGCCTGCTGGCAGGTGCCCCACAGTGCTGGGGGGTGGGGTGGTGGGAGACATGGGTGGGGGCCTGGTGGAGGGTGACCCTGCACTGCTGGGGGGTGGGGGTGGTGGAGACATGGGTGGGGGCCTGGTGGAGGGTGCCCCTGCACTGCTGGGGGGTGGGGGTGGTGGAGACATGGGTGGGGGCCTGGTGGAGGGTGTCCCTGCACTGCTGGGGGGTGGGGGTGGTGGGAGCCATGGGTGGGGCCTGGTGGAGGGTGCCCCACAGTGCTGGGGGTGGGGGTGGTGGGAGACATGAGTTGGACATGGGTGGGGGCCTGCTGGCAGGTGCCCCACAGTGCTGGGGGGTGGGGGTGGTGTGGAACATGAGTTGGACATGGGTGGGGGTCTGCTGGCAGGTGCACCACAGTGCTGGGGGGTGGGGGGGTGAGGAACATGAGTTGGACATGGGTGGGGGCCTGCTGGCAGGTGCACCACAGTGCTGGGGGTGGGGGTGGTGGGAACATGAGTTGGACATGGGTGGGGGCCTGCTGGCAGGTGCCCAACAGTGCTGGGGGGTGGGGTTGGTGGGGAACATGAGTTGGACATGGGTGGGGGCCTGCTGGCAGGTGCCCCACAGTGCTGGGGGATGGGGGGGTGAGGAAGATGAGTTGGACATTGGTGGGGGCCTGCTGGCAGGTGCCCCACAGTGCTGGGGGCTGGGGGGGTGGCGAACATGAGTTGGACATGGGTGGGGTCCTGCTTGCAGGTGCCCCACAGTGCTGGGGGGTGGGGGTGGTGGGGACATGAGTTGGACATGGGTGGGGGCCTGCTGGCAGGTGCCCCACAGTGCTGAGGGGTGGGGGAGGTGGGAGACATGGGTGGGGGCCTGGTGGAGGGTGACCCTGCACTGCTGTGGGGTGGGGGGGAGACATGGTGGGGGCCTGGTGGAGGTTGACCCTGCACTGCTGGGGGGTGGGGATGGTGGGAGACATGGGTGTGGGCCTGGTGGAGGGTGCCTCACAGTGCTGGGGGGTGGGGGGTGGTGGGAGACATGAGTTGGCGATGGGTGGGGCCTGCTGGCAGGTGCCCCACAGTGCTGCGGGGTGGGTGTGGTGGGGACATGAGTTGGACATGGGTGGGGGCCTGCTGGCAGGTGCCCCACAGTGCTGGGGATGGGGGTTTTGGGAGACATGGGTGGGGGCCTGGTGCAGGGTGACCCTGCACTGCTGGGGGGTGTGGGCGGTGGGAGACATGGGTGGAGGCCTGGTGGAGGGTGACCCTGCACTGCTGGGGGTGTGGGTGGTGGAGACATGAGTTGGACATAGGTGGGGGCCTGCTGGCAGGTGCCCCTCAGTGATGGGGGTGGGGGTGGTGGGAGACATGGGTGGGGGCCTGGTGGAGGGTGACCCTGCACTGCTGGGGGGTGGGGTGGTGAGAGACATGGGTGGGGGCCTGGTGGAGGGTGACCCTGCACTGCTGGGGGTGGGGGTGGTGGGAGACATGGGTGGGGGCCTGATGGGAGGGTGACCCGCACTGCTGGGGGGTGGGGGTGGTGGGAGACATGAGTTGGACATGGGTGGGGGCCTGCTGGCAGGTGCCCCACAGTGCTGGGGGGTAAGGGTGGTGGAGAACATGGGTGGGGGCCTGGTGCACTGCTGGGGGTGGGGGTGGTGGGAGACATGGGTGGGGGCCTGGAGGAGGGTGCCCTGCACTGCTGGGGGGTGGGGGTGGTGGGAGACATGGGTGGGGGCCTGGTGGAGGGTGACCCTGCACTGCTGGGGGGTGGGGTGATGGGAGACATGGGTGGGGACCTGGTGGAGGGTGACCCTGCACTGCTGGGGGGTGGGGGTGGTGGAGACATGAGTTGGGACATGGGTGGGGGCCTGCTGGCAGGTGCCCCACAGTGCCGGTGGGTGGGGGTGGTGGGGAACATGAGTTGGACATGGGTGGGGGCCTGCTGGCAGGTGCCCCACAGTGCTGGGGGGTGGGGGGGTGGAGAACATGAGTTGGACATGGGTGGGGGCCTGCTGGCATGTGCCCCACAGTGCTGGGGGTGGGGGGTGGGGAACATGGGTGGGGGCCTGGTGGAGGGTGCCCCTGCACTGCTGGGGGGGTGGGGGTGGTGGGAGACATGGGTGGGGGCCTGGAGGAGGGTGCCCCTGCACTGCTGGGGTGTGGGGGTGGTGGGAGACATGGGTGGGGGCCTGGTGGAGGGTGACCCTGCACTGCTGGGGGTTGGGGGTGGTGGGAGACATGGGTGGGGGCCTGGTGGAGGGTGAACCTGCACTGCTGGGGGGTGGGGGTGGTGGGAGACATGAGTTGGACATGGGTGGGGGCCTGTTGGCAGGTGCCCAACAGTGCTGGGGGGTGGGGGGGTGGGGAACATGAGTTGAACATGGGTGGGGGCCTGCTGGCAGGTGCCCCACAGTGCTGGGGAGTGGGGGTGGTGGGGACATGAGTTGGACATGGGTGGGGGCCTGCTGGCAGGTGCCCCACAGTGCTGGGGGTGGGGGAGGTGGGTGACATCGGTGGGGGCCTGGTGGAGGGTGACCCTGCACTGCTGGGGGCTGGGGGTGGTGGGAGACATGAGTGGGGGCCTGGTGGAGGGTGCCCCACAGTGCTGGGGGTGGGGGTGGTGGGCCACATGAGTTGGAAATGGGTGGGGGCCTGCTGGCAGGTGCCCCACAGTGTGGGGGTTGGGGGTGGTGGGAGACATGGGTGGGGGCTGGTGGAGGGTGACCCTGCACTGCTGGGGGGTGGGGGTGGTGGGAGACATGGGTGGGGGCCTGGTGGAGGGTGACCCTGCACTGCTGGGGGTAGGGGTGGTGTGAGACATGAGTTGGACATGGGTGGGGGCCTGCTGGCAGGTGCCCCACAGTGATGGGGGTGGGGGTGGTGGGAGACATGGGTGGGGGCCTGGTGGAGGATGACCCTGCACTGCTGGGGGGTGGGGGTGGTGGGAGACATGGGTGGGGGCCTAGTGGAGGGTGACCCTGCACTTCTGGGGGTGGGGGTGGTGGGAGACATGGGTGGGGGCCTGGTGGAGGGTGACCCGCACTGCTGGGGGGTGGGGGGGTGGGAGACATGAGTTGGACATGGATGGGGGCCTGCTGGCAGGTGCCCCACAGTGCTGTGGGGTGGGGGTGGTGGGGAACATGGGAGGGGGCCTGGTGGAGGGTGCCCCTGCACTGCTGGGGGGGTGGGGTGGTGGGAGACATGGGTAGGGGTCTGGTGGAGGGTGCCCCTGCACTGCTGGGGGGTGGGGTGGAGGGAGACATGGGTGGGGGCCTGGTGGAGGGTGACCCTGCACTGCTGGTGGGTGGGGGTGGTGGGAGACATGGGTGGGGCCTGGTGGAGTGTGACCCGCACTGCTGGGGGGTGGGGGTGTTGGGAGACATGAGTTGGACATGGGTGGGGGCCTGCTGGCAGGTGCCCCACAGTGCTGGGGGGTGGGGGTGGTGGAGAACATGGGTGGGGGCCTGGTGGAGGGTGCCCCTGCACTGCTGGGGGGTGGTGGTGGTGGGAGACATGGGTGGGGGCCTGGTGGAGGGTGCCCCTGCACTGCTGGGGGATGGGGGTGGTGGGAGACATGGGTGGGGGCCTGGTGGAGGGTGAACCTGCACTGCTGGGGGGTGGGGGTGGTGGAGACATGGAGTTGGACATGGGTGGGGGCCTGCTGGCAGGTGCCCCACAGTGCTGGTGGGTGGGGTGGTGGGGAACATGAGTTGGACATGGGTGGGGGGCTGCTGGCAGGTGCCCCACAGTGCTGGGGGTGGGGGGGTGTGGAACATGGGTGTGGGCCTGGTGGAGGGTGCCCCTTCACTGCTGGGGGGTGGGGGTGGTGGGAGACATGGGTGGAGCCTGGTGGAGGGTGCCCCTGCACTGCTGGGGGGTGGGGGTGGTGGGAGACATGGGTGGGGACCTGGTGGAGGGTGACCCTGCACTGCTGGGGGGTGGGGGTGGTGGGAGACATGGGTGGGGGCCTGGTGGAGGGTGACCCTGCACTGCTGGGGGGTAGGGGTGGTGTGAGAAATGAGTTGGACATGGGTCGGGGGCCTGCTGGCAGGTGCCCCACAGTGATGGGGGTGGGGGTGGTGGGAGACCTGGGTGGGGGCCTGGTGGAGGATGACCCTGCACTGCTGGGGGGTGGGGGTGGTGGGAGACATGGGTAGGGGTCTGGTGGGAGGGTGCCCCTGCACTGCTGGGGGGTGGGGTGGTGGGAGACATGGGTGGGGGCCTGGTGGAGGGTGACCCTGCACTGCTGGGGGGGTGGGGTGGTGGGAGACATGGGTGGGGGCCTGGTGGAGTGTGACCCGCACTGCTGGGGGGTGGGGGTGGTGGGAGACATGAGTTGGACATGGTTGGGGGCCTGCTGGCAGGTGCCCCACAGTGCTGGGGGGTGGGGGGTGGTGGAGAACATGGGTGGGGGCCTGGTGGAGGGTGCCCCTGCACTGCTGGGGGGTGGGGTGGTGGGAGACATGGGTGGGGGGCCTGGTGGAGGGTGCCCCTGCACTGCTGGCGGGTGGGGGTGGTGGGAGACATGGGTGGGGGCCTGGTGGAGGGTGACCCTGCACTGCTGGGGGGTGGGGGAGGTGGGAGACATGGGTGGGGGCCTGGTGGAGGGTGTACCTGCACTGCTGGGGGGTGGGGGTGGTGGAGACATGAGTTGGACATGGGTGGGGGCCCGCTGGCAGGTGCCCCACAGTGCTGGTGGGTGGGGGTGGTGGGGAAAATGAGTTGGACATGGGTGGGGGCCTGCTGGCAGGTGCCCCACAGTGCTGGTGGGTGGGGGGTGTGGAACATGGGTGGGGGCCTGGTGGAGGGTGCCCCTGCACTGCTGGGGGGTGGGGGTTGTGAGAGACATGGGTAGGGGTCTGGTGGAGGGTGCCCCTGCACTGCTGTGGGGGTGGGGTGGTGGGAGACATGGGTGGGGGCCTGGTGGAGGGTGACCCTGCACTGCTGGGGGGTGGGGGTGGTGGGAGACATGGGTGGGGTCCTGGTGGAGTGTGACCCGCACTGCTGGGGGGGTGGGGGTGGTGGGAGACATGAGTTGGACATGGGTGGGGGCCTGCTGGCAGGTGCCCCACAGTGCTGGGGGGTGGGGGTGGTGGAGAACATGGGTGGGGGCCTGGTGGAGGGTGCCCCTGCACTGCTGGGGGGTGGGGGTGGTGGGAGACATGGGTGGGGGCCTGGTGGAGGGTGTCCCTGCACTGCTGGCGGGTGGGGGTGGTGGGAGACATGGGTGGGGGCCTGGTGGAGGGTGACCCTGCACTGCTGGGGGGTGGGGGTGGTGGGAGACATGGGTGGGGGCCTGTAGGAGGGTGAACCTGCACTGCTGGGGGTGGGGTGGTGGAGACATGAGTTGGACATGGGTGGGGGCCTGCTGGCAGGTGCCCCACAGTGCTGGTGGGTGGGGGTGGTGGGGAACATGAGTTGGACATGGGTGGGGGCCTGCTGGCAGGTGCCCCACAGTGCTGGTGGGTGGGGGGGTGGGGAACAGTAGTTGGACATGGGTGGGGGCCTGCTGGCAGGTGCCCCACAGTGCTGGGGGTGGGGGGGTGTGGAACATGGGTGGGGGCCTGGTGGAGGGTGCCCCTGCACTGCTGGGGGGTGGGGGTGGTGGGAGACATGGGTGGGGGCCTGGTGGAGGGGTGCCCCTGCACTGGTGGGGGATGGGGGTGGAAGGAGACAGGGTGGGGGCCTGGTGGAGGGTGACCCTGCACTGCTGGGGGGTGGGGGTGGTGGGAGACATGGGTGGGGCCTGGTGGAGGGTGACCCTGCACTGCTGGGCGGTAGGGGTGGTGTGAGAAATGAGTTGGACATGGGTCGGGGGCCTGCTGGCAGGTGCCCCACAGTGATGGGGGTGGGGTGGTGGGGAACATGGGTGGGGGCCTGGTGGAGGGTGCCCCACAGTGCTGGGAGGTGGGGGTGGTGGGAGACATGAGTTGGACATGGGTGGGGGCCTGCTGGCAGGTGCCCCACAGTGCTGGGGGGTGGGGTGGTGGGGACATGAGTTGGACATGGGTGGGGGCCTGCTGGCAGGTGTCCCACAGTGCTGGGGGGTGGGGGTGGTGGGAGACATGGGGTGGGGGCTGGTGGAGGGTGCCCCTGCACAGCTGGGGGGTGGGGGTGGTGGGAGCCATGGGTGGGGGCCTGGTGGAGGGTGCCCCTGCACTGCTGGGGGGTGGGGGTGGTGGGAGACATGGGTGGGGGCCTGGTGGAGGGTGACCCAGCACTGCTGGGGGGTGGGGGTGGTGGGAGACATGGGGGGGGGCCTGGTGGAGCGTGCCCCACAGTGCTGGGGGATGGGGGTGGTGGAGAACATGGGTGGGGGCCTGGTGGAGGGTGCCCCTGCAGCGCTGGGGGGTGGGGGTGGTGGGAGACATGGGGTGGGGGCCTGGTGGAGGGTGCCCCCTGCACTGCTGGGGGGTGGGGGTGGTGGAGACATGAGTTGGACATGGGGTGGGGGCCTGCTGGCAGGTGCCCCACAGTGCTGGGGGGTGGGGGTGGTGGAGAACATGGGTGGGGGCCTGGTGGAGGGTGCCCCTGCAGCGCTGGGGGGTGGGGGTGGTGGGAGGACATGGGTGGGGGCCTGGTGGAGGGGGCCCAAGCACTGCTGGGGGGTGGGGGTTGTGGGAGACATGGGTGGGGCCTGGTGGAGGGTGACCCTGCACTGCTGGGGGGTGGGGTGGTGGGAGACATGGGTGGGGGCCTGGTGGAGGGTGACCCTGCACTTCTGGGGGGTGGGGGTGGTGGGAGACATGGGTGGGGGCCTGGTGGAGGGTGACCCTGCACTGCTGGGGGGTAGGGGCGGTGTGAGAAATGAGTTGGACATGGGTCGGGGGCCTGCTGGCAGGTGCCCCACAGTGATGGGGGTGGGGGTGGTGGGATACATGGGTGGGGGCCTGGTGGAGGATGACCCTGCACTGCTGGGGGGTGGGGGTGGTGGGAGACATGGGTGGGGGCCTGGTGGAGGGTGACCCCTGCACTGCTGGGGGGTGGGGGTGGTGGGGGACATGGGTGGGGGCCTGATGGAGGGTGACCCGCACTGCTGGGGGGTGGGGGTGGTGGGAGACATCAGTTGGACATGGGTGGGGGCCTGCTGGCAGGTGCCCCACAGTGCTGGGGGGTGGGGGTGGTGGGGAACATGGGTGGGGGCCTGGTGGAGGGTGCCCCTGCACTGCTGGGGGGTGGGGGTGGTGGGAGACATGGGTAGGGGTCTGGTGGAGGGTGCCCCTGCACTGCTGGGGGGTGGGGGTGGTGGGAGACATGGGTGGGAGCCTGGTGGAGGGTGACCCTGCACTGCTGGGGGGTGGGGGTGGTGGGAGACATGGGTGGGGTCCTGGTGGAGTGTGACCCGCACTGCTGGGGGGTGGGGGTGGTGGGAGACATGAGTTGGACATGGGTGGGGGCCTGCTGGCAGGTGCCCCACAGTGCTGGGGGGTGGGGGTGGTGGAGAACATGGGTGGGGCCTGGTGGAGGGTGCCCCTGCACTGCTGGGGGTGGGGGTGGTGGGAGACATGGGTGGGGGCCTGGTGGAGGGTGCCCCTGCACTGCTGGCGGGTGGGGGTGGTGGGAGACATGGGTGGGGGCCTGTTGGAGGGTGACCCTGCACTGCTGGGGGGTGTGGGTGATGGGAGACATGGGTGGGGGCCTGTAGGAGGGTGAACCTGCACTGCTGGGGGGTGGGGGTGGTGGAGACATGAGTTGGACATGGGTGTGGGCCTGCTGGCAGGTGCCCCACAGTGCTGGTGGGTGGGGGTGGTGGGGAACATGAGTTGGACATGGGTGGGGGCCTGCTGGCAGGTGCCCCACAGTGCTGATGGGTGGGGGGGTGGGGAACAGTAGTTGGACATGGGTGGGGGCCTGCTGGCAGGTGCCCCACAGTGCTGGGGGTGGGGGTGTGTGGAACATGGGTGGGGGGCCTGGTGGAGGGTGCCCCTGCACTGCTGGGGGGTGGGGTGGTGGGAGACACGGGTGGGGGCCTGGTGGAGGGTGCCCCTGCACTGCTGGGGGGTGGGGGTGGTGGGAGACATGGGTGGGGGCCTGGTGGAGGGTGACCCTGCACTGCTGGGGGGTGGGGGTGGTGGGAGACATGGGTGGGGGCCTGGTGGAGGGTGACCCTGCACTGCTGGGGGGTAGGGGTGGTGTGAGAAATGAGTTGGACATGGGTCGGGGGCCTGCTGGCAGGTGTCCCACAGTGCTGGGGGGTGGGGGGTGGTGGGAGACATGGGTGGGGGCTGGTGGAGGGTGCCCCTGCACTGCTGGGGGGTGGGGGTGGTGGGAGACATGGGTGGGGGCCTAGTGGAGGGTGCCCCTGCACTGCTGGGGGGTGGAGGTGGTGGGAGACATGGGTGGGAGCCTGGTGGAGGGTGACCCTGCACTGCTGGGGGGTGGGGGTGGTGGGAGACATGGGTGGGGGCCTGGTGGAGGGTGCCCCATAGTGCTGGGGGGTGGGGGTAGTGGAGACATGAGTTGGACATGGGTGGGGGCCTGCTGGCAGGTGGCCCCACAGTGCTGGGGGGTGGAGGTGGTGGAGAACATGGGTGGGGCCTGGTGGAGGTGCCCCTGCAGCGCTGGGGGGTGGGGGTGGTGGGAGACTTGGGTGGGGGCCTGGTGGAGGGTGCCCCTGCACTGCTGGGGGGTGGGGTGGTGGCAGACATGGGTGGGGGCCTGGTGGAGGGTGGCCCTGCACTGCTGGGGTGTGGGGGTGGTGGAGACATGAGTTGGACATGGGTGGGGGCCTGCTGGCAGGTGCCCCACAGTGCTGGTGGGTGGGGGTGGTGGGGAACATGAGTTGGACATGGGTGGGGGCCTGCTGGCAGGTGCCCCACAGTGCTGGGGGGTGGGGGGTGGGGAACATGAGTTGGACATGGGTGGGGGCCTGCTGGCAGGTGCCCCACAGTGCTGGGGGTGGGGTGGTGGGGAACATGGGTGGGGGCCTGGTGGAGGGTGCCCCTGCACTGCTGGGGGGTGGGGGTGGTGGGAGACATGGGTGGGGGCCTGGTGGAGGGTGCCCCTGCACTGCTGGGGGGTAGGGGTGGTGGGAGACATGGGTGGGGGCCTGGTGGAGGGTGACCCTGCACTGCTGGGGGGTGGGGGTGGTGGGAGACATGGGTGGGGGCCTGGTGGAGGGTGACCCTGCACTGCTGGGGGGTGGGGGTGGTGGGAGACATGAGTTGGACATGGGTGGGGGCCTGTTGGCAGGTGCCCAACAGTGCTGGGGGGTGGGGGGTGGGGAACATGAGTTGGACATGGGTGGGAGCCTGCTGGCAGGTGCCCCACAGTGCTGGGGGGTGGGGGTGGTGGGGACATGAGTTGGACATGGGTGGGGGCCTGCTGGCAGGTGTCCCACAGTGCTTGGGGGTGGGCGAGGTGGGTGACATCGGTGGGGGTCTGGTGGAGGGTGACCCTGCACTGCTGGGAGCTGGGGGTGGTGGGAGACATGGGTGGGGGCCTGGTGGAGGGTGCCCCACAGTGCTGGGAGGTGGGGGTGGTGGGAGACATGAGTTGGACATGGGTGGGGGCCTGCTGGCAGGTGCCCCACAGTGCTGGGGGTGGGGGTGGTTGGGATATGAGTTGGACATGGGTGGGGGCCTGCTGGCAGGTGTCCCACAGTGCTGGGGGGTGGGGGTGGTGGGAGACATGGGTGGGGGCTGGTGGAGGGTGACCCTGCACTGCTGGAGGGTGGGGGTGGTGGGAGACATGGGTGGGGGCCTGGTGGAGGGTGACCCTGCACTGCTGGGGGGAAGGGGTGGTGTGAGAAATGAGTTGGACATGGGTGGGGGCCTGCTGGCAGGTGCCCCACAGTGATGGGGGTCGGGGGTGGGAGACATGGGTGGGGGCCTGGTGGAGGGTGACCCTGCACTGCTGGGTGGTGGGAGACATGGGTGGGGGCCTGGTGGAGGGTGACCCTGCACTGCTGGGGGGTGGGGGTGGTGGGAGACATGGGTGGGGGCCTGGTGGGAGGGTGACCCGCACTGCTGGGGGGTGGGGGTGGTGGGACACATGAGTTGGACATGGGTGGGGGCCTGCTGGCAGGTGCCCCACAGTGCTGGGGGGTGGGGGTGTTGGGGAACATGGGTGGGGGCCTGGTGGAGGGTGCCCCTGCACTGCTGGGGGGTGGGGGTGGTGGGAGACATGGGTAGGGGTCTGGTGGAGGGTGCCCCTGCACTGCTGGGGGGTGGGGGGTGGAGACATGGGTGAGGGCCTGGTGGAGGGTGACCCTGCACTGCTCGGGGGTGGGGGTGGTGGGAGACATGGGTGGGGGCCTGGTGGAGGGTGACCCTGCACTGCTGGGGGGTGGGGGTGGTGGGAGACATGAGTTGGACATGGGTGGGGCCTGCTGGCAGGTGCCCCGCAGTGCTGGGGGGTGGGGGGGTGAGGAACATGAGTTGGACATGGGTGGGGGCCTGCTGGCAGGTGTCCCACAGTGCTGGGGGGTGGGGGAGGTGGGTGACATCGGTGGGGGCCTGGTGGAGGGTGACCCTGCACTGCTGGGGCTGGGGGTGGTGGGAGACATGGGTGGGGGCCTGGTGGCGGGTGCCCCACAGTGCTGGGAGGTGTGGGTGGTGGGAGACATGAGTTGGACATGGGTGGGGGCCTGCTGGCAGGTGCCCAACAGTGCTGGGGGGTGGGGGTGGTTGGGACATGAGTTGGACATGGGTGGGGGCCTGCTGGCAGGTGTCCCACAGTGCTGGGGGGTGGGGGTGGTGGGAGACATGGGTGGGGGCTGGTGGAGGGTGACCCTGCACTGCTGGGGGGTGGGGGTGGTGGGAGACATGGGTGGGGGCCTGGTGGAGGGTGACCCTGCACTGCTGGGGGGTAGGGGTGGTGTGAGAAATGAGTTGGACATGGGTGGGGGCCTGCTGGCAGGTGCCCCACAGTGATGGGGGTGGGGGTGGTGGGAGACATGGGTGGGGGCCTGGTGGAGGGTGACCCTGCACTGCTGGGGGGTGGGGGTGGTGGGAGACATGGGTGGGGGCCTGGTGGAGGGTGACCCTGCACTGATGGGGGGTGGGGGGTGGTGGGAGACATGGGTGGGGGCCTGGTGGAGGGAGACCTGCACTGCTGGGGGGTGGGGGTGGTGGGACACATGAGTTGGACATGGGTGGGGGCCTGCTGGCAGGTGCCCCACAGTGCTGGGGGTGGGGGTGTTGGGGAACATGGGTGGGGGCCTGGTGGAGGGTGCCCTGCACTGCTGGGGGGTGGGGTGGTGGGAGACATGGGTAGGGGTCTGGTGGAGGGTGCCCCTGCACTGCTGGGGGGTGGGGGGTGGGAGACATGGGTGAGGGCCTGGTGGAGGGTGACCCTGCGCTGCTGGGGGGTGGGGGTGGTGGGAGACATGGGTGGGGGCCTGGTGGAGGGTGACCCTGCACTGCTGGGGGTGGGGGGTGGTGGGAGACATAAGTTGGACAAGGGTAGGGGCCTGCTGGCAGGTGCCCCACAGTGCTGGTGGGTGGGGGTGGTGGGGAACATGAGTTGGACATGGGTGGGGGCCTGCTGGCAGGTGCCCCCACAGTGCTGGGGGTGGGGGGGTGAGGAACATGAGTTGGACATGGTTGGGAGCCTGCTGGCAGGTGCCCCACAGTGCTGGGGGGTGGGGGGGGTGGGGAACATTAGTTGGACATGGGTGGGGGCCTGCTGGCAGGTGCCCCACAGTGCTGGGGAGTGAGGGGGTGGGGAACATGAGTTGGACATGGGTGGGGGCCTGCTGGCAGGTGCCCCACAGTGTTGGGGGGTGGGGGTGGTCGGAGACATGAGTTGGACATGGGTGGGGGCCTGCTGGCAGGTGCCCAACAGTGCTTGGGGGGTGGGGGTGGTGGGGAACATGGGTGGGGGCCTGGTGGAGGGTGCCCCTGCACTGCTGGGGGTTGGGGGTGGTGGGAGACATGGGTGGGGCCTGGTGGAGGGTGACCCTGCACTGCTGGGGGGTGGGGTGATGGGAGACATGAGTTGGACATGGGTGGGGGCCTGCTGGCAGGTGCCCCACAGTGCTGGTGAGTGGGGGTGGTGGGGAACATGAGTTGGACATGGGTGGGGGCCTGCTGGCAGGTGCCCCACAGTGCTGGGGGGTGGGGGGGTGGGGAACATGAGTTGGACATGGGTGGGAGCTTGCTGGCAGGGTGCCCCACAGTGCTGGGGGTGGGGGGGTGGGGAAACAGTGAGTTGGACATAGATGGGGGCCTGCTGGCAGGTGCCCACAGTGCTGGGGGGTGGGGGGGGTGGGGAACATGAGTTGGACATGGGTGGGGGCCTGCTGGCAGGTGCCCCACAGTGCTGGGGTGGGGTGGTCGGAGACATGAGTTGGACATGGGTGGGAGCTTGCTGGCAGGTGCCCACAGTGCTGGGGTGGGGGGTGGGGAACATGAATTGGACATAGATGGGGGCCTGCTGGCAGGTGCCCCACAGTGCTGGGGGGTGGGGGTGGTGGGGAACATGGGTGGGGGCCTGGTGAGGGTGCCCCTGCACTGCTGGGGGTGGGGGTGATGGAGACATGGGTGGGGGCCTGGTGGAGGGTGCCCCTGCACTGGCTGGGGGGTGGGGGGTGGTGGGAGACATGGGTGGGGGCCTGGTGGAGGGTGACCCTGCACTGCTGGGGGTGGGGGTGGTGGGAGACATGGGTGGGGGGCCTGGGTGGAGGGTGCCCCTGCACTGCTGGGGGTGGGGTGGTGGGAGACATGGGGTGGGGGCCTGTTGACAGGTGCCCCACAGTGCTGGGGGGTGGGGGAGTGGGGAACATGAGTTGGACATGGGTGGGGGCCTGCTGGCAGGTGCCCCACACTGCTGGGGGGCGGGGGTGGTGGGGAACATGAGTTGGACATGGGTGCGGGCCTGCTGGCAGGTGCCCCACAGTGCTGGGGGGTGGGGTGGTGGGGAAACATGAGTTGGACATCGGTGGGGGCCTGCTGGCAGGTGCCCCACAGTGCTGGGGGTGGGGGAGTGGGGAACATGAGTAGGACATGGGTGGGTGCCTGCTGGCAGGTGCCCCACAGTGCTGGGGGGTGGGGGGGTGGGGGAACATGAGTTGGACATAGATGGGGGCCTGCTGGCAGGTGCCCCACAGTGCTGGGGGGTGGGGGGGTGGGGAACATGAGTTGGACATGGGTGGGGGCCTGCTGGCAGGTGCCCCACAGTGCTGGGGGGTGGGGGTGGTCGGAGACATGAGTTGGACATGGGTGGGAGCTTGCTGGCAGGTGCCCCACAGTGCTGGGGGTGGGGGGGGTGGGGAACAGTGATTGGACATAGATGGGGGCCTGCTGGCAGGTGCCCCACAGTGCTGGGGGGTGGGGGTGGTGGGGAACATGGGTGGGGGCCTGGTGAGGGTGCCCCTGCACTGCTGGGGGTGGGGGTGGGTGGGGAACATGAGTTGGACATGGGTGGGGGGCCTGCTGGCAGGTGCCCCACAGTGCTGGGGGGTGGGGGTGGTGGGGAACAATGAGTTGGACATGGGTGGGGGCCTGCTGGCAGGTGTCCCACAGTGCTGGGGGGTGGGGGTGGTGGGAGACATGGGTGGGGGCTGGTGGAGGGTGACCCTGCACTGCTGGGGGGTGGGGGTGGTGGGAGACATGGGTGGGGGCCTGGTGGAGGGTGACCCTGCACTGCTGGGGGGTAGGGGTGGTGTGAGAAATGAGTTGGACATGGGTGGGGGCCTGCTGGCAGGTGCCCCACAGTGATGGGGGTGGGGGGTGGTGGGAGACATGGGTGGGGCCTGGTGGAGGGTGACCCTGCACTGCTGGGGGGTGGGGGTGGTGGGAGACATGGGTGGGGGCCCTGGTGGAGGGTGACCCTGCACTGATGGGGGGTGGGGGTGGTGGGAGACATGGGTGGGGGCCTGGTGGAGGGAGACCTGCATGCTGGGGGGTGGGGGTGGTGGGGACACATGAGTTGGACATGGGTGGGGGCCTGCTGGCAGGTGCCCCACAGTGCTGGGGGTGGGGGTGTTGGGGAACATGGGGTGGGGGCCTGGTGGAGGGTGCCCCTGCACTGCTGGGGGGTGGGGGTGGTGGGAGACATGGGTAGGGGTCTGGTGGAGGTGCCCCTGCACTGCTGGGGGTGGGGGTGGAGACATGGTGAGGGCCTGGTGGAGGGTGACCCTGCGCTGCTGGGGGGTGGGGGTGGTGGGAGACATGGGTGGGGGCCTGGTGGAGGGTGACCCTGCACTGCTGGGGGGTGGGGGTGGTGGGAGACATAAGTTGGACAAGGGTAGGGGCCTGCTGGCAGGTGCCCCACAGTGCTGGTGGGTGGGGGTGGTGGGGAACATGAGTTGGACATGGGTGGGGGCCTGCTGGCAGGTGCCCCACAGTGCTGGGGGGTGGGGGGGTGAGGAACATGAGTTGGACATGGTTGGGAGCCTGCTGGCAGGTGCCCCACAGTGCTGGGGGGTGGGGGGGGTGGGGAACATTAGTTGGACATGGGTGGGGGCCTGCTGGCAGGTGCCCCACAGTGCTGGGGAGTGAGGGGGTGGGGAACATGAGTTGGACATGGGTGGGGGCCTGCTGGCAGGTGCCCCACAGTGTTGGGGGGTGGGGGTGGTCAGAGACATGAGTTGGACATGGGTGGGGGCCTGCTGGCAGGTGCCCAACAGTGCTGGGGGGTGGGGGTGGTGGGGAACATGGGTGGGGGCCTGGTGGAGGGTGCCCCTGCACTGCTGGGGGTTGGGGGTGGTGGGAGACATGGGTGGGGGCCTGGTGGAGGGTGACCCTGCACTGCTGGGGGGTGGGGGTGATGGGAGACATGAGTTGGACATGGGTGGGGGCCTGCTGGCAGGTGCCCCACAGTGCTGGTGAGTGGGGGTGGTGGGGAACATGAGTTGGACATGGGTGGGGGCCTGCTGGCAGGTGCCCCACAGTGCTGGGGGGTGGGGGGGTGGGGAACATGAGTTGGACATGGGTGGGAGCTTGCTGGCAGGTGCCCCACAGTGCTGGGGGTGGGGGGGTGGGGAACATGAGTTGGACATAGATGGGGGCCTGCTGGCAGGTGCCCCACAGTGCTGGGGGGTGGGGGGGTGGGGAACATGAGTTGGACATGGGTGGGGGCCTGCTGGCAGGTGCCCCACAGTGCTGGGGGTGGGGTGGTCGGAGACATGAGTTGGACATGGGTGGGAGCTTGCTGGCAGGTGCCCCACAGTGCTGGGGGTGGGGGGGTGGGGAACATGAATTGGACATAGATGGGGGCCTGCTGGCAGGTGCCCCACAGTGCTGGGGGGTGGGGGTGGTGGGGAACATGGGTGGGGGCCTGGTGAGGGTGCCCCTGCACTGCTGGGGGTGGGGGTGATGGGAGACATGGGTGGGGGCCTGGTGGAGGGTGCCCCTGCACTGCTGGGGGGTGGGGGTGGTGGGAGACATGGGTGGGGGCCTGGTGGAGGGTGACCCTGCACTGCTGGGGGGTGGGGGTGGTGGGAGACATGGGTGGGGGCCTGGTGGAGGGTGCCCCTGCACTGCTGGGGGTGGGGGTGGTGGGAGACATGGGTGGGGGCCTGTTGGCAGGTGCCCCACAGTGCTGGGGGGTGGGGGAGTGGGGAACATGAGTTGGACATGGGTGGGGGCCTGCTGGCAGGTGCCCCACACTGCTGGGGGGCGGGGGTGGTGGGGAACATGAGTTGGACATGGGTGCGGGCCTGCTGGCAGGTGCCCCACAGTGCTGGGGGGTGGGGGTGGTGGGGAACATGAGTTGGACATCGGTGGGGGCCTGCTGGCAGGTGCCCCACAGTGCTGGGGGTGGGGGAGTGGGGAACATGAGTAGGACATGGGTGGGGGCCTGCTGGCAGGTGCCCCACAGTGCTGGGGGGTGGGGGGGTGGGGAACATGAGTTGGACATAGATGGGGGCCTGCTGGCAGGTGCCCCACAGTGCTGGGGGGTGGGGGGGTGGGGAACATGAGTTGGACATGGGTGGGGGCCTGCTGGCAGGTGCCCCACAGTGCTGGGGGGTGGGGGTGGTCGGAGACATGAGTTGGACATGGGTGGGAGCTTGCTGGCAGGTGCCCCACAGTGCTGGGGGTGGGGGGGGGGTGGGGAACATGAGTTGGACATAGATGGGGGCCTGCTGGCAGGTGCCCCACAGTGCTGGGGGGTGGGGGTGGTGGGGAACATGGGTGGGGGCCTGGTGAGGGTGCCCCTGCACTGCTGGGGGTGGGGGTGGTGGGGAACATGAGTTGGACATGGGTGGGGGCCTGCTGGCAGGTGCCCCACAGTGCTGGGGGGTGGGGGTGGTGGGGAACATGAGTTGGACATCGGTGGGGGCCTGCTGGCAGGTGCCCCACAGTGCTGGGGGTGGGGGAGTGGGGAACATGAGTAGGACATGGGTGGGGGCCTGCTGGCAGGTGCCCCACAGTGCTGGGGTGTGGGGGGGGTGGGGAACATGAGTTGGACATGGGTGGGGGCCTGCTGGCAGGTGCCACACAGTGCTGGGTGGTGGGGGGGTGGGGAACATACGTTGGACATGGGTGGGGGCCTGCTGGCAGGTGCCTCACAGTGCTGGGGGTGGGGGTGGTGGGTACATGAGTTGGACATAGGTGGGGGCTTGCTGGCAGGTGCCCCACAGTGCTGGGGGTGGGGGGGGTGGGGAACATGAGTTGGACATAGATGGGGGCCTGCTGGCAGGTGCCCCACAGTGCTGGGGGGTGGGGGTGGTGGGGAACATGGGTGGGGGCCAGGAGAGGGTGCCCCTGCACTGCTGGGGGTGGGGGTGATGGGAGACATGGGTGGGGGCCTGGTGGAGGGTGCCCCTGCACTGCTGGGGGGTGGGGGTGGTGGGAGACATGGGTGGGGGCCTGGTGGAGGGTGACCCTGCACTGCTGGGGGGTGGGGGTGGTGGGAGACATGGGTGGGGGCCTGGTGGAGGGTGCCCCTGCACTGCTGGGGGTGGGGGGGGTGGGAGACATGGGTGGGGGCCTGTTGGCAGGTGCCCCACAGTGCTGGGGGGTGGGGGAGTGGGGAACATGAGTTGGACATGGGTGGGGGCCTGCTGGCAGGTGCCCCACACTGCTGGGGGGTGGGGGTGGTGGGGAACATGAGTTGGACATGGGTGGGGGCCTGCTGGCAGGTGCCCCACAGTGCTGGGGGGTGGGGGTGGTGGGGAACATGAGTTGGACATCGGTGGGGGCCTGCTGGCAGGTGCCCCACAGTGCTGGGGGTGGGGGAGTGGGGAACATGAGTAGGACATGGGTGGGGGCCTGCTGGCAGGTGCCCCACAGTGCTGGGGGGTGGGGGGGTGGGGAACATGAGTTGGACATGGGTAGAGGCCTGCTGGCAGGTGCCCCACAGTGCTTGGTGGTGGGGGTGGTGGGGACATGAGTTGAACATGGTTGGGGGCCTGCTGGCAGGTGCCCCACACTGCTGGGGGGTGGGTGTGGTGGGAGACATGGGTGGGGGCCTGGTGGAGGGTGACCCTGCACTGCTGGGGGGTGGGGGTGGTGGGTGACATGGGTGGGGGCCTGGTGGAGGATGCCCAAGCACTGCTGGGGGGTGGGGGTGGTGGGAGACATGGGTGGGGGACTGGTGGAGGGTGACCCTGCACTGCTGGGGGGTGGGGGTGGTGGGAGACATGGGTGGGGGCCTGGTGGAGTGTGCCCCACAGTGCTGGGGGGTGGGGGGGGTGGGGAACATGAGTTGGACATGGGTGGGGGCCTGCTGGCAGGTGCACCACAGTGCTGGGGGGTGGGGGGTGAGGAACATGAGTTGGGCATGGGTGGGGGCCTGCTGGCAGGTGCCCCACAGTGCTGGGGGGTGGGGGTGGTGGGGAACATGAATTGGACATGGGTGGGGGCCTGCTGGCAGGTGCCCCACAGTGCTGGGGGGTGGGGGTGGTAGGAGACATGAGTTGGACATGGGTGGGGGCCTGCTGGCAGGTGCCCCACAGTGCTGGGGGGTGGGGGGGTGGGGAACATGAGTTGGACATGGGTGGGGGCCTGCTGGCAGGTGCACCACAGTGCTGGGGGGTGGGGGGTGAGGAACATGAGTTGGGCATGGGTGGGGGCCTGCTGGCAGGTGCCCCACAGTGCTGGGGGGTGGGGGTGGTGGGGAACATGAATTGGACATGGGTGGGGGCCTGCTGGCAGGTGCCCCACAGTGCTGGGGGGTGGGGGTGGTGGGGAACATGGGTTGGACATGGGTGGGGGCCTGCTGGCAGGTGCCCCACAGTGCTGGGGGGTGGGGGGGTGGTGAACATGAATTGGACATTGGTGGGGGCCTGCTGGCAGGTGCCCCACAGTGCTGGGGGCTGGGGGGTGGCGAACATGAGTTGGATATGGGTGGGGTCCTGCTGGCAGGTGCCCCACAGTGCTGGGGGGTGGGGGTGGTGGGGACATGAGTTGGACATGGGTGGGGGCCTGCTGGCAAGTGCCCCACAGTGCTGGGTGGTGGGGGAGGTGGGAGACATAAGTGGGGGCCTGGTGGAGGGTGACCCTGCACTGCTGGGGGGTGGGGGTGGTGGGAGACATGGGTGGGGGCCTGGTGGAGGGTGCCCCTGCACTGCTGGGGGTGGGGGTGGTGGGAGACATGGGTGGGGGCCTGGTGGAGGGTGACCCTGCACTGCTGGGGGTTGGGGGTGGTGGGAGACATGGGTGGGGGCCTGGTGGAGGGTGCCCCACAGTGATGGGGGGTGGGGGTGGTGGGAGACATGAGTTGGACAAGGGTGGGGGCCTGCTGGCAGGTGCCCTACAGTGCTGGGAGTGGGGGTGGTGGGGACATGAGTTGGACATGGGTGGAGGCCTGCTGGCAGGTGCCCCACAGTGCTGGGGGGTGGGGGTGGTGGGAGACATGGGTGGGGGCCTGGTGGAGGGTGACCCTGCACTGCTGGGGGGTGGGGTTGGTGGGAGACATGGGTGGGGGCCTAGTGGAGGGTGACCCTGCACTGCTGGGGTGTGGGGGTGGTGTGAGACATGAGTTGGACATGGGTGGGGGCCAGCTGGCAGGTGCCCCACAGTGCTGGGGGGTGGGGGTGGTGGGGAACATGGGTGGGGGCCTGGTGGAGGGTGCCCCTGCACTGCTGGGGGGTGGGGGTGGTGGGAGACATGGGTGGGGGCCTGGTGGAGGGTGCCCCTGCACTGCTGGGGGGTGGGGGTGGTGGGAGACATGGGTGGGGGCCTGGTGGAGGGTGACCCTGCACTGCTGGGGGGTGGGGGTGGTGGGAGACATGGGTGGGGGCCTGGTGGAGGGTGCCCCACAGTGCTGGGGGGTGGGGGTGGGGGTGGTGGGAGACATGATTTGGACATGGCTGGGGGCCTGCAGGCAGGTGCCCCACAGTGCTGGGGGGTGGGGGTGGTGGGGAACATGGGTGGGGGCCTGGTGGAGGGTGCCCCTGCACTGCTGGGGGGTGGGGGTGGTGGGAGAAATGGGTGGGGGCCTGGTGGAGGGAGCCCCTGCACCGCTGGGGGGTGGGGGTGGTGGGAGACATGGGTGGGGGCCTGGTGGAGGGTGACCCTGCACTGCTGGGGGGTGGGGGTGGTGGGAGACATGGGTGGGGGCCTGGTGGAGGGTGACCCTGCACTGCTGGGGGGTGGGGGTGGTGGGAGACATGAGTTGGACATGGGTGGGGGCCTGTTGGCAGGTGCCCCACAGTGCTGGGTGGTGGGGGGGTGGGGAACATGAGTTGGACATGGGTGGGGGCCTGCTGGCAGGTGCCGCACAGTGCTGGGGGTGGGGGTGGTGGGGACATGAGTTGGACATGGGTGGGGGCCTGCTGGCAGGTGCCCCACAGTGCTGGGGGGTGGGGGAGGTGGGAGACATCGGTGGGGGCCTGGTGTACGGTTACCCTGCACTGCTGGGGGGTGGGGGTGGTGGGAGACATGGGTGAGGGCCTGGTGGAGGGTGCCCCTGCACTGCTGGGGGGTGGGGGTGGTGGGAGACATGGGTGGGGGCCTGGTGGAGGGTGACCCTGCACTGCTGGGGGCTGGGGGTGGTGGGAGACATGGGTGGGGGCCTGGTGGAGGGTGCCTCACAGTGCTGGGGGGTGGGGGTGGTGGGAGACATGAGTTGGACATGGGTGGGGCTGCAGGCAGGTGCCCCACAGTGCTGGGGGGTGGGGGTGGTGGGGACATGAGTTGGACATGGGTGGGGGCCTGCTGGCAGGTGCCCCACAGTGCTGGGGGGTGGAGGTGGTGGGAGACATGGGTGGGGGCCTGGTGGATGGTGACCCTGCACTGCTGGGGGGTGGGGGTGGTGGGAGACATGGGTGGGGGCCTGGTGGAGGGTGACCCTGCACTGATGGGGGGTGGGGGTGGTGGGAGACATGGGTGGGGGCCTGGTGGAGGGAGACCTGCACTGCTGGGGGGTGGGGGTGGTGGGACACATGAGTTGGACATGGGTGGGGGCCTGCTGGCAGGTGCCCCACAGTGCTGGGGGGTGGGGGTGTTGGGGAACATGGGTGGGGGCCTGGTGGAGGGTGCCCCTGCACTGCTGGGGGGTGGGGGTGGTGGGAGACATGGGTAGGGGTCTGGTGGAGGGTGCCCCTGCACTGCTGGGGGGTGGGGGGTGGAGACATGGGTGAGGGCCTGGTGGAGGGTGACCCTGCGCTGCTGGGGGGTGGGGGTGGTGGGAGACATGGGTGGGGGCCTGGTGGAGGGTGACCCTGCACTGCTGGGGGGTGGGGGTGGTGGGAGACATAAGTTGGACAAGGGTAGGGGCCTGCTGGCAGGTGCCCCACAGTGCTGGTGGGTGGGGGTGGTGGGGAACATGAGTTGGACATGGGTGGGGGCCTGCTGGCAGGTGCCCCACAGTGCTGGGGGGTGGGGGGGTGAGGAACATGAGTTGGACATGGTTGGGTGCCTGCTGGCAGGTGCCCCACAGTGCTGGGGGGTGGGGGGGTGGGGAACATTAGTTGGACATGGGTGGGGGCCTGCTGGCAGGTGCCCCACAGTGCTGGGGAGTGAGGGGGTGGGGAACATGAGTTGGACATGGGTGGGGGCCTGCTGGCAGGTGCCCCACAGTGTTGGGGGGTGGGGGTGGTCGGAGACATGAGTTGGACATGGGTGGGGGCCTGCTGGCAGGTGCCCAACAGTGCTGGGGGGTGGGGGTGGTGGGGAACATGGGTGGGGGCCTGGTGGAGGGTGCCCCTGCACTGCTGGGGGTTGGGGGTGGTGGGAGACATGGGTGGGGGCCTGGTGGAGGGTGACCCTGCACTGCTGGGGGGTGGGGGTGATGGGAGACATGAGTTGGACATGGGTGGGGGCCTGCTGGCAGGTGCCCCACAGTGCTGGTGAGTGGGGGTGGTGGGGAACATGAGTTGGACATGGGTGGGGGCCTGCTGGCAGGTGCCCCACAGTGCTGGGGGGTGGGGGGGTGGGGAACATGAGTTGGACATGGGTGGGAGCTTGCTGGCAGGTGCCCCACAGTGCTGGGGGTGGGGGGGTGGGGAACATGAGTTGGACATAGATGGGGGCCTGCTGGCAGGTGCCCCACAGTGCTGGGGGTGGGGGGGGTGGGGAACATGAGTTGGACATGGGTGGGGGCCTGCTGGCAGGTGCCCCACAGTGCTGGGGGTGGGGTGGTCGGAGACATGAGTTGGACATGGGTGGGAGCTTGCTGGCAGGTGCCCCACAGTGCTGGGGGTGGGGGGGTGGGGAACATGAATTGGACATAGATGGGGGCCTGCTGGCAGGTGCCCCACAGTGCTGGGGGGTGGGGGTGGTGGGGAACATGGGTGGGGGCCTGGTGAGGGTGCCCCTGCACTGCTGGGGGTGGGGGTGATGGGAGACATGGGTGGGGGCCTGGTGGAGGGTGCCCCTGCACTGCTGGGGGGTGGGGGTGGTGGGAGACATGGGTGGGGGCCTGGTGGAGGGTGACCCTGCACTGCTGGGGGGTGGGGGTGGTGGGAGACATGGGTGGGGGCCTGGTGGAGGGTGCCCCTGCACTGCTGGGGGTGGGGGTGGTGGGAGACATGGGTGGGGGCCTGTTGGCAGGTGCCCCACAGTGCTGGGGGGTGGGGGAGTGGGGAACATGAGTTGGACATGGGTGGGGGCCTGCTGGCAGGTGCCCCACACTGCTGGGGGGCGGGGGTGGTGGGGAACATGAGTTGGACATGGGTGCGGGCCTGCTGGCAGGTGCCCCACAGTGCTGGGGGGCGGGGGTGGTGGGGAACATGAGTTGGACATCGGTGGGGGCCTGCTGGCAGGTGCCCCACAGTGCTGGGGGTGGGGGAGTGGGGAACATGAGTAGGACATGGGTGGGGGCCTGCTGGCAGGTGCCCCACAGTGCTGGGGGGTGGGGGGGTGGGGAACATGAGTTGGACATAGATGGGGGCCTGCTGGCAGGTGCCCCACAGTGCTGGGGGGTGGGGGGGTGGGGAACATGAGTTGGACATGGGTGGGGGCCTGCTGGCAGGTGCCCCACAGTGCTGGGGGGTGGGGGTGGTCGGAGACATGAGTTGGACATGGGTGGGAGCTTGCTGGCAGGTGCCCCACAGTGCTGGGGGTGGGGGGGGTGGGGAACATGAGTTGGACATAGATGGGGGCCTGCTGGCAGGTGCCCCACAGTGCTGGGGGGTGGGGGTGGTGGGGAACATGGGTGGGGGCTTGGTGAGGGTGCCCCTGCACTGCTGGGGGTGGGGGTGGTGGGGAACATGAGTTGGACATGGGTGGGGGCCTGCTGGCAGGTGCCCCACAGTGCTGGGGGGTGGGGGTGGTGGGGAACATGAGTTGGACATCGGTGGGGGCCTGCTGGCAGGTGCCCCACAGTGCTGGGGGTGGGGGAGTGGGGAACATGAGTAGGACATGGGTGGGGGCCTGCTGGCAGGTGCCCCACAGTGCTGGGGGGTGGGGGGGGGTGGGGAACATGAGTTGGACATGGGTGGGGGCCTGCTGGCAGGTGCCACACAGTGCTGGGTGGTGGGGGGGTGGGGAACATACGTTGGACATGGGTGGGGGCCTGCTGGCAGGTGCCTCACAGTGCTGGGGGTGGGGGTGGTGGGTACATGAGTTGGACATAGGTGGGGGCTTGCTGGCAGGTGCCCCACAGTGCTGGGGGTGGGGGGGGGGGGTGGGGAACATGAGTTGGACATAGATGGGGGCCTGCTGGCAGGTGCCCCACAGTGCTGGGGGGTGGGGGTGGTGGGGAACATGGGTGGGGGCCAGGAGAGGGTGCCCCTGCACTGCTGGGGGTGGGGGTGATGGGAGACATGGGTGGGGGCCTGGTGGAGGGTGCCCCTGCACTGCTGGGGGGTGGGGGTGGTGGGAGACATGGGTGGGGGCCTGGTGGAGGGTGACCCTGCACTGCTGGGGGGTGGGGGTGGTGGGAGACATGGGTGGGGGCCTGGTGGAGGGTGCCCCTGCACTGCTGGGGGTGGGGGGGGTGGGAGACATGGGTGGGGGCCTGTTGGCAGGTGCCCCACAGTGCTGGGGGGTGGGGGAGTGGGGAACATGAGTTGGACATGGGCGGGGGCCTGCTGGCAGGTGCCCCACACTGCTGGGGGGTGGTGGGGAACATGAGTTGGACATGGGTGGGGGCCTGCTGGCAGGTGCCCCACAGTGCTGGGGGGTGGGGGTGGTGGGGAACATGAGTTGGACATCGGTGGGGGCCTGCTGGCAGGTGCCCCACAGTGCTGGGGGTGGGGGAGTGGGGAACATGAGTAGGACATGGGTGGGGGCCTGCTGGCAGGTGCCCCACAGTGCTGGGGGGTGGGGGGGTGGGGAACATGAGTTGGACATGGGTAGAGGCCTGCTGGCAGGTGCCCCACAGTGCTTGGTGGTGGGGGTGGTGGGGACATGAGTTGAACATGGTTGGGGGCCTGCTGGCAGGTGCCCCACACTGCTGGGGGGTGGGTGTGGTGGGAGACATGGGTGGGGGCCTGGTGGAGGGTGACCCTGCACTGCTGGGGGGTGGGGGTGGTGGGTGACATGGGTGGGGGCCTGGTGGAGGATGCCCAAGCACTGCTGGGGGGTGGGGGTGGTGGGAGACATGGGTGGGGGACTGGTGGAGGGTGACCCTGCACTGCTGGGGGGTGGGGTGGTGGGAGACATGGGTGGGGGCCTGGTGGAGTGTGCCCCACAGTGCTGGGGGGTGGGAGGGTGGGGAACATGAGTTGGACATGGGTGGGGGCCTGCTGGCAGGTGCACCACAGTGCTGGGGGGTGGGGGGTGAGGAACATGAGTTGGGCATGGGTGGGGGCCTGCTGGCAGGTGCCCCACAGTGCTGGGGGGTGGGGGTGGTGGGGAACATGAATTGGACATGGGTGGGGGCCTGCTGGCAGGTGCCCCACAGTGCTGGGGGGTGGGGGTGGTAGGAGACATGAGTTGGACATGGGTGGGGGCCTGCTGGCAGGTGCCCCACAGTGCTGGGGGGTGGGGGGGTGGGGAACATGAGTTGGACATGGGTGGGGGCCTGCTGGCAGGTGCACCACAGTGCTGGGGGTGGGGTGGTCGGAGACATGAGTTGGACATGGGTGGGAGCTTGCTGGCAGGTGCCCCACAGTGCTGGGGGTGGGGGGGTGGGGAACATGAATTGGACATAGATGGGGGCCTGCTGGCAGGTGCCCCACAGTGCTGGGGGGTGGGGGTGGTGGGGAACATGGGTGGGGGCCTGGTGAGGGTGCCCCTGCACTGCTGGGGGTGGGGGTGATGGGAGACATGGGTGGGGGCCTGGTGGAGGGTGCCCCTGCACTGCTGGGGGGTGGGGGTGGTGGGAGACATGGGTGGGGGCCTGGTGGAGGGTGACCCTGCACTGCTGGGGGGTGGGGGTGGTGGGAGACATGGGTGGGGGCCTGGTGGAGGGTGCCCCTGCACTGCTGGGGGTGGGGGTGGTGGGAGACATGGGTGGGGGCCTGTTGGCAGGTGCCCCACAGTGCTGGGGGGTGGGGGAGTGGGGAACATGAGTTGGACATGGGTGGGGGCCTGCTGGCAGGTGCCCCACACTGCTGGGGGGCGGGGGTGGTGGGGAACATGAGTTGGACATGGGTGCGGGGCTGCTGGCAGGTGCCCCACAGTGCTGGGGGGTGGGGGTGGTGGGGAACATGAGTTGGACATCGGTGGGGGCCTGCTGGCAGGTGCCCCACAGTGCTGGGGGTGGGGGAGTGGGGAACATGAGTAGGACATGGGTGGGGGCCTGCTGGCAGGTGCCCCACAGTGCTGGGGGGTGGGGGGGTGGGGAACATGAGTTGGACATAGATGGGGGCCTGCTGGCAGGTGCCCCACAGTGCTGGGGGGTGGGGGGGTGGGGAACATGAGTTGGACATGGGTGGGGGCCTGCTGGCAGGTGCCCCACAGTGCTGGGGGGTGGGGGTGGTCGGAGACATGAGTTGGACATGGGTGGGAGCTTGCTGGCAGGTGCCCCACAGTGCTGGGGGTGGGGGGGGGGTGGGGAACATGAGTTGGACATAGATGGGGGCCTGCTGGCAGGTGCCCCACAGTGCTGGGGGGTGGGGGTGGTGGGGAACATGGGTGGGGGCTTGGTGAGGGTGCCCCTGCACTGCTGGGGGTGGGGGTGGTGGGGAACATGAGTTGGACATGGGTGGGGGCCTGCTGGCAGGTGCCCCACAGTGCTGGGGGGTGGGGGTGGTGGGGAACATGAGTTGGACATCGGTGGGGGCCTGCTGGCAGGTGCCCCACAGTGCTGGGGGTGGGGGAGTGGGGAACATGAGTAGGACATGGGTGGGGGCCTGCTGGCAGGTGCCCCACAGTGCTGGGGGGTGGGGGGGGTGGGGAACATGAGTTGGACATGGGTAGGGGCCTGCTGGCAGGTGCCACACAGTGCTGGGTGGTGGGGGGGTGGGGAACATACGTTGGACATGGGTGGGGGCCTGCTGGCAGGTGCCTCACAGTGCTGGGGGTGGGGGTGGTGGGTACATGAGTTGGACATAGGTGGGGGCTTGCTGGCAGGTGCCCCACAGTGCTGGGGGTGGGGGGGGGGTGGGGAACATGAGTTGGACATAGATGGGGGCCTGCTGGCAGGTGCCCCACAGTGCTGGGGGGTGGGGGTGGTGGGGAACATGGGTGGGGGCCAGGAGAGGGTGCCCCTGCACTGCTGGGGGTGGGGGTGATGGGAGACATGGGTGGGGGCCTGGTGGAGGGTGCCCCTGCACTGCTGGGGGGTGGGGGTGGTGGGAGACATGGGTGGGGGCCTGGTGGAGGGTGACCCTGCACTGCTGGGGGGTGGGGGTGGTGGGAGACATGGGTGGGGGCCTGGTGGAGGGTGCCCCTGCACTGCTGGGGGTGGGGGGGGTGGGAGACATGGGTGGGGGCCTGTTGGCAGGTGCCCCACAGTGCTGGGGGGTGGGGGAGTGGGGAACATGAGTTGGACATGGGCGGGGGCCTGCTGGCAGGTGCCCCACACTGCTGGGGGGTGGTGGGGAACATGAGTTGGACATGGGTGGGGGCCTGCTGGCAGGTGCCCCACAGTGCTGGGGGGTGGGGGTGGTGGGGAACATGAGTTGGACATCGGTGGGGGCCTGCTGGCAGGTGCCCCACAGTGCTGGGGGTGGGGGAGTGGGGAACATGAGTAGGACATGGGTGGGGGCCTGCTGGCAGGTGCCCCACAGTGCTGGGGGGTGGGGGGGTGGGGAACATGAGTTGGACATGGGTAGAGGCCTGCTGGCAGGTGCCCCACAGTGCTTGGTGGTGGGGGTGGTGGGGACATGAGTTGAACATGGTTGGGGGCCTGCTGGCAGGTGCCCCACACTGCTGGGGGGTGGGTGTGGTGGGAGACATGGGTGGGGGCCTGGTGGAGGGTGACCCTGCACTGCTGGGGGGTGGGGGTGGTGGGAGACATGGGTGGGGGACTGGTGGAGGGTGACCCTGCACTGCTGGGGGGTGGGGGTGGTGGGAGACATGGGTGGGGGCCTGGTGGAGTGTGCCCCACAGTGCTGGGGGGTGGGGGGGTGGGGAACATGAGTTGGACATGGGTGGGGGCCTGCTGGCAGGTGCACCACAGTGCTGGGGGGTGGGGGGTGAGGAACATGAGTTGGGCATGGGTGGGGGCCTGCTGGCAGGTGCCCCACAGTGCTGGGGGGTGGGGGTGGTGGGGAACATGAATTGGACATGGGTGGGGGCCTGCTGGCAGGTGCCCCACAGTGCTGGGGGGTGGGGGTGGTAGGAGACATGAGTTGGACATGGGTGGGGGCCTGCTGGCAGGTGCCCCACAGTGCTGGGGGGTGGGGGGGTGGGGAACATGAGTTGGACATGGGTGGGGGCCTGCTGGCAGGTGCACCACAGTGCTGGGGGGTGGGGGGTGAGGAACATGAGTTGGGCATGGGTGGGGGCCTGCTGGCAGGTGCCCCACAGTGCTGGGGGGTGGGGGTGGTGGGGAACATGAATTGGACATGGGTGGGGGCCTGCTGGCAGGTGCCCCACAGTGCTGGGGGGTGGGGGTGGTGGGGAACATGGGTTGGACATGGGTGGGGGCCTGCTGGCAGGTGCCCCACAGTGCTGGGGGGTGGGGGGGTGGTGAACATGAATTGGACATTGGTGGGGGCCTGCTGGCAGGTGCCCCACAGTGCTGGGGGCTGGGGGGTGGCGAACATGAGTTGGATATGGGTGGGGTCCTGCTGGCAGGTGCCCCACAGTGCTGGGGGGTGGGGGTGGTGGGGACATGAGTTGGACATGGGTGGGGGCCTGCTGGCAAGTGCCCCACAGTGCTGGGTGGTGGGGGAGGTGGGAGACATAAGTGGGGGCCTGGTGGAGGGTGACCCTGCACTGCTGGGGGGTGGGGGTGGTGGGAGACATGGGTGGGGGCCTGGTGGAGGGTGCCCCTGCACTGCTGGGGGTGGGGGTGGTGGGAGACATGGGTGGGGGCCTGGTGGAGGGTGACCCTGCACTGCTGGGGGTTGGGGGTGGTGGGAGACATGGGTGGGGGCCTGGTGGAGGGTGCCCCACAGTGATGGGGGGTGGGGGTGGTGGGAGACATGAGTTGGACATGGGTGGGGGCCTGCTGGCAGGTGCCCTACAGTGCTGGGAGTGGGGGTGGTGGGGACATGAGTTGGACATGGGTGGAGGCCTGCTGGCAGGTGCCCCACAGTGCTGGGGGGTGGGGGTGGTGGGAGACATGGGTGGGGGCCTGGTGGAGGGTGACCCTGCACTGCTGGGGGGTGGGGTTGGTGGGAGACATGGGTGGGGGCCTGGTGGAGGGTGACCCTGCACTGCTGGGGTGTGGGGGTGGTGTGAGACATGAGTTGGACATGGGTGGGGGCCTGCTGGCAGGTGCCCCACAGTGCTGGGGGGTGGGGGTGGTGGGGAACATGGGTGGGGGCCTGGTGGAGGGTGCCCCTGCACTGCTGGGGGGTGGGGGTGGTGGGAGACATGGGTGGGGGCCTGGTGGAGGGTGCCCCTGCACTGCTGGGGGGTGGGGGTGGTGGGAGACATGGGTGGGGGCCTGGTGGAGGGTGACCCTGCACTGCTGGGGGGTGGGGGTGGTGGGAGACATGGGTGGGGGCCTGGTGGAGGGTGCCCCACAGTGCTGGGGGGTGGGGGTGGGGGTGGTGGGAGATGATTTGGACATGGCTGGGGGCCTGCAGGCAGGTGCCCCACAGTGCTGGGGGGTGGGGGTGGTGGGGAACATGGGTGGGGGCCTGGTGGAGGGTGCCCCTGCACTGCTGGGGGGTGGGGGTGGTGGGAGAAATGGGTGGGGGCCTGGTGGAGGGCTGCATAAGCCACTTCGACATGAAAGTTGAAATGTTATAGCTGGGAGACATGGTGGGGGCCTGGTGGAGGGTGACCCTGCACTGCTGGGGGGTGGGGGTGGTGGGAGACATGGGTGGGGGCCTGGTGGAGGGTGACCCTGCACTGCTGGGGGGTGGGGGTGGTGGGAGACATGAGTTGGACATGGGTGGGGGCCTGTTGGCAGGTGCCCCACAGTGCTGGGTGGTGGGGGGGTGGGGAACATGAGTTGGACATGGGTGGGGGCCTGCTGGCAGGTGCCGCACAGTGCTGGGGGTGGGGGTGGTGGGGACATGAGTTGGACATGGGTGGGGGCCTGCTGGCAGGTGCCCCACAGTGCTGGGGGGTGGGGGAGGTGGGAGACATCGGTGGGGGCCTGGTGTAGGGTTACCCTGCACTGCTGGGGGGTGGGGGTGGTGGGAGACATGGGTGAGGGCCTGGTGGAGGGTGCCCCTGCACTGCTGGGGGGTGGGGGTGGTGGGAGACATGGGTGGGGGCCTGGTGGAGGGTGACCCTGCACTGCTGGGGGCTGGGGGTGGTGGGAGACATGGGTGGGGGCCTGGTGGAGGGTGCCTCACAGTGCTGGGGGGTGGGGGTGGTGGGAGACATGAGTTGGACATGGGTGGGGCTGCAGGCAGGTGCCCCACAGTGCTGGGGGGTGGGGGTGGTGGGGACATGAGTTGGACATGGGTGGGGGCCTGCTGGCAGGTGCCCCACAGTGCTGGGGGGTGGAGGTGGTGGGAGACATGGGTGGGGGCCTGGTGGATGGTGACCCTGCACTGCTGGGGGGTGGGGGTGGTGGGAGACATGGGTGGGGGCCTGGTGGAGGGTGACCCTGCACTGTTGGGGGGTGGGGTGGTGGGAGACCTGGGTGGGGGCCTGGTGGAGGGTGACCCTGCACTGCTGGGGGGTGGGGGTGGTGGGAGACATGGGTGGGGGCCTGGTGGAGGGTGACCCGCACTGCTGGGGGGAGGGGGTGGTGGGAGACATGAGTTGGAATGGGTGGGGGCCTGCTGGCAGGTGCCCCACAGTGCTCGGGGGTGGGGGTGGTTTGGAACATGGGTGGGGACCTGGTGGAGGGTGCCCCTGCACTGCTGGGGGGTGGGGGTGGTGGGAGACATGGGTGGGGGCCTGGTGGAGGGTGCCCCTGCACTGCTGGGGGGTGGGGGTGGTGGGAAACATGGGTGGGGGCCTGGTGGAGGGTGACCCTGCACTGCTGGGGGGTGGGGGTGGTGGGAGACATGGGTGGGGGCCTGGTGGAGGGTGCCCCACAGTGCTGGGGGGTGGGGGTGGTGGGAGACATGAGTTGGACATGGGTGGGGGCCTGCTGGCAGGTGCCCCACAGTGCCTGGGGGTGGGGGTGGTGGGGAACATGGGTGGGGCCTGGTGGAGGGTGCCCCTGCACTGCTGGGAGGTGGGTTTGGTGGGAGACATGGGTGGGGGCCTGGTGGAGGGTGACCCTGCACTGCTGGGGGGTGGGGGTGGTGGGAGACATGGGTGGGGGCCTGGTGGAGGGTGACCCTGCACTGCTGGGGGGTGGGGGTGGTGGGAGACATGAGTTGGACATGGGTGGGGGCCTGCTGGCAGGTGCCCCACAGTGCTGGTGGGTGGGGGTGGTGGGGAACATGAGTTGGACATGGGTGGGGGCCTGCTGGCCGGTGCCCCACAGTGCTGGGGTGTGGGGAGGGTGGGGAACATGAGTTGGAAATGGGTGGGGGCCTGCTGGCAGGTGCCCCACAGTGCTGGGGGTGGGGGGGGTGGGGAACATGAGTTGGACATGGGTGGGGGCCTGCTGCTTGGTGCCCCACAGTGCTGGGGGGTGGGGGTGGGGAACATGAGTTGGATATGGGTGGGGGCCTGCTGGCAGGTGCCCCACAGTGCTGGGGGGTGGGGGTGGTGGGGAACATGAGTTGGACATAGGTGGGGGCCTGCTGGCAGGTGACCCACAGTGCTGGGGGGTGGTGGGAGACATGGGTGGGGGCCTGGTGGAGGGTGACCCTGCACTGCTGGGGGGTGGGGGTGGTGGGAGACATGGGTGGGGGCCTGGTGGAGGGTGCCCCTGCACTGCTGGGGGTTGGGGGTGGTGGGAGACATGGGTGGGGGCCTGGTGGAGGGTGACCCTGCACTTTCTGGGGGGTGGGGGTGGTGGGAGACATGGGTGGGGGCCTGGTGGAGGGTGCTACACAGTGCTGGGGGGTGGGGGTGGTGGGAGACATGAGTTGGACATGGGTGGGGGCCTGCTGGCAGGTGCCCCACAGTGCTGGCGGGCGGGGGTGGTGGGAGACATGGGTGGGGGCCTGGTGGAGGGTGCCCCAGAGTGCTGGGGGGTGGGGGGGTGGGAGACATCAGTTGGACATGGGTGGGGGCCTACTGGCAGGTGCCCCACAGTGCTGGGGGGTGGGGGGGGTGGGGACATGAGTTGGACATGGGTGGAGGCCTGCTGGCAGGTGCCCCACAGTGCTGGGGGGTGGGGGTGGTGGGAGACATGGGTGGGGGCCTGGTGGAGGGTGACCATGCACTGCTGGGGGGTGGGGGTGGTGGGAGACATGGGTGGGGGCCTGGTGGAGGGTGACCCTGCACTGCTGTGGTGTGGGGGTGGTGTGAGACATGAGTTGGACATGGGTGGGGGCCTGCTGGCAAGTGCCCCACAGTGCTGGGGGGTGGGGTGGTGGGGAACATGGGTGGGGGCCTGGTGGAGGGTGCCCCTGCACTGCTGGGGGGTGGGGGTGGTGGGAGACATGGGTGGGGGCCTGGTGGAGGGTGCCTCTGCACTGCTGGGGGGTGGGGGTGGTGGGAGACATGGGTGGGGGCCTGGTGGAGGGTGACCCTGCACTGCTGGGGGGTGGGGGTGGTGGGAGACATGGGTGGGGGCCTGGTGGAGGGTGACCCTGCACTGCTGGGGTGTGGGGGTGGTGGGAGACATGAGTTGGACATGGGTGGGGGCCTGCAGGCAGGTGCCCCACAGTGCTGGGGGGTGGGGGTGGTGGGGAACATGGGTGGGGGCCTGGTGGAGGGTGCCCCTGCACTGCTGGGGGGTGGGGGTGGTGGGAGATATGGGTGGGGGCCTGGTGGAGGGAGCCCCTGTACCGCTGGGGGGTGGGGGTGGTGGGAGACATGGGTGGGGGCCTGGTGGAGGGTGACCCTGCACTGCTGGGGGGTGGGGGTGGTGGGAGACATGGGTGGGTGCCTGGTGGAGGGTGACCCTGCACTGCTGGGGGGTGGGGGTGGTGGGAGACATGAGTTGGACATGGGTGGGGGCCTGTTGACAGGTGCCCCACAGTGCTGGGTGGTGGGGGGGTGGGGAACATGAGTTGGACATGGGTGGGGGCCTGCTGGCAGGTGCCGCACAGTGCTGGGGGTGGGGGTGGTGGGGACATGAGTTGGACATGGGTGGGGGCCTGCTGGCAGGTGCCCCACAGTGCTGGGGGGTGGGGGAGGTGGGAGACATCGGTGGGGGCCTGGTGGAGGGTTACCCTGCACTGCTGGGGGGTGAGGGTGGTGGGAGACATGGGTGAGGGCCTGGTGGAGGGTGCCCCTGCACTGCTGGGGGGTAGGGGTGGTGGGAGACATGGGTGGGGGCCTGGTGGAGGGTGACCCTGCACTGCTGGAGGGTGGGGGTGGTGGGAGACATGAGTTGGACATGGGTGGGGGCCTGCTGGCAGGTGCCCCACAGTGCTCGGGGGTGGGGGTGGTGGGGAACATGGGTGGGGGCCTGGTGGAGGGTGCCCCTGCACTGCTGGGGGGTGGGGGTGGTGGGAGACATGGGTGGGGGCCTGGTGGAGGGTGACCCTGCACTGCTGGGGGGTGGGGGTGGTGGGAGACATGGGTGGGGGCCTGGTGGAGGGTGCCCCACAGTGCTGGGGGGTGGGGGTGGTGGGAGACATGAGTTGGACATGGCTGGGGGCCTGCAGGCAGGTGCCCCACAGTGCTGGGGGGTGGGGGTGGTGGGGAACATGGGTGGGGGCCTGGTGGAGGGTGCCCCTGCACTGCTGGGGGGTGGGGGTGGTGGGAGAAATGGGTGGGGGCCTGGTGGAGGGAGCCCCTGCACCGCTGGGGGGTGGGGGTGGTGGGAGACATGGGTGGGGGCCTGGTGGAGGGTGACCCTGCACTGCTGGGGGGTGGGGGTGGTGGGAGACATGAGTTGGACATGGTGGGGGCCTGTTGGCAGGTGCCCCACAGTGCTGGGTGGTGGGGGGGTGGGGAACGTGAGTTGGACATGGGTGGGGGCCTGCTGGCAGGTGCCGCACAGTGCTGGGGGTGGGGGTGGTGGGGACATGAGTTGGACATGGGTGGGGGCCTGCTGGCAGGTGCCCCACAGTGCTGGGGGGTGGGGGAGGTGGGAGACATTGGTGGGGGCCGGTGGAGGGTTACCCTGCACTGCTGGGGGGTGGGGGTGGTGGGAGACATGGGTGAGGGCCTGGTGGAGGGTGCCCCTGCACTGCTGGGGGGTGGGGGTGGTGGGAGACATGGGTGGGGGCCTGGTGGAGGGTGACCCTGCACTGCTGGGGGCTGGGGGTGGTGGGAGACATGGGTGGGGGCCTGGTGGAGGGTGCCTCACAGTGCTGGGGGGTGGGGGTGGTGGGAGACATGAGTTGGACATGGGTGGGGCTGCAGGCAGGTGCCCCACAGTGCTGGGGGGTGGGGGTGGTGGGGACAAGAGTTGGACATGGGTGGGGGCCTGCTGGCAGGAGCCCCACAGTGCTGGGGGGTGGAGGTGGTGGGAGACATGGGTGGGGGCCTGGTGAATGGTGACCCTGCACTGCTGGGGGGTGGGGGTGGTGGGAGACATGGGTGGGGGCCTGGTGGAGGGTGACCCTGCACTGTTGGGGGGTGGGGTGGTGAGACACCTGGGTGGGGGCCTGGTGGAGGGTGACCCTGCACTGCTGGGGGGTGGGGGTGGTGGGAGACATGGGTGGGGGCCTGGTGGAGGGTGATCCGCACTGCTGGGGGGTGGGGGTGGTGGGAGACATGAGTTGGAATGGGTGGGGGCCTGCTGGCAGGTGCCCCACAGTGCTCGGGGGTGGGGGTGGTGGGGAAAATGGGTGGGGACCTGGTGGAGGGTGCCCCTGCACTGCTGGGGGGTGGGGGTGGTGGGAGACATGGGTGGGGGCCTGGTGGAGGGTGACCCTGCACTGCTGGGGGGTGGGGGTGGTGGGAGACATGGGTGGGGGCCTGGTGGAGGGTGCCCCACAGTGCTGGGGGGTGGGGGTGGTGGGGAACATGGGTGGGGCCTGGTGGAGGGTGCCCCTGCACTGCTGGGGGGTGAGGGTGGTGGGAGACATGGGTGGGGGCCTGGTGGAGGGTGCCCCTGCACTGCTGGGAGGTGGGTTTGGTGGGAGACATGGGTGGGGGCCTGGTGGAGGGTGACCCTGCACTGCTGGGGGGTGGGGGTGGTGGGAGACATAGGTGGGGGCCTGGTATAGGGTGACCCTGCACTGCTGGGGGGTGGGGGTGGTGGGAGACATGAGTTGGACATGGATGGGGGCCTGCTGGCAGGTGCCCCACAGTGCTGGTGGGTGGGGGTGGTGGGGAACATGAGTTGGACATGGGTGGGGGCCTGCTGGCAGGTGCCCCACAGTGCTGGGGTGTGGGGAGGGTGGGGAACATGAGTTGGAAATGGGTGGGGGCCTGCTGGCAGGTACCCCACAGTGCTGGGGGTGGGGGGGGTGGGGAACATGAGTTGGACATGGGTGGGGGCCTGCTGCTTGGTGCCCCACAGTGCTGGGTGGTGGGGGTGGGGAACATGAGTTGGATATGGGTGGGGGCCTGCTGGCAGGTGCCGCACAGTGCTGGGGGGTGGGGGTGGTGGGGAACATGAGTTGGACATAGGTGGGGGCCTGCTGGCAGGTGACCCACAGTGCTGGGGGGTGGTGGGAGACATGGGTGGGGGCCTGGTGGAGGGTGACCCTGCACTGCTGGGGGGTGGGGGTGGTGGGAGACATGGGTGGGGGCCTGGTGGAGGGTGCCCCTGCACTGCTGGGGGTTGGGGGTGGTGGGAGACATGGGTGGGGGCCTGGTGGAGGGTGACCCTGCACTGCTGGGGGGTGGGGGTGGTGGGAGACATGGGTGGGGGCCTGGTGGAGGGTGCTACACAGTGCTGGGGGGTGGGGGTGGTGGGAGACATGAGTTGGACATGGGCGGGGGCCTGCTGGCAGGTGCCCCACAGTGCTGGCGGGTGGGGGTGGTGGGAGACATGGGTGGGGGCCTGGTGGAGGGTGCCCCACAGTGCTGGGGGGTGGGGGGTGGGAGACATCAGTTGGACATGGGTGGGGGCCTACTGGCAGGTGCCCCACAGTGCTGGGGGGTGGGGGTGGTGGGGACATGAGTTGGACATGGGTGGAGGCCTGCTGGCAGGTGCCCCACAGTGCTGGGGGGTGGGGGTGGTGGGAGACATGGGTGGGGGCCTGGTGGAGGGTGACCCTGCACTGCTGGGGGGTGGGGGTGGTGGGAGACATGGGTGGGGGCCTGGTGGAGGGTGACCCTGCACTGCTGGGGTGTGGGGGTGGTGTGAGACATGAGTTGGACATGGGTGGGGGCCTGCTGGCAAGTGCCCCACAGTGCTGGGGGGTGGGGGTGGTGGGGAACATGGGTGGGGGCCTGGTGGAGGGTGCCCCTGAACTACTGGTGGGTGGGGGTGGTGGGAGACATGGGTGGGGGCCTGGTGGAGGGTGCCCCTGCACTGCTGGGGGGTGGGGGTGGTGGGAGACATGGGTGGGGGCCTGGTGGAGGGTGACCCTGCACTGCTGGGGGGTGGGGGTGGTGGGAGACATGGGTGGGGGCCTGGTGGAGGGTGCCCCACAGTGCTGGGGGGTGGGGGTGGTGGGAGACATGAGTTGGACATGGGTGGGGGCCTGCAGGCAGGTGCCCCACAGTGCTGGGGGTGGGGGTGGTGGGGAACATGGGTGGGGGCCTGGTGGAGGGTGCCCCTGCACTGCTGGGGGGTGGGGGTGGTGGGAGACATGGGTGGGGGCCTGGTGGAGGGAGCCCCTGCACCGCTGGGGGGTGGGGGTGGTGGGAAACATGGGTGGGGGCCTGGTGGACGGTGACCCTGCACTGCTGGGGGGTGGGGGTGGTGGGAGACATGGGTGGGGGCCTGGTGGAGGGTGACCCTGCACTGCTGGGGGGTGGGGGTGGTGGGAGACATGAGCTGGACATGGGTGGGGGCCTGTTGGCAGGTGCCCCACAGTGCTGGGTGGTGGGGGGGTGGGGAACATGAGTTGGACATGGGTGGGGGCCTGCTGGCAGGTGCCGCACAGTGCTGGGGGTGGGGGTGGTGGGGACATGAGTTGGACATGGGTGGGGGCCTGCTGGCAGGTGCCCCACAGTGCTGGGGGGTGGGGGAGGTGGGAGACATTGGTGGGGGCCTGGTGGAGGGTTACCCTGCACTGCTGGGGGGTGAGGGTGGTGGGAGACATGGGTGAGGGCCTGGTGGAGGGTGCCCCTGCACTGCTGGGGGGTGGGGGTGGTGGGAGACATGGGTGGGGGCCTGGTGGAGGGTGACCCTGCACTGCTGGGGGGTGGGGGTGGTGGGAGACATGAGTTGTACATGGGTGGGGGCCTTCTGGCAGGTGCCCCACAGTGCTCGGGGGTGGGGGTGGTGGGGAACATGGGTGGGGGCCTGGTGGAGGGTGCCCCTGCACTGCTGGGGGTGGGGGGGGTGGGAGACATAGGTGGGGGCCTGGTGTAGGGTGCCCCTGCACTGCTGGGGGGTGGGGGTGGTGGGAGACATGGGTGGGGGCCTGGTGGAGGGTGACCCTGCACTGCTGGGGGGTGGGGGTGGTGGGAGACATGGGTGGGGTCCTGGTGGAGGGTGCCCCACAGTGCTGGGGGGTGGGGGTGGTGGGAGACATGAGTTGGACATGGGTGGGGTCCTGCTGGCAGGTGCCGCACAGTGCTGGGGGGTCGGGGTGGTGGGGAACATGGGTGGGGCCTGGTGGAGGGTGCCCCTGCGCTGCTGGGGGGTGGGGGTGGTGGGAGACATGGGTGGGGGCCTGGTGGAGGGTGCCCCTGCACTGCTGGGAGGTGGGTTTGGTGGGAGACATGGGTGGGGGCCTGGTGGAGGGTGACCCTGCACTGCTGGGGGGTGGGGGTGGTGGGAGACATGGGTGGGGGCCTGGTGGAGGGTGACCCTGCACTGCTGGGGGGTGGGGGTGGTGGGAGACATGAGTTGGACATGGGTGGGGGCCTGCTGGCAGGTGCCCCACAGTGCTGGTGGGTGGGGGTGGTGGGGAACATGAGTTGGACATGGGTGGGGGCCTGCTGGCAGGTGCCCCACAGTGCTGGGGGTGGGGGGGTGGGGAACATGAGTTGGACATGGGTGGGGGCCTGCTGCTAGGTGCCCCACAGTGCTGGGGGGTGGGGGTGGGGAACATGAGTTGGATATGGGTGGGGGCCTGCTGGCAGGTGCCCCACAGTGCTGGGGGGTGGGGGTGGTGGGGATCATGAGTTGGACATAGGTGGGGGCCTGCTGGCAGGTGACCCACAGTGCTGGGGGGTGGTGGGAGACATGGGTGGGGGCCTGGTGGAGGGTGACCCTGCACTGCTGGGGGGTGGGGGTGGTGGGAGACATGGGTGGGGGCCTGGTGGAGGGTGCCCCTGCACTGCTGGGGGGTGGGGGTGGTGGGAGACATGGGTGGGGGCCTGGTGGAGGGTGACCCTGCACTGCTGGGGGGTGGGGGTGGTGGGAGACATGGGTGGGGGCCTGGTGGAGGGTGCTACACAGTGCTGGGGGGTGGGGGTGGTGGGAGACATGAGTTGGACATGGGTGGGGGCCTGCTGGCAGGTGCCCCACATTGCTGGCGGGTGGGGGTGGTGGGAGACATGGGTGGGGGCCTGGTGGAGGGTGCCCCACAGTGCTGGGGGGTGGGGGGGGTGGGAGACATGAGTTGGACATGGGTGGGGGCCTGGTGGAGGGTGCCCCTGCACTGCTGGGGGGTGGGGGTGGTGGGAGAAATGGGTGGGGGCCTGGTGGAGGGTGACCCTGCACTGCTGTGGGGTGTGGGTGCTGGGAGACATGGGTGGGGGCCTGGTGGAGGGTGACCCTGCACTGCTGGGGGGTGAGGGTGGTGGGAGACATGGGTGGGGGCCTGGTGGAGGGTGCCCCTGGTGGCTGGGGGTGCAGGGGGACATGCGTTGGTGGGCAGTAGTGCAAGTTGACATGTGGGTTGGCTGGGGGGCATGGCCATAGTGGATTGGGTGCCTGCAGGACATGTGCAGGGTAGGTCCTGTGGTGTGAGCCACCTGCAGGGGCCGTGGAGGGTGTAGAGGGAACACCTGGGAGGACCCACACGTGCAATTCACGTGTGGTGCTCCCCGCGCACCCCTGTAATACACGTATCCTGATGGAATCGCGTGTGGAACTTCCCACGCACCCCTGAAATACGCATACCCTGCTAGCACGGGGCCAATCGCGTGTGGAACTTCCCGGGCACCCCTGAAATATGCGTACCCTGATGGAATCGCGTGTGGAACTTCCCGCGCACCCCTGGAATACACGTACCCTGCTGATGTTGCGTGTGAAACTTCCCCCGCACCCCGAAATACACGTACCCTGATGAAATCAGGTGTGGAACTTCCCGCGCACCCCTGAAATACACGTACCCTGCTGATGTCGCGTGTGAAACTTCCCCCGCCCCCCGAAATACACGTACCCTGATGAAATTGCATGTGGAACTTCCCGCGCACCCCTGAAATACACGTACCCTGCTGATGTCACGTGTGAAACTTCCCCCACACCCTGAAATACACGTAACCTGCTGAAATCGCGTGTGGAACTTCCCACGCAGCCCTGAAATACACGTACCCTGCTAAAATCGCATGTGGCACTTCCCGCACACCCCTGAGATACGCGTACCCTGCTCGCATGGGCCCAATCGCGTGTGGAATTTCCCGCGCACCCCTGAAATACACGTACCCTGCTGAAATCGCGTGTGAAACTTCCCCCGCATCCCAAAATACACATACCCTGCTGAAATTGCGTGTGGAACTTCACGCGCACCCCTGAGATATGCGTACCCTGCTCGCACGGGGCCAATCACATGAGGTACTTCCCGCGCACCCCAGTGATACACGTAGCTCGCTTGCCGTGCTGGTACAGGGTTAGCACAGCCCTTTGCACTGGATTGGGTATATTGATGGCTTTTTCCTGCGCGAGAGGCGTTCTTGGGGGCGTAACTGGCGCTGCTGCAGGGTCGCTGCGCCACTGTGCACCACAGGTGGTTTTGGTGGCTGGAATCCATGAATACGCTGTGCGCGGAAATGGATTTTAGCGCACACGGCTGGCGCAGGGATTCGCACATGCACACTGTGCGCCAGCCGCGTGCGCCACTTGTGCGCTGATTTCTATGAATTACCCCCTAAGTGTGCTAGTCTGGTAAAGGGTGCTAGTACGGTGGGACCAGCACCAGTATTTCTGGACCGCCACACTGGGAATGAAGCCCAATGCTAAAAATGGAAAAGTGACAAAAATAAAAAGTGAAACAAAAAATAGACCAACTAAAGAAATCACGAGAAAAAGAAAAATAGGATTAGGGAAAACCTTGGTAAACAGGATGAAGAATTTAAGGTGTAAAGCTCCAAAAGTGCTTGCAGTTACTCAGAAAACCTTTCACTAACAAGTACATAAAGCAATGATAAATGTAAACTTCTGTTTTTGTGGGTGTGTTGATCAGACTGCTTTGCCCGCTGATTGGACAGTATTGTACATGCAGATGTTGTGATATGGCGTGGGCGTTGCTGCGTCAATGAATCTGAGTGTGCGATTGGATGGTGTTTGCATGCGGCTAACAAAGATGCATAACCACGAAGCCGCAGCATGTAATATGATTGGTTGTAGGGTGACTGACGTGGATGTGTAGCCGCGCTGATGTAATTCAACGTGATATTGGTTGATTTTACATACACAGATGTCGTGCAATGGCGTGGGCGTAGTCGCGCCAGTAGATGATTTTGGTCTGCCATTGGCTCCTTCATTGACACAAGTACGTTACATAGGATTTTGTTTGTGCAGAGTCACGGGATGGCATGGGGTAGTCACATCAATGCATCTCGGTGTAACATGCGCTTGGCCAGTGGAAAGAGGCGCTTAGCCGAGTAGCCACATCAAAGGAACGTTGGGCCTTCTATTGACCTGCTGCAGCCATTTCGTGGGTAAACCACCTCTGTAGATGCAGCTATAAAACTATTTGAAACAAACATATGTATGTGGGCAATTGTGTTGTAAAAAATGTGCTGTAAAGTATATCAAGTGTTCTCTTTGTACACAGTTACTGTAACACTTTAATATGTTTCTATTCATAAACAGTACATATAATTGCAAACACTATTAAAAGTTAAATTAATATAGAAAGAAACATTTTTAAGAATTGGATTATTTGAGGGAATATTGGTGCACAACTGCTTTTTATTTTACTTTGTACACATGATACACCATTTTCATTAGCCGAATTGTCTGTATTATTGGAGTAACACAACACTTGAAAATCAAGAAAAAAACTTTAGTTGCAGGGACAATAATGTGAGCAATACATTGTAAAAAAAGAACTTTGAAATTCAAGGAACAACTTTAGTTGCAGTGATATTAAGGTGAGAATTTACCGCAACAAAACCCCTGAAATTCAGCTAAAGGTACCTTAACTTTGCTCCTCTTTTGCGCAGCCTAAGACCACAATAACAACATCACAGATCAAATCAGTGATGACATCACTAATTAGATTACAACAGTAATTGGCATTAAGCATGACCTTCAGCCATGGTCAATGTGCATGGCCAAATATATTTTAACACATGAATGGGTACTAGTCATGGCTTTCAGTTATGACCATTGGTCACAACTTTCGCCCATGTGCACCGAATATTTTAAAACACTAACAGGCTAACAACCATAGAATCTGGACTTTACCAGTGGATACAGCTTTCAACCATGTCCGCTGTCTATTATATAAACTGGTCAGGCACTAGCAATGGACTTTAGCACAATACCAACCAGTGGTCACAATCTTTGGCTGTGCCCACTATATATTCTAACATATAAAGGGCCACTAGCCATGGCCTTTGACCTTGAGCAGTGTGTACATGTTTGGGCCATGTCCATTGTATATTTGAAAGTAATAAAATCCAATAAGTGATGGCCTTTGGCCATGCCCACTGTGTATTGCACAGCACTAACCTGTCACTAGCTATGGCCATCAGCCGTGCCCACAGTATATAATAAACACACCACCCACTAGCCATGGTCTTCAACACAATACTAGCCAGTGGCCACTTCCTCTGGCTGCACCTACTATTCTAACATATACATGGGCACTAGCTATGGCCTTTAGCCATGGACACTGACTAAAGCTTGTAATATTGCCCACTTTATATTTTAAAACAGTGATGGGCTACTATGCATGGCTCTTAACCATGCACATTGGTATTTCTGAATAATAACTGAGCACTATTTATGGCCTTTGGTACTGGCCAGTGACCCCAGCCATTGTCATGGCCAAGTCCATGACCTAAATTGTTATTGCAATAATCACATGGTCCATGTGTTAACTTATAAATGATGTTATGTCTAATTCCATTATTGATGTAATCAGTTCTATTCAAATCAGTAATATACAATGTAATTAGTGTTGTCATCAGTGATGGCATCAGTGATGTGATTTGCAATGTCATCTGTGTTCTCATACAATATGCAATTAGTGATGTCATCAGTGATGTGATCTCTGATATCATCAACGTGGTCATAGGCTGTGCAACAGGGGCGCAAAGTGAAAGTGGCTTTAGCTGAATTTCAGGGGTTTTGATGCATTACGTTCTCACCTTAAGGTCCCTGCATCTAAAGCTCTTTCCTTGAATATTAATATGTATTTACCTGAATCAAATCATAAATCCTGAATGTTGCTTTCTGCTCTTTCTCCACACATAGGGGGTCATTACGAGTTTGGAGGCAGCCATGGCACTATTAGCGCCATGGCTGCCTCCAAACTCGTGTCCGGGTCCGGGTTCTCTGAATGGGGACTTACTGGGTCATTACAACCTTGGAGGACCTGGTAAATCCCCATTCAGAAAACCATTCCCCATTCCGATTCGAGCCCCCATGAGGCTCAATGGGAATGGGGAGGGAGCTAATAACGGGCCCGTAAATTACGGGACCGTTATTAGCTCCATGGTTCCTTAGCGGCTCCCTCTAAGGACGGCTGGTTTTACCCGCCGGCCTAAGTGGGACCCGCTAAGAGACCTTAGAATGCAGCAGTAAGGAGTTAACACAGGAATTGCACAGTCCAATTTGCAATAATTAACGGCACAGGCATCCGTACCAGTGTCGTTAATTGCTTACCACCACACGTAATGACCCTGATAGTGCAGTTTAAGCAGCAGGATGGATTCCTGATCACTAATCAAGCCACAGAATGCAAGGCATGTGGCAGCCCGATTGCACAGTCCAATTTGCAATATTTAAGGGAAAGGGGAGTGTCCTAGACTGGAAGTTCACAGCTCAGACTCTTCCTGCCTTGCATCCATTTTGGGTGACCCACTTTCAATGTGAAATTTACCAACCAAAATGTTGTTTCAGTACCCAAAAAAAAGTGGAGATGTAAAAAGCTTGCAGGTCCGGAGAGAAAGATCATGATGATAAGGATGTTGTACTTTTATACATTTACTTATTTGTTTTATTGAATTTCACAGTGTTTCTATAACTCGTTACACCAAATAACTTTACAAAAAATACAAAAAACAATACAAAAGTGACTGATTGGTTGATATTTAAATAAGCCATACAAAAAAGCTAACAAGGTACAAAACAGGGTAAAAGAAATAATTCAAAAACATATTGAAATGTTGTCCCAGTAATCTATGAAGTGTGAGCCACGAGCTGAGTAAGAAAAAATAAGCCCTCTTCACCAGTTGCTGTGGAAATGGTGGCAGGAGACAATTCCTCATAGAAGAAAGTAAAGAGCAGCAAATGGACCACCTTTTATCATTAAAGTTTGAGTGCAAAAGCAGGAGAAAGTCATACATCAATCATTCTGAACATTAAGCCGAAAGTACGTACGTGGACATGAAAGGAATCCATGCTGGTATAGGTAAAGGAAGAACATTCGTACTGATGGGTGTCATAGCAAAAATATACAGATGATCCAAATTCAAAATTGATTTCAGAGGGATGATATGATCTTCAATCTGTGCAGTGTATGGACAGAACTCGGAAGACTATGCAGATCCAATGCACACACCCTGCTGCTCTACAAACGGACTGCTGAAACAGTACCTCCATGACCAATCACTGAATTATTCACTCTGAGGTTGAAAACAGTCTAATGGACCAATGGGCTAGAAGACAGCTCTCAGATTTGGTGAGGCGCACTTGGTACTCGACAGATAGCAGTGTTGCACAGAGGTATGAAGCTGACATACAACAGAGTGTGAAGAGCAGCCACCAAAGTCAAGGTGTTCGTATCTGCTCCAAATCACAATGATTCCCAATGCCACATCCTGCCATAGCCTCTCTCATTGTGCCACATAGAAAAACAGGACCTAGACAGGTGTCCCCCGTCGCGATCCCCCCAGGCATGCACACATAATGTCACCTGCAAAGCAAAACAACAAGGGACTTCCATAGGGATGGGCACAATGTTCCCGGACCCACCAAACAATCCATCACACTGAAAAATCCTAAAGTCATATGGAATCCATGGTATCCAGTCATAATATCGAAAAAATAAAGTCGAATGACAAAAAAGTCGAATCAATAATGTCGAAAAAAAAAAAGTCGAATTTGTTTTTTTATTATTTATATATTTTTTTTGGGTTTGGTAAGTAAAAAAAAGGGTTAAAATAAAAAAAAAATAGAAAAAAAGGGGGGTTGGGGGGGAACCCCCCCCATTTCGAATAAAAAACGTATTAAAAAAAAATTCAACTTTTTTTTTTTCGAGATTATTTTTTCGACATTTTGACTTTCGATTTTATTGATTTCGATTTTATGTCTAGGAACCGGAATCCATATGTGCTGAAGAGACAACACCACCCAAGACATGCCATTGTATGATGGTGCATGAAAATAATATTTGAACTCTAAAGTAAAGTTCTGAGATGACAATGTTAATGCATATCTTAATGTTTATAATGTGGTTTATATGTGTTAAAAAATGACTGCAGGAGTACAAGGGTGAGTAGCAATGAAACCATTCACTCAGGCATCACACTTTTACAAACCAACAGTGATCCCAATCACAAAGGTAAAACATACACAGCAAAGAGATATACCTTGTTCACCTTTTGTGGTAATGCTGGCTGAGGGAAGGCTGTACTCTCAAGAGGGGTGTGTATGTGATTCAGTAGGAACCCATAAGCAAAGTATAACATTAAAAAAGGAAATATCCAAACAAAGTTCTATTTTAAAAATCTTTGTACTTCAATTAAAAAACACCATCTGCAAGAATAACACTGTACAAAACTCATCCCTGTGGAAATAACAGAGAATGCAGTACAACAGGGTACCAATACATCTTGGGATAAGGCAATAAAACATTTTTTAAAAAATGAATGTTCTTTAAAAAGTGTATTCCAAGTTTGGAGGAGTGGCAAGAAAGTGGAGGTCAAGGAATTAATGCCACTTTTACCACTCCCCCAAATCCCATGATTGGCCTTGAAGTGAAGGGTTTACCAACAGCATCATGCTGGAGATAAGTCCTCCACCTTATCACTGACATTTTGGCAAGATTGGCAGAATAATTGCCAGAGGAATTACCACTAGTAGTAGTTCCACCAGAATCCCTGTGGATAACTAATGACTCCAAAAAACAGGGACTTACATGCCTACCACTTTCAATCCTGATGGGGCAAGGTGGCAGAAACAGTAATTTTATTTGTTAGGTGGAATTACTGCTAGATCTACTGCCAAACTCATAATAAGGGCCAATGAATTTAAATAAAAAAGGTGCACACGTTTTCCTAGCTCCAAAAGGGAGGCAGTGGAATGTGAACCTCTCTCTGACCTGTTGCAGGTGATACTGCTCCAAATTGCCCCCTCAAAAGGCACTGCAACAGCAAGAGGGTGGTGAAAACTATTCTCAGTCAATTCCCGCCTTGTTTTTTCAGCTCCACGCTTAACACCTCGCTGTAAGTAAAACATTGATACTGTAGATAGTGTGCATATCAAAAGTGGGAGTTAGAGGGTGTCAGACAAAGTAACGTCTCACATCAAGTCTGATGTCATCAAGATGTTATATCTTGGCATGATTGAGCCCTCTAGTAGTTATTGGTCCAGTCCAGTGGTTTTGGTACCAAAATCAGGCACTATAGATTTGAGGCTTTGTGTGGACTGTAAAGCTCTAAATGCTGTCATCAAGGCAAATGCTCATGCCCTTCCACAAAATGACGCGTTGGTGGAAAAACTTGGTGCTGCAAAATATCTCAGTACTTTTGAGAAGACAGCATTCCCTTAGGGAGTTTGCCAGTTCAGGGTAATGTCCTTTGGTCTAAGGAATGCACCTGTCACTTGTCAGAGATTGGTCAACCATTTCCTGAATGGGCTAGACACATTCTGCATGGCATATCTTGACAATATTGTAGATTTCAGCCTCATTTGGCAAGAGCATGTGAGACATTGCATTGCAGACCCTTCAGCGGGCCAACCTTAAAGCCTACCAAAAGTCAGATCGGTCAGGATTCAGTGACCTACCTTGAGCATGAGATTGATGTGGGAAAAATGCAGCCTCTACACAATACAGTAGAAGACTGGGCAACTCCCAAAACCCAACCCCATAAATATGGTTTCCTAGGATTCCCTTTGCCAGGCACCTGTTCTCAGGGCACCAGCTTATCAGAACCTTCCATAGTGCAGACAGATGCCTCTAGATTGGGAAAATAGCAGTCCTCGTTCAGTTAGAAGACAAAGGCAGTGAACATCCTATGTGTGTTATCAGTTGCCAGCTTAAGGACAGCATTTGCAGATGAGTCACTGTGAAAAAAGAGTGTTTCTCAATTGTGTGGGCCCTTAGGAAGCAGAGACCCTACCTCTTTGGGACTCACTTCACTGTGCATGCGGACCCTAAAGCACTTAAAGTGGCTGATGAAGAATGTGGGAGAGGAGCCTAAGTTGCTGAGGTGCTCCATAAGTCTTCAAGCTGTGACTTCACCACTAAGCATAGGCATAGCAATGTTGAAGGACTGGCCAGAATGTATAATCGACTGGGACAAGAAATCCATCCAGGGGTGAGTTAGATCCCTTGTCCCTAGTCTGGGGGGTGGATGGGGTGTTAGAAACGATGTTCTTTTTCCATGGAACACTGTTCTTATTGCTTATTTGTGAATATGAGCTTACCTTTTAAAGGGAAGTAAAGTCTTCATATTCACTTCTCTTGCCTTTCACTCATTGCTATGGGAATACTGACAAGTCTCTTAGATTGTGAGCACTGAGAAACTATGTTTCTCTTTTGAATTCCTGTATTTTTTATTGTACACATAACACCTTACAGTGCAATGGGGATAATGTGTGTTTCTGTAACATTTGTTATTATGGGTGTTTATGGGTTTTTGCTTACTTTTTATATGTGCCTAAGATAAGTTGGTGACAGCAGTAACATTTTTAGAGTTTTTATTTTATTTTAGATGTACACTTTTGCATGTATTGCAAATGGCTAGCATACAAAGATGGCTGTGCTACAAGGTTGTTCACTTGTTCTTTTTCCATATTGTAGTTTGGCCTTCTTGCCATCTCAGGGCAGGAAATCCCATGTAAGGCCATGAACTTGCCTGGAAAGGATGCTGCTTTTGCAGGCCAATGAGTCTTTGTGTGTTTGAGCCAAAGGAAGAGGACTGGTACCATCTGAACCCAGTCCACAACCCTTGGTACCAGAGAGTCTGATGCTTGGTAGATGTGAAACCAGTAGTAACTACTGGCTGTTTGAATATGACATATCCTCTCCAATAAAGGGCTGGGGCCGGCTTCCAGTCGCAATTATGGATAAAGGAGGACTTCTGCAGCCATTCTTCAGATCAGCGCTGGAGCCAAGATTCTTGCCAAGAATAGCAGCCCAGTGATGACCCGAGGACAACTTCTGCAATGGACCAGCATCCTCGTCAGTCACTGTACTGGTGAAGCCCTGCTCCTCTGCCTGATCTTAGAAGACACTTGTCAGTGTTACAACTCTTGGACTAGTGAGGCCAACTAGTCATGATGCCTACTCAAGGTTGCATGCCGAAATAGAATTCAGAAGTGTCCTTAGACTTCCCAGTGGAATGGCCAGCTTCCAAAAGCCCTACCTTGTTGCAACAATCGTCGGTCTGTGTTAAGCTCTGCATCTTTTGTGGTTGCCAGCTTTTTTCCATAAGTCACCTTCTCAAGAAATGTCAGCATCTGAGTATCAAGGGAAGCTGAGCTGGAGCTGCTTCTGTGTCCACAGATGGAAGGTCACCTGTCACTACCCGCAAGTAGTGACCAAATCTGGAACTCATATGTATCCATCCTTTGAAGTGGCCTAAAGGGGTCTGCGCCATGATAGTCTACATTCTTCAATGTTCTGGTATTGCATCTTGCATTTTGACCTTAAGTAAAACTGGCACCTGCAACCCATGGACACACCTCACCTAAAAAATTGATCATAGATTGTGTCTCAGGCGGCCAGAGGATCCAAAGTGTCATCTGGGAAAATCAGAGTCGGGGGGGGGGGTAAGTACACTAAATTGTTCCTGTCCTGGCCTTTCCTCCACAGTGTAACATTGGGTGCAAGGCCCTTTGTCCCCTAACTTCCTCTGTTCTTATCTTTGTTCATCGAACCTCAGTCAAGTATCCTACCCATGGGCTATCCTTGGGTCTGGGATTAAGAGGAAAACTTAACTGTCTCTGTACACATACTTACCTAACTTATAAAGAGATTGGAACTGTTTTAAATGTACCTCCACAAGCCCATTACATTCTTTGTGAAAATATCTAGAGTGAGGAACCTGCATTGGAAATTGTGCCTTTTGGACACTATGCCCCATACATCTTATGTCTGAACTTCTGAAGTGAAAAATAATTGTATTTGTACTGGAGCTGCTTGGGTTGTATCTGCATCTGATTACTTACCAGACTTACCAGGTTAATTATTGATTGATGCATTTTAAGTGAACCTACTGGTGAATGTATATATTTCTGATATATGGTTTTGAGTCATAACACTACCTGTTAGTTACATTTTTTAGTGGATTCTAAGGCCTAATAAATAACTGTATTTGTGTACATTGACTGTCTAAGCTGAATTATCGTGTGTTATTCTGTGTGAACTCTCTGAGGCCCTATACCACTCTTACGCACTCCTTAGATAAGGGCCTCATCATAAGTTTGGCGGTAACCCTTAAAAGTGGCGGTAACGTATAATAATCTCGGCATACCTTCAGCTACGTGATGTGTTTCTCATTCTGGCGCTTATTATTTATTTATTTGTTATTGCATTTGTTGTAGCCAGACCCATGGGTATCACAACGTAATTGTACAGTTATACTTGGCCTTAATCTTAGTTGTTACATGTACAGTACATTGAGATAGTACAGTGAGATACAAAGACAAAACATGACATAGAAAAACTTTGTTGCATGGTAAATAATCTAGATGCAGGCTTGTTACTTAGATAAAATACTTTGTTACTTGGTGGACAGTTCTCTAGTTCCATATAGGCACACAATCTTGGTATTTACATTGTATGTAGATTGTGATCTAGTATACAGAATGCTTACAGTAGTTAAATACAGGGAGGGGAGGGGTTATTACAGGGGTAGTCCGGGCTAGGCAGTAACCAGTTGATAGGTTACTGTGTGCCTAACGTGCAAAAACAAGGGGGTTTTTGGGAGTTTCTCTACTACCTTTCTCTACTACCGGCCTATATCCCGGTTAAGTCTCAACCAGAGTCTTTAGCTCACCATCCTTTCACAGAAGATAAATGTCCACTACATATCAGTCTTTGTCCTGCCCAAAGGCAGTCCAGCAACAAAATCAATTCTCTTCTGAACAAGAGTACCAACAGCAACCCAGACATGTGTTTCGGCCTGGTTGGGCCTCGTCAGTGAGGTGGAGCTGTGCCTCTCTAAACAGTGAGCAAGGGTTCCACGTCTGGATTACCCTAGTAACGTAGGGTGAAAACCCAAAGCTACTTAATATGAAAAAACAGGAGGTGTTTTGAGAGTTTCTCTACTACCAGCCTATATCCCAGGTTAGAGCCTCAAATAGAGTCTTTAGCTCACCATCCTTTCACAGAAGAGCAATTTCCACTACTTATCAGTCTTTGTCCTACACAAGGGCAGCCCAGCATCAAAATGCCCAGCAATTCTCTTCTGAACAAGAGTACCCACTGCAACCCCAGACACGTGTTTCGGCCTGGTTGGGCCTTGTCAGTGATGTGGATCTGTGCCTAGCTAAGAACAGTGAGCAAGGGTTCCACGTCTGGATTTCGCTAGCAACTTAGGGTGAAAACCCAAAGCTATTTAATATGCACAAAAAACGGGGCTTCTGTTTGTTTCTTTAATACCGGCCTATATCCTGGGATAGAGTCTCAACCAGAGTCTTTAGGTCACCATCCTATCACAGAAGAGACATTTCCATTATATATCAGTCTTTGTCCTGGCCAAGGGCTGTCCAGCATCGAAATGCCTGGCAATTCTCTCCTGAACAAGAGTCCTAACAGCAACCCCAGACACGTCTTTCGGCCTGGTTGGGCCTCATCAGTAAGGTGGAGCTGTGCCTCTCTAAAAACAGTGAGCAAGGGTTCTACTTCTGGATTACCCTAGTAACTTAGGGTGAAAACCCAAAGCTACTTAATATGCAAAAACAATGTGGTTTCTGGGTGTTTCTCTACTATCGACCTATATCCCTGGTTAGAGTCTCAACCAGAGTCTTTAGCTCACCATCCTTTCACAGAAGAGAAATGTCCATTATATATCAGTCTTTGTCCTGCCCAAAGGCAGTCCAGCACTGAAATGCCTGGCGATTCTCTTTTGAACAGGAGTACCAACAGCAACCCCAGACACGTGTTTCGGCCTTGTCAGTGAGGTGGAGCTGTGCTTCTCTACTTTGTGTCTAACGTGGCATTAGTAATTGTTAAATAGCCAAGTTTTGAGGAGTTTTGTAAATTTGATTAATGAGGGCTCATTGCTAATATTATTTGGGAGTGAATTCCAGATTTTGGGGGCTGCTAAGGGGAAACTGGAGTTACATGTTCTAGAGTGATTGAAACATGAGATGTGTAAGTGTGTGTTGGCATTGGATCTAAGAGTTCTGGTGGAGATTTATCCGCTAAGGCTTTTGTTTAGGTAACTGTGCGGATTACCTGTGACACATCAATTTGTGATGTTAAGGGTTTTGTGGAGTATCCTAGCTTGGATAATTAACCAGTGTGTCTCTCATCTGTGTTGATATATGTGTTCCCTTTTTTTAAAACCTAGCACTGCTCTTAATGCTTTGTTATTGAGTAGTTGCAATTTATTTAGATTTTATTTGAGGTACATAATAGGAGTATGTTACAGTAATCAATCTTGGCTAGAATGAGGGCTCTGGCGAGAGTGATGCAATTTTGTTGTGTGAGGAAGGGTCCACTCAATGCAATGAGTTTTGCCATGTAGGCTGTGGATGAGTTGAGGGCACTGATATGTTTACACATAGTGAGACTTGAGTCCAGATAGACCTTAAGGTTTTTACTTGGCTGGAGATGGGAATGGGGGTGCCATCATTAACTATAGCTGTATATTGTGGGTGATGTTTGTCTGGTTTTGTTGGAGTGCCTACTATAAGGATCTTGATTTTTTCTCCATTTAGACAAAGGCTGTTAGCCGCCATCCAGTTTTGGATGATGGAATACATTTTATTCACACAAATGGTATCCTGTTCGAGGTTGCCTGAAATAGGGATGAGTATTTGTGTATCATCAGCGAACTTAGTATATTTTACTCCCATTGCTTCTAGTGCTGCCAAAAGTAATTTAGTACATACATTTTAAAGCGTTGGGGATAGGAATGAGCCTTGAGGAACTCCCAGCGGGACCGGGATAGGGTTTACTGAAATGTCTCCTATGGCTACTCTGGATGTATGGTCTGAGAGGAACGGTTTAATCCAAGCAGTGGATTCCTCATAGAAGTGGAAGTTGTTTGCTAAGATTAGACAGAGTTTGTTGTGATCAACTAAGCTGAAAGCCGCAAAGAGGTCAAGTAGTAGCAGAATGCATAATTTCCCTGAATCCCTGACCGCGTCCATCTGGTTTTTTACATCCAGCAATGCTGTCTCGGTGCTGTGCCCGGGGCGAAAACCTGATGTCTTTCTCCTAGCAATTGGTTATTTTTGAGGTCAGATTGGACTTGGGTATAGGCAATTTTATCTATGATTTTTAGTAGGAAAAGGAATGTGGTGGTAGGTCTATAGTTGGTTGGGATAGTGGGATCTAGGGATGATTTTGTGAGGAGAGGGCTAACCTAAGCTTCTTTGATAATAGTTGGGATAGAATTGGTGGCAAAAGCGTTGTTAACAAAATTAGTAACAATGGGTGCTAGAGTGGGGGCGCAATCCTTAATTAGTATGGCGGGAAGTTGTCTCCTTTACAGTTGGATGGTTTGCGAGAGGCTATCATTTTTAGTACTTGGTCAGCGGACACTGGGGTGAAGTGGAATTCTGGTAGATTTCTTGTCGGGTCCATAGATCGAGGCGGGGCTGGCACTGAGGTGATTCCTAGTATTTTTATTGAGTCCATTTTGTTTTGAAAAGTATTTATTTTAGCAGCAAGTGCGTCTTTGATGGCGGAGCACCAAGCTTTGCTTATTGTGGCTGCACTTGGAGGAAGGGCGGGTGTTTCCAATTCTTTGATAATGGCGAATAGCTCTTTGTTATTAGAAGTTGGGTTAGAAATTTGCAGATTTAGTGAATTCACTTTCTTGGTATACATTTCCAGCTTATAGATTTTAGCTACTGATTGGATGTTTTTTTTGGAGTCATTAGTGAGGGTTTTTCTACAAAGGTGTTCTAGTGCTATTTTTTTCTTTCTACGTTCAATAGATACATCATTGAACCATGTGGTGCTTCGCTTTTGCTTGGGTCGTTTAGGTCTGAGAGGAGCTATATCATCAATAGCTGATTTCAAGCAGGAGTGATAGTGTAGTGAGATCTTATCAGGATTAGGACCCATTGGAGTCTGTGTGTTAATTAACTTATTGATCAGTGGAGTTAGGTTTTCAGGGGTGAGCTTTCTTGTGTTTCTCATCAGGGTTGTTAGTGCAGGGATGGCCGCTGTGGAAGGGTCCCTCATTGTTATGATATTGAATCATAAGAGGAAGTGATCGCTCCATGATATTTCTTTAATGTCTTCAAGGAGAACTTTGGTATTCAACGTTAAAATCCAATAAAGGATTTATCCTTTTGAGTGAGTTGGGGCATTAACAATTTGTTTAAATTGCATTTCTATAATTGCATTGTAAAATGCTGTTGCTTTGAGGTCGAATTGATCGTTGTATCCCAGATTGATGTCTCCTAAGAGGATACATTTGGTATTGGGTTTGAGTAGGGGGAAATGAGCAAAGGAAGTTCTGTATCAGGGTTATTGCTAGAGCTTGGGGCTCTATACACTATTAAGAAGATGATGGTGGTGTTGTTTTATGGTGGTGGGTTGTTTTATGATGTGGTCATGGAGACATCGTCTCCTGCACCGGTGTCGGTAGACTATTCACGTCTTTGTTAGAATCACGATCCGTCCGGCTCGGGTTTCCTGTATCAAGATCGGGGGCTCTCAGTAATACTGGTGCTTTTTACTGATTTAAACTAGTTATTAGAATGTACATTTCCTTACCCGCGATTCGGTAAACCATTGGAGCTCCGTCTCATGTTGTGCATGTTCGCCCTCCTCGTACAAAGCATAAGGTGGTTGCTAAGCAACTCTATTGTTTCCGTGCTCTTGTAGTCTGCATTCAGCTTGCCTAAGTGTGTCAATTATGGGCGCCATTTTAGGTGTATTTTGCATATTACAGGACAACGAGCGTTAGTGTGATTTCTATGTTTTTGTGATATCGGGAATAGGGAAAATAAGTGTTCTTGCATCTGAGATTGTATCCTGTAGTGTTAGGTTATCTGAGGAGTAGAACTGCTGTGATCAAATGTCAAAGTACGCACAAGTGCTCTATATTGGGAAAGTAATTCCTATGCGGTACCAATGATAAATCCTATCTTCAGATTAGTAGCAACGTTAGTCTCTTGGCATTATTATAGATGGAACAAGGTCTGATCTATAGAATTGAATCGAGCATTTTAAATGTTTTAAGTAAAACATCATGTTCCAAGCACATCAATAAATGAATAGGGCAATTTCAGTATCACTTGTCTGTTCAGATAGAAAAATACATGGTGAGCAAAGTTCTGTCAGGTATTTACAATATCACATGTCTTATCTGATGGCACAAGACATGGAGCCACATTTACATAAACCCGCCGCCACTGTTGTTTCCGGACCGGCAGATTACGAGTTCTACAGGTGGGAGGTGTTACTACTGTCAGGTCTGACCTGGTGGGAATAACACCACTCGCCTGCTGACGAAAATGGAAACACCTACTCCGTCATAGACTTAACCAGTGTTTCCATTGTCCCCATCCCCATGGAGTCCTATGGGACTCCATGGGAATGGGGATTTACGGAATTCCTCTTCCGGAATTACCGGGTCACCAGGGTTGTAATACCCCAGTGATTCCAGCAATCATGGAGGCGGTAATTCATTCCAAGTCCGGCACCAACCTGCCGGGTTTTCCGGTTCGGTTACCGCTGGACTTGGAATGAGGCCCATAGTGTTCCAAACAGGTATGATTGATGGCAATTCAAAGATAACAATTTAAGTGCAAATCAATATTCATTCCAGGAGGATGCAGAGTGTCCAATTTGTCAATCCAGTAGATTTCTCTTTGTAGGAGCAAGTTATTTAAGTAGCCTGTTTTCCTTGGTAGTGTTACATGTTTAAAGATTACAAACTTAATTTGAGCAATCATATGTTTTTGTTCAAGAATTATATGTGAATTGCATTATATGATGTAAACTGAAAAAATATATATATTTTCTTGTGAACATTTAAATTGTATATATAATTATATTCTAAGCATGAAGTGAATAATTTGAACTTTATAACTTTGAAACACTGACGACTTGCAATTGTATTGCATACAATTTCAAATTGACACGCAAGATGAAGTTGAAACTTTTCTTCGAATCCATGGAACAGGCTGTAAACAGTTCTTCCATGGATCATCTAGAGATGAGATCTAAAAGTACATTTTCACCCCCTGTTCAGAACTCTGTTTTGGTTGCCTTCCAAAAATTGGTATTGAAAGACATGCAGAAAATGTAATTCCGGAGCAGATAACTTTGCCCATAGAAAAAAAACAAGCCTTCGACAAACTGTGGCAAAATCCAGATATTATCATCAAACCGGCCAATAAAGAGGGAGCTCTGGTCATCCTTGATATTACTAAATACAAAGCTGAAGTAGGAAGACAACTAAGTGATCAAGACACTTACCTTGAGATATTTAATGATCCCACAGAGCAAGTTCGAGAAATCATTAAGAAGGTATTGGGTGAAGCAGAATCTGATGAAATTATCACACACAACACCAAGGCATTCCTTACCAATTTGTACCCTATGATGCCAGTGATATACATACTGCCAAAGATCCACAAAAATGTACAAGAACCACCGGGCCGTCCGATTATAGCTGCCAACAATAGACTATTAGAACCACTTGCCCAATATATTGACAAGGTCATTCAACCATTAGCACACAAATCTGCAACATATATCAAGGACACTAATCACTTTCTAAGAAGACTAGACAGTGTAACTTTTGATACAAACATAGACATCCTGTTTACTATGGACGTTACCAGTTTATGCACTAAGAAAACCAAGCAGGCCTTGAAGCGATGGAATGGATGTTGTTGAACACTGAAGAAACAGTTAAAGGAGACAAATTACTGATTCTGAAACCTTGGAGCATTGTATTAAACAATAATTTTTTTTGTGTTTGAAGATCGTTACTTCGTCCAAATATCGGGAACCCCAATGGAGGCTGTGATGGCCCCAAGCTTTGCAAATGTTTACATGGCAAACTTAGAGGAAACTCATGAGATTAGAAATCCGAGATAGCAAAACAAACTGAAGTGTCTTGTAAAATATACCAATGACGTATTCGGGGGCTGGCAAGGCACTGAAGAAGAACTTTGAGAATGTTTCCAATTCATGGACAGCCTGGCACCAAGAATTAAATTCACCCAAAAATGGAGCAAGACATGAATGTAATTATTGGATCTTTTGGTCTACTTCAAATCTAACAACTTGGAAACAACAATCTTCACTAAACCGACAGACCGGAATAGCCTGCTTTTGGCATCTAGTTTTCAACCTAAGAAAACCATTGAGAATATCCTGCTCATTCAGTTCCTGAGATACAGGAGACCATCACCCTCAACTTGCTGTGCCTCTCTGTTGCTTCGGAAGCCCAATGCCAGGGGTCAAGTATCTGTAGTCGAGTGAAACGTCTGAAGCGATAACACATCTGGCAAAAAGCTTCAGGAGTCTCCTAAGGACCCTCCAGAAGCAGAACAATCAGATCCCGACTCCCCTCTCCAGAGTGCAGGACCCAAGGAGTGAAGGAAGCCCAACCGGTATCCGAGATCCACGACAGTGCTGTTTGCTAAGCGCTGAAACCATGAGGTGCGGCTAAACCAAAAAGAGTCCATAGCTGAAAACAACCTCCAAAGTACCACCACAGTAGCCCTCTAGATGTCCTCCCTCTTGTCCCCAAGACTGATGCTCAGGAACAAGGGTCTGCACCACTGTAGCAAGATATAATCCAGCTGGACCACTCTTCTTCAAACCAGAGTTAAGGTTAAGGCTTGGGGTACTTAACTTATTACTTTGGCTTACTTTTAAAGTTGATTCCAACTCCCATTCTCACAGGGTTAACAGCTTGTGACTCTACAAGTGATTTTTCTACAAACCCTCCAATGCAATTGTGTGAGTGCAGTCTGCAATAATGCTATTGGGAGTACGGGCTTGCCTGTGCTTTTCTGTCTCCACGAGGCATCAGTGGGAGATATTGAATATCCCCTTTTCATCCACAACAATTTTTCTTCTGCCAGAGCCCACCCCTGAAGTTCCATTATTATTATAGCTGGTAAGGTGTTGTACCTGTTTGGCAGAATTGCAGGCATTACTCTCTGGGAACACCACACACAATTAGGACTACAGGTGTAAGCAAAAACCAACCTTTGGTATAAGTCTGTACCACACACTTTTTGGTAGTGAGCTGAGCAGCCAGGCTTATCTCAAGAGGGAATGTGAGCAGTAGTTGAAGTTACACAGAAGTATCACAATCACAGGGGTTCAAGTAGACACTTACACTCAAAGTTTCTTGGTAAAAAATACTTATACATTTATTTACACAATCATTTAGAAAACATTCACTAGTAGAAATCAACTTAATATGAAACACCAATACACTACAGTAACAAACTCTAAGTTTAAGTTGTAGGGACAGTTTGTGCTCCCCTGAAAAAGGAGCCAAATGGCACTTCAATTACTTTCAATGGTAATAGAAATATATAAGTTTGTACAATGGATTAGAAAACACTTCTTTTAGGCAATGCAAAGGTTCAGTGTACCAGGAAGGTCAGTTCAATTCAATAGGCCAGGCCAAAGTCAATAGTCTAGTGTTCTTGGATAGGACAGATCAGTTCTGGTAACAAACAGAGAAGTCTTTGTAAAAGTTCTCAGATGTATTTTAGACGAAAAAGCAGGATATGCTGGGTCACAAGCTGATTAGGCCTGCAAGTTGGGAACGTTCCTCAAACTTTCACCGCAAGAGTTAGGATCTCTCAACCGGATGGCACAGTACCTTAATGTGAAGCAAAAAGATGAAGCTGAACCTTGGTTCCTGGCAGTTCCTGCAGATCTCGCTGTTCTTGAGCCTCAGTCGTAGGGACAAGAGAAAGGATGTCAGGGATCTCCTGCACTGCAAGGGATTGTCATCAGAGCAGACAAATAGAGTCACTTGGGTTCAAGTAGAGGTTACTTCAAGACACAAACTGGTTTCCCTCTCCCGGGCTAAACCTTAACCAGCATTGAGAATGTTATCCACGTCTTTTCTGAGCTGATTGGTCCCACCAACTCAAAGGAAGAAGCTGTCATTGAAGGAGCTTATCTGTCAAATAGAGTTCTGGAAATTTGGATTTGCAGCAGGGCTTCACCGGGCAAACCAACGGTCCAGTGGTTACAGCAGCCGTCCTCTTCCAGCTCTTCTTTAGTTCTTTCGTTCCAGTGGTTAACTCTGCCTTCCAGTCCTGGAGACGTGCCTTTTAAACAGTTTTCTCCCATTCATTCCAGACTAGCTGTCACTCACCCAGCAGTGTGGCTGCCCTTGGTGGACAGTCAGCCAGCCAGCCAATCATGCCAGAGTGCATTTGGGTCTCCTAGGAGACCAAGCACAGGGAGTTTTGGGTACCACCCTCACTTCCTGCCCACCCCAGACACTCAGACGCCAAGGGCGGACTTCAGTCCTGAAGCCTGCCAAAGGTTCACAAACAAAGGGACCAAACCTAGTTTGGTGCACAGAGTTAAACACCAGAAGGACCTTTCCACAAAGAAACAGTGAAAAAAGATGACCGGTGTCTGTTTTGAGGGGTCTTGGGTGCCATATTGAAAAACATGGCGGCCCCGATTTTTAGCTACCAGTGTTCGCGGTCGGGAAAAATCATGGTAGTCCGGTATAAAACCACTGCCACCAGCCATTTCAATAGGAAATGATAGATTTTGTCAGCTACAAGTGTGTTTAGACCTAGGGGATACTAACTAATCCCTCCAGCACTCCATAGGAAGATAGTGTGTGCTGGGTCTATGAATTTAAAAAGACTAGTAAAGTCAATTTAACTTTACAGTCTTTTGGGAACAGTAGTTCATCCCAGAGAAGGTATTTAAACCTTGGGAAGTCCAAAGGACATCCCTGTGCCACTGCACTAAAGGTGTTTGTGACACAACAATGAAATGATGATGCCTATGGAGTTATCTAAAACTCCATAAACAAAGAACACAAGAGTAAAACACACATCAAAATACACGAGAGAGTGGGGAAAAAGGGCTCACACTCTCTCCCGGAAAAAAAAAATCAAGTCCTCAAAATCCAGCAAAGTTGATGGGGGTCTCTAAGGTGAAGAGAATAAGCACATTTCTGAGAATTCTCCCTAACAGTACCCCCCCCCATTAAGATCATGTTGCACACACGAATATGTGTGTTCAATGGGGTATCAAAGTTTGTTATTCATGAAAAATAGGCTGCATGCTTTGCTTCTGCTTTACTTCTGCATCCACTACTTTGGTGCCCCGGAGACTGCATCCTCGCCCCTTGCACTTTACGACCGCTATGGCTGAGTTGAAGTGCCTCTATGGGTCTCCCCAATCGGGCCATGTGCTGTAATGGTGTGCCATTAGCATGTTGGAAGCCCCTCCGCAGCCATCCAGGGATATCATTTCACCAAAATGCCTGGGGTAGCAGAAGTGCCATCACATGGCCCTTGACCTCTGATGACATCACAAGAAGTGATGTAATTTGACCCCAACCCAAAGTGATATCACGGGAAGTGATGGAACACAACCTTTCACCCCTTGACAAAACAGGATGTGGCATCACATAGTATTGTTCCTAAGCACACTATGAAAACTTCACTATTATGTGACATACATTTCATACAAGCATGGATAGCCTTATGTATAGTTAAGATCAGTTTGTGTAGGCCCATATTACTGTGAATGCAAGCAGATGTTCATGGCCAAATGCAATGATGTGCTGTTATATAGTACTTACTCTTAAGCTCTTTATATAGAACAAATATACATACAATAGCACCCAACCTGTGTTGGTACTCATTTATCGACCTCAGAAGGATGGAAGGCTGAGATTAGGTGTTTAAGAACAGACTAAATCAGTGACTCACCCCCTGAAGTGTGCCTGAAATAAACCTTTAATGAGTCTAGCAATTATTGTTTTAAATTCTAGAAAGACAAATTATTTCGTATTCCCATTCTTTCTTATTTAGGGTCTCTGCTGAAAGTGTTAGACTTGTGGAACCTCTGTTATTTTTTTTTTAAATGTAAGAGGCCTGAACAAGCATGCCAACCACTCCAGAAGCAAAGCAGCACATGGTGCTGGCCACAGCCAAGGACCTTGCATTTAAAAAAACAACAAATAATTATTTTTTTCTAAAGCATTTATAGGGGTAGCAAGGGAGACCACAGGGGTAGCAAGAGAGACTCATGGGTCACAGGTGTGACCCATAAATGACATACCTGTTGCCATCGTGACAGTCAAGATTGTTCTGTAGACATCACATATGCCTAGTCGGAATACACTGTAGTCTCCTGGCCCTTGTGTGCATCTAATGCTATTATGAGTGTTACTAATCCTGCTGCCTGCACTGAAAAATGGGAAAGCAATCTCGTGCTTACTTTCGTTTCTGCTATAACACATGCTTAAATGTTACCACTTTTGTCCCTGTATGTATCTCCCCTGTTGTCTAGTCTATTGCCAATGATCTGTCACTATATAGCACTTCTCCCACCTCAAGAGGCTTCACCCCCACCTTGGGAATGTCATCATACTGTTCCATGTATGTAGTACAGTTGTGTACATAGTCTCCTTCCTCCACTGGTTCTGCTACAAATGTCGCTGGGTTTACAGTCCTGGACCTTACTATCTTATTTGATGGATTCAAGATAATCACCTCGTATCCAGAGGCCCTTTGTGTAGTCAACATATTCTTGGGCCTTTTGAGAATAGTTAAGAGGCTGTGCTCCACGTACAGTGTGTTACTACACCCCATAGTAATACTTCCTGACTTTAATATCGCAAATGCGGCAGCAGATAGAGCTTGCTCACAAGGGTAATGTCCTCTCTTTACTGGGTCTAAACCTCCAATATATAAAGCTAAGGGTTTGTGTCCTATTGGAGTGTGAAAACAGGAAGAATGTGTCATGGTAGTCCGGAATCCATAACACTTCAGCTGTGCAAATTGCTTTCTTCAGCTCTTCTATTACATCAGTCATTTTGTGTGTCCACACAGGCTTACCATTTGATTTATGTGCTTCTTTTGAGTCCGGTCAACAAAGGGTTCATGTATGTGCTATAGTCAAATACCCATGCTCTGCAATGATTACAGAGGCCTAGGAACTACTGCACCTCCCTTACTGTCATTGGCATCAGCATTCTTCGGATTGTCTCCACCCTTTCTGGAGTCATCCTTCGTCCATCCTGGGGTATCAACTGTCCTATGTATAGCACTTCCTTTTGACAATATTGTTATTTTGCCTTGTCTACCTTGTATCCCTTTTCTGCTACTACTGTCAATAAATACACAGAGTCGTTTCGACATTGGTCTTCTGTCTTGTTGCAAATCAAAATGTAATCTACGTACTGTATAACAGTCCTCTCTATCTGTAGGCTGCCCAGATCCATTTGAATGACCCTATGGAAGATAAAAATTCACTCGCAGTACAATTGTGGTAATCTTGTGTGTTTCCACTTCTGGTTTCTGTTTAGGAAGGAAGTCAGATCTTGTGACTCTTCATTTAGTGGTATAGAAAAGAAGGCCTTCTTCAAATCTGTTAACATGAAGTGTGTAACTTCCGTTGGGATGCAACACAGAATTGTTGCTGGATTTGGATCTAATGGAAAATCTGTCTCTACTATCAGGTTCAAGGAGTGCAAGTCCTAGGTGAAAAGCCAAGACCCTCTTGTCGCCTTTTTCACAGGATACAAAGCCATGTTGCACTGCAATTCTGATGGTACTAATATTCCCTGCTTCACCAATGCAGTGATGTCTCATAAATGTCCGTGTCTGCTTTCACTTGATATGTGATACTGTCTTGCCCTTGGTAGGACAGCTACTGTGTTGAGCTTTATCTTTACAGCCCTAATTCCTTTTAACAAACCCATGTCATAGGGACTAGTGGTCCATAAGACACCGGGCAACCACCCTAAGTCTTCTTCAAGGAGTGGCAGAGGTTGCTTTCACAACACTGCTATTCTCTGTGGCACTTCTCTATAACATATTCCCACTCAATGTGTACCTTTGTTGTTGGATCGATCATCTTGGAATAGTTCCTCATCCGTCATGACAGTAAGTTTGTGTACTTCCCTTACTGCGATCACTGTCCTCAACGATTGTCCTGTGCCGTCTGTCCCATGCAATATTATCACCATGTTTCTCATTATGACAGCCTCGATTACTATTGGGATTACCTTTCCTTCCTTCTTGTCTAAGGGAAACTCTGGTCTAAGTAAAAACGTGTTTGCCATTCGTAGCAGCCTCCCCTGTTTTCCAGGAAGCCATGCGATTAACACTTCTGCCCCATATGAAAAGAGTTTAATGTCTACTGGTACCATCTGCCCACACAAAGCTTGCATGAGTTCTCTCATGTTCATGAAATTAATTAATGGTGTTAATCACACTATCCCTTGTCAGTGAATGAAATGGTCATGTTCAGTCTGCTCATTATGTCTTTGCCTATTATATTTACTGGTGTCTGTCGGGTGTATAACAATGGGATGGTCATGTCATGCTCCCCTACAGAAAGTGATAATTTGTCAATAAAAGGAACCAAATCTGACGCGCCAGAAAATATGTGCGCATTCATGGCAATGCCTGACATTGGATAGCTCCCCTCCCTGATACAGGATCTAGTCGCCCCCATTTCCACGAGAAAGGAAAATGTCTTGTCACTTATGGTCACCCCTATACATGCCTCCTCTGCCAGAGTAGGTGTAACGGATAGGATCGAATACATCAGGCCCATCTATGGACTGTCCTATTGTGGGTACTGGGACATTCCCATCCCAGTGAATGGATTGCCAGCAATGACAGTTGCCCCTCTCAGTTTTTGCAAAGCAAGTTTTCATCTGCATCGTGGAGCCCACATGTGTCGCTGCTATGGTGTTCTGCTGGATTGGTGCTTGTTGCATGCGTTGTGACTGTTACATGTGCCCCTGTGTCTGTACTGCATGTGTCACGGGCTGGTATTGTTGTACTTCCATGTCCTGGGTAAGCATCTGTTTTGGTGTGCATGCCTGCACTTGCATGTCTTGTGTGTGCATCGGTCTTGAGTGTGTTGTGCATTCTGCACAGTCTGATACATGGGTTGTTGTTGCTTTCCCCCACTTTGGTATATCCTTGTCGTCCACAGAACCAACATTCCTAGGGACCCCCCGTTTGCCTTAGCTGTCCCCCTTAAAATCCTCCCATGTTCTATGCAGTGGCTGTTCGAAAACCCTCTTCCCAGAGACATCCCTCCTCATCCTTGTGGCCATTGTTCATATCTTCTCATCCTGCAAAACCTCCCCCTGCCATCTGTGACCTGTTCTGCACATGCACTCCTTCTCCGCCCCTTCGATTTCATATTTGGATAATTATGTCTGCACTCATATTGCTTCCTCCTGGTTCCTCTCTTCCTGCTTTTTTCTCGCATTCTCTTGCATTAGTCTGCAATAGAGCACTACAATTAGTTGAATTTTTGACCACGGTTTAGCCTCCATCCTCACTAATTTCTTAACTGCTTGTGCACTTGGTCTGGTAATCCTTGGCATAATATATGATTAAAAAAGCCTGCTGTTTTGTCATACATCTCCCTCATCTCAAGACGCCATCTCTCTTGAATCTGTTGAATATATCAAAATTGGTCTACGTCCTCACGCACTTTGTGTGCCATGATTGCGCGTATGTCTGATGTGTCTGGGTACTGTACTCCTAGAACTTGCCATACTGCAATTATTGAATGACGCATCATCATGTGCCATGTTCTGTGCTGTTACTCCAGGATTCCCTGCTGTTTACCATATGTCATCAGCTGACTCCCCAAGAAAGGGTGAGAGTAGGCTTTTCATATCTCCTACTGCTAATGTTGTCCCTGCTGTCAATTTGTGCATCTCATAGATCCACTTGCCCACCCCAGTCGTCAACAACAGTAGCTTGCATCTTAAATTGTCTTTGTCCATTTGTTGCCATGGAATATATTGGGGTCACCCACCTCCCTTCTCCAATATTGGAAAAGGTCTCCTGTCCTCCCATATCTTTAGTGGCAGTGAACACCCTTGCCATCCCTGTGCTTTTATGTCCTGCCCAAGCCCTAAGTACCTGTGCATACCGAGTAATATTGTCTGTGTGTCACTGTCCCCATGAGGATCACGACCGTTTCCCATAAATGTCTCCCCCTTCTCTGCCAATTCTTCCTCATCTGCCCATGCTGCGTCTCGGTCTATGATCACTTCCCTGGAATGGTGAAAGTGTTTTCTCTCTTCATTGTCCTCACTTCTCTGTGAGTGTACATCTGACCCCACGGTTCGGATGCCGCTGTACTGTCTCCCTGTCTGTCATCACTGAAACGAAGTGTCCTTAAAATGACGTTGTTCCACTGCATCTCCCTCGTTCAGTCTGTAACTTTGTGATCCCCTCTCACCCAGGGATCGGCGCTTTCATCTGCTTGTGAGTCAGCCGTGATGAACCTTCTGTTCCTATGCAGTACCCCTATCCTTTTTTGTATACCTTCCCTATCCTCATCATTTAAACATGTCAAATCCATTTGAATCCCTACTACCTTAGTAAAGTGCCTGCTCTTGACCCTGTTTCTTTTGTTTCTGCGCTCTTCCTCTTGCTTGCTTTGGCATTCTTTGAAGATTTGCTCGATTTCTAACCTCCTCTTCTCCTTATTTAGCTGCACTTGCCATTCCTGCTCCTCTTCTGCCTTTCTCCTTGCTATGTCTTCTATCTCTTTCTGTTTCATTCACTCCTTCTCTTCCATTTCTTGTGCTTCTGCATGCTCCCTTTCCATTTATCTCTTCCTTTCCTCTTCTTTTCTTTCCCTCTCCTTCCTATGCACTTCCTCCATTATCCCCCCCATTCTTTAACTTCTTACACCTAGCCTTTGCTGTTCAATGCATCATTTTCCACATTCCCTAGTTTGATCAATATCTGCCCACCTATCCATTTGTTTGATTCTACTAACTCTTGGCCAGTAGCAGATCTGTTGTCCCTACGTCATTCCCCTGTAATTTTGCTTGCATCTCGATGCACTCCTTATGTTCACTGCTACTGTCTTGTGCCGTCTTATTCGCTTGTTGCCGCATAGGCGTGTTTTGGGATTTGTGTATCCTGATGCTGCAATTCTTTCAAGGGGTAAAATCCCTTACTCTCTTTTGCTTTATCTGTGTCTACTGTTTGAGGAGAAGGAGGAGGGTGAGCCAGGGGCTGTTCACTCTCTACATCCCATTGGGTCAGCATCCAATGCTGTCGAGTCAAATCCCTGTCCTCATCCAAAATCATCCTCCACAACTCTAATATTATTAATAGGTTGCTTAATTTACTCCCCTAATACGCTGCCTGTAGATATGTGACCATTTGTTACTGCACAGATTTGGAAATACTTCTGTCTTTGGACCATGGCTTTGCCAACATGTCCTCTGTGTCATACGTCCTTTCTGCGCTATACTTAAGTATGTTCTCTTGATATTGTGGAAGGGACTTGCATAAGTGTTGGAGAGAAAGATCCCCTATTGTGTTACCTTAAACGATACCTTGTCAAATACTTACTTGACCTCAACGCAAGGTTTTTGACACATCTAATTTTAATCAATTACAATATGACACATCTTTTTTTTTCTATGCCTCTCCGGCTTGACAAAATAAACATAGGTGTGTTTTGCACACACGCCCCTTTCTGGCTTTCCGCCCTAAAAGTCAAACTTAAAATTCTACTCACGTGCTCCTCACACTCCGCCCCAAGGGCACATCACTGGTTCTGAACCATGATCGAAAAACTGTCTACTGAATTTCACCACATTCTCACACTCAAAGTTCTATTACACAACCTTATCGATGAAGTCACCACTATCATAAAGCAAGAATTATCGCAACACAACAAAACTCAACATAACATATACACGTCCACCTTCCTGCTTCTTCTAACTGGATAAACCAACCAATCTTGTGGTCCCTCTTCTGTAGCATCATCTTACAGGATTACATATCAGAGAGAAATTTAGGAAACCACCTTCCGTAATATAAGGTCACCTTTTCCACTAGCCAATGTATCCAAGTAAACTAGTGTAAACCTTTTTTGTTCTCTAAAGTTTTCTTCTTCCGCAGCTAAACTGACTGTTTAAGCATACCGACCAAAGCAACTGGCCAACAAACAGGTATTCTTACACCGTCCCAAAAAACTTCACTCGATCCATTAAACAGATCTGTTTTTCCGCCATTTGCCATAAAGTGGGTCTATACTTACATTCTGTGATCTACTGAGGTCTCTGGGCACCAACTGTCCCACAAGCTGCCACTCTGCTGTCCCGTATGATCAGTGTCCTACGGGATGCAGGGCAGCATTTTTCAATGAAGGCTCCTGTTGACTTCTTCTTTGCATTCATGCATGACTCTTGGGTATCATTTTCCATGGGTCACAACACAGCCCCTCGGACATGCGGCATGCTGAGGCGGTTTCTTGCTGAATGAACCTAGCAACCTCCTCTGCTACCACTTTGTATAGCGTGGCTTGGCTCCTCTAGCAGTCACCCCAGATAAAAACTGAGTACACTTACGCCCATCAGAATCTCCCAACCACAAGAACAGAAGACTCAGCTATAGGGTAAAGGTATTGTTGTTTATTAGCAAACAAAAAAACAGGGATTACACCAGAAAAAGTTCATCTAGAGCTCTCAGCTTCTAAGCATGTGTCACCCGGTTTTATTCCACTGTGATGTCACAGATACAGGTTCCCTCCTGGAAAATTATTGCACATTTCTATTGGTCAGATTGGGCAAGATATATATGAAGAATATATAGTTTAGTTTGAAGATTGACTAGCCATGTTCAGGACTCCTCCTGGGACCACCTCTAAGAGCACCCATCTACAATGTTGCACGGTCATCAAAAGACCATTGGCCCTTGCAACTACTTATATCCCTACGCTAAATGTGAATTTGGATTGGACAGAGTTGTCCCCACAATCGTAAGAGACCAGACAGTTCTTCAAGGTAATAAGAAAAAATGTGGCGTTGTGAAGCATTCTCTAATGTGCCATTCTCTGATCACCCAAGTTTGTGAGAGCACAGTCAGTTACCAAAACGTTGGTGACACTTGTATCTTCTTTTCTGTGGTTCTCTGGGAATAGTCTTCTCTGTCCAAGCCACGTGTGTTGAGACCACGGAATGAAGCCCTCTTGTCTTTAATTATGAGGAACTTAGCCTGAATGCCTGCAGGTGGCTCACTATCTCAGTAGCTGGACATTTCCTGCATCCCCTTTGTCCTTGGCTGGGTGTCCAGCTTATCTGTCTTTCTCAAACGTGTCTCCTCTCTTGTTGGGTCTGATGGCCTAAAACTTCTATCGTGTCCCGTTTACCCTGTTAGTAGCAGTTTAAGCATATGCAAGCAATATTTATGCATTTTTATGCAGTTTCAGCTTTGGCAAATGATATGAATATAGAAGTATGTATGTGTGTTCACACTCTGCCTAAGTGGGTCATAAATATGTGCGTTATGTCTATATGAAATAAACTAGTGCTGGTTCATGAAGCTTCATGAATGGATGGATATGTACTTGATGAATAAACATGCCTACATCATGATGTCAGTAACAATGCCATTGGTTTCTGGTTCTCCAGTCAGTCAACCTGATTGATTGATGTCAACTCTATGTCGTTCAAATCATCAATTGGGTATGGTCTGAATGGTTGTCTAAGAGAGCACAGTTTGTCACAAGTTCAATGATTGCAGTGATTGGCCTAAGAGCAAGGCACATCTAATGTTTCTCTGTCTTTGTGTCTAGAGTCGTGCGGGGGCATAAGGGTCAGATTTGGCCCCTCATCTACAACCTTTATTGCTACCAGCTCCACAGCACACTATCCCCCCTCCCTGCTCCCACCAGCATCTCCCCAGCAGACTATCCATCTATCCTCCAAAAATGCTGGTCAAGATCAGCATTCATGTGAGGTGACAAATTTAGATGGTTCACTGATCTCCGAGACCTCCCTAGCAGAGGAATCACTATTAGAAAGAGAACAAACCCTACCGAAATTACCGGAATTCATAGATCCAAGGAAACCTGCTTCTCGAAACATACTAAAGCTGGAAAGATCTTGCGGAAATGAAGAAACACTGGTTTTCAACCGAACAAATGTTCTTCATCTTCTACATGCCATTCCCGGCCTCGCTGTTGTAGCAACTAAAGATATTGACCTGATTGAATTCATCAGTCCAGACAAGCTAGACTCCATATGGTTACATTGCTGAAGTAACAAGATTCTGCGCATAATCTCGTCTGAAGTAGACGCCTTGCAAACTCTGGGATTCCGGCTGAGAACAATTGAAACTAATCAAAGAGCGCTAAGCATTGAACCCAACTCACATGATGATCGATCAATGTATTCACAAATCACGATAACAACCGATTCATCAAACTCAAGTATATCATTTAACCAAAGGACGTATGCTGACTCTCCGGCCCATGACCATCGAAGAACGGCTTCTCAAGAATTTCCGACACATCGCTATCCGATCAGGAGGATACTAGATGATCCATACTCCTATGCAAAAACCACTTTCCAGTATCGGCATTAGCAACCAAGTTGCAACGCCAGCACTGTATTAACTGTATGCTCATGGAATACGAGAGGCCATCCTCATCTATTTGGCCAAACCAGGCAGGAATTTAAAAAAGCAGATGTGATATGTCTACAAGAGACATGGCTGGTCCACAAACCAGCATGCAATGGATTCAATATTTTTATGAACCCAGCTATCTCCAATCACAAAGGACAACATTCATCCGGTCTACTGATCCTAATTAGCATGGACTCACATCTAAAAGAAGTTAAACATGACATTATTAACGCCTGGATACACACCATAATTTTACAATGTACCCATGAGCCGGAAACCATCAATAAATTTGAACGATTAAATATCCAAAATCAACATATATGTGTACTCAATACATACTGGAACCCCCAAAGTGTCCCAGATGATGTATACATAAATAAATTATTTACTGCAAAGGATGAAGCTTCACTCAACCATCCTGGCATTGAATGTATAGTATGTGGAGATCTGAATTTGCATCTTTTTTCTAAATTGGGTCAAGAACTTGATACCCTTAGTCTTGAACACCGTGCCAGAAGATGGACCAAAGAGATGACATATAGAAGCATGACACGACTAGATGCAATCAACCAACAAACTAACCTCCCGGCTGCTACATGGGTGAGAGCCCAGAGTCGTGGGATTATTGATTACATATATCATTCTAACGTAACACAGTCCCCCATTCAACGCGCGGAAAACATCTATAGTGAAGCAAGTGACCACTACATATTAATAAGAACATGGCCGACTCCAAGACTTAATTTGACCTACTTAGATCTACCCGACGTAGAAATAAACAATGACAATAAACGACTAAGATTGACTAAAAAGCAAACTAACCAACTACCGGATATAATCAGAAGCACCCAAATGAAAGACTCAAAGAAACTGAATTATGAATGGATCCTACATACTTTTCACCAAAAACCTAATAACAAGAAAATTGTGCCCCCTCAGGACCATAAACACGCCTATTATCCCTTAATAGCAGCTAAGAAAAAAGAACTTAAAAAATTGATAAAACAAATCAAAAAAGGGTCAGATTCAACACAAAACCAACAAATTAAAAGGCTAAACAAAAATTTAAACATTGGTCCAAAAACAATAAGATGATCATTGTACAAAATGATGCAGAAAACATGTTGCGGTTACTAGGTCCGGGTAATACCCGTGACTTATGGAAGCTTCTAAACAGCTCAAAACAACAGGGGAATAAGATACTCTGTGAAGTTTCAGAGGCAAACTGGAAGTCACATTTCGAACAACTATACCAACAGTGCTCTAACGGAAAGTCACTAGAACTAATTCCTCAATACTCCAATTGGATACTGGACTGTGATCCCACCGACATCAGTGAAGCAATCATCAAATTAAATGTATCAAGAGTTCCAGGGCCAGATGGCCTGTCAAATTACATCATCAAAAAAGATCTGCAGATATGGGCTGAAATGTTTGATCAAATCCTGGCACTAATCAATAACACAAAAAGCGTACCTTGCTCATGGCAAAAAGCAGTTCTGGTCCCCATTTATAAACAAGGCCCTTCTAATGATCCTATAAACTACAGACCTATTGCCCTGCTAGACCCTTTGGGCAAGATCTGTGCAAATATACTTCAACAACAATTTACCAGATGGGCAAAAGGGACACAACGACTAGCAACAAGACAGACGGGCTTTACTAAATATCTTGGCATGACGACCAATTTATTCCTTCTCAACTTGCTAAAACATGAATCATACAGAGCAAAAACCCAGACGTATGCTGCATTCATTGACCTGCATTTAGCAATCGATAAAATTAACCGAGACTTGCTATGGTCAAAGCTAATAAAATGGGGCTGCCCATCGAACATCTTCGAACCAATAAAACTTTTGTACTCGAACACCGAAATACCGATCAGACTCTCCAAAGGCTGCCTGGTAACACAACCCATTAAAACCTGGCATGGGCTGGAACAAGGCTGCCTTTTGGCGGCAGCACTCTACAACCTCTTCACCTCAGACCTCGAAGACTCTATAGCCTCTCCCCTAACCAATCCACCAAAATTGAATTCAGCAGTGCTTCCCATAATGTTATACGCAGACGATATTGTGCTATTCTCCAAGACCCCTAAAGGACTACAACAAGCACTGAGGAATATTGACACCTACATGACAGCCAATGAACTAGAAATTAACATTAAAAAAAAACAAAGTTATAGCACTTACAGCTGGAATAAGCCCCACGATCAAGAAACCGACTTTCTATTTGAAGAATGAAAAACTCATCCAAGTGAAATCCTTCAAATATCTGGGGATGTGGATTCATCAGTCGACAAATGAAGAACCTTGGGCAACTCATCTCATAACCAAAGCAAAATCAATGGCACGTCAAGCATTAATCATTCACAGAAAATTTGGAACATGTTCAATTAAACCAATTATTCTATATTACAAACAGAAAGCCGCGCCAATTCTGACTTATGGTGGCGAGACCATGATCAACTTACATGAACACACATGGAATAAAATAGAACAAATCTTTTGGGCAAAGGTTCTTTCCTTACCCAATGTTGTCCCTGCGGCACGTATAACATTTGAACTAGGTCTGCAGTCTTTAAACTCTATCATAAAATGGAAGCAACTCGACTTACTAAGGAAAATCCTGAACACCGATTGCATTCCAGCATGGGATATAGTACGTGCTAATTCTACAAACATAAACGCTGCACTCTGAACAAGTGGAAAAATGTTGTCGAAGCACAAAGGATCGCCAACAACATATCGCTGGACATGCTCCTAAACCGACCACAAAAAGCAAAACTGCAGGTAGCAAGACTAGACTGGATGAAGACACAAGAAATCAAAAATCAGTATAAATTAACTCTGAACTGCACAAATGACATGAGAGCGCTTAATGAACTTCCGCCCTACCTCAAAATGTTTCCTGACCGGGTTATCAGAGACTTATACCTCTGATTAAGATTGAACATTTTACCCACACAGGAAATCAACGGGCTTCGAAATCGAACTATCCCCCGCGACCAGACGTGTAGATTCTATAAGGAAAAAGAATCGATACACCATCTGCTTATGATATGCACTGCGCTCGCACCAAAACGTACCACAATAGTTCGATTATATCTAAAATCCACAAGGATACTAGATCCCAACGAACGTTGGTCGTTAATATTAGCAGGAAATAACAGAAGAATGATTACAGCTGTTATACGATTTTGGCTAGACATACAATTATTGATTTAATTTGATTTTTCTTTTTTCGAGTACTATTTTTACTTGTACTTTTCTCTGTTGAAACATAAATGTAAGGTTTAATTATATAAACCAATGACATTTTTAATTTAAAAAAAAGACTATCCTCCCTCCCCCGTCCCACCGCCAACTCCCCAACAAATTATCTACTTTGCCCCCTCCCACCACCAACAGCCCAGCATGGCCACTCATGGCAAAATATGGCTCAATGTCATTTACTTGACTCTTTCCACCCATGCCAGGCACTGGTGATCTCGTACCCAATTGGTGCTGGGAGCGTCGCCTGGGTTTGCCCTGCTATGAGTCTTTAGAGGGTGTTGATGAACTTTAAGGTATTGACCATGGCCCATGGATGTGCTGCAGTGTGACCTCTGTGCTATGATGGGTGGCCTCTGCAATGGACGAGACCCCTTCACTCAGCTCCCTGAAATTCTGCCCATATTCAGTCAGGGCGGCAGTACTGGCAGATGCATCTTCCTAGTTTCTTGCCATAGCTCTCACAATACTGTGAGTGGCCCCTTGTAGGCAATCACAGGTTGCATGAAGGTGCTCCGAATGGGTTTGCCTAATAGCCTCCATTTCCCTTTGTCGCCTCTCCATCTCTTCCAGCCACTGGAAGATGGTGTTGCTGGGTGGTCTGTGCTGGATAGGGGGGGGCTGTGCAGTGGCTCTGAGCTAAAGTCCTGGGGGCCATAGGATGGTGTGTCAACATCCTGCTCCAGTGTCATGGCACACCAGCAGCAGTGAGGGTCCTCTTTTATGTTTTTGTCTCTTCTTCATGCTATGACATTGGGCTGATGTCCTCCTGTGACTGAACTACAGCCCTGCTGGCAGGTGTGGACACTATGCGGGCCACTGCAGCTTTGGGAGTGGGTGTAGTGGGCCTGGGGGGCTCATGGTGGCAAATGGTGTTGCCATGGGGCCTGTGGTGGTACCTGCTGGCTTGGCCTTGCTGTGCAGTTGTGTTTCGCAGAGGTCCATGCGCCTAGGTGTAGCCTGTGTATGCCACTGTGGGGTGGTGGTGGTGGTGGCGGCAGCCTGTTGCATGCGTGTAGGGATGGCAGGATGTCCTTGCTGGTGCTGATGATGTGTGCCATGCATGCATGTGGTCATTCATGGCCCCTCATCTTCTTCCTGGGTGACACACACCTTGTGGGTATGGGTGTTTCCCTCATGGCACTGCCATGGCTCTATGGGGTTCTGCTCTGCAGCCATCAGTGTGCTGTGGGGTACTGTGATTGACTAGCTGCACCCATGTTGTTGCAGGGGGACATGTACTTCCATGTGGGTCATCTGCCTTACCAACATGGGGCAGGCCAACTGGGCCTGCAACATGTTTGTGTGACTGTGCCACAGTGTTGTAGTTACTCATCAACCACATTACCTCTGGCACAGGGTGAACCAGCAGGGGTGTGGTGTGCATGGCACTTGGATTGGTAACATGCCATCCAGTCACAGTGCTGTGGAACTCAGGGGTGCCCTTGTTACCCTGGACCATGGCTCCTGTTTAGATGGGCTCATGTGGCACCCCATCACTTTGCCTTGATTGGCCTGCCCAGCTGCTGGGTCTGCTGATATGTATCCCTTTCTACTGGGGCATCATGTGCTAGGCTGACATTTGTGCATGGACTTGTGCTTAGGGGTGGTGTTTGACTCACTTCCTGCCTCCTGGCTGCTGGCACACGCCTCCGCACCTCTGACTCCCTCAGTGGCCTCCATGTCCAGGATTGTGCTGCACTTCTCCTCCTAGAGTGTCAGGGCAAGTGGGTCCAGAGTCCCATCTCCAGTTGCCAGGGACTCCAGGTGGTTTTGGGACAGGGGTCCTCACACTCTGACCCTGAGATCATTCCAGCGCTTCTGGCAGTCCTCGCTATCATGGGCCACGCTCACACCGCTGTTACCTTCGGAGTGATGGTGTGCCAGATGACTGCTATGCTCTTGGCCATTGGTGTCTTCCTCTGCCTGCTACCGTACAGTTTCTCACTGTGTGCCACAACCTCATTGGTGAGGGCCACCAATTCTCCCCCATTGATCTTCTGCTTAGGAAGACGATTTTTGGCTACCTTTCCTCTGGTTCTCTCCTGAGATATTTTGGATGACTTGCTGGTTTGGATGGCGGCAGGAAGTGGACATATTTAATGGATTTTTGATTCCAAAATGGCCACTGTGATGCTTCCCATTCCAGCGATGGTGCAATTTCCCATTGGCACTAATGGCGCCGGAATAGCCGGCAGTAGCACTATTAGTACCGGTTTTCAGACAGTATGCCTTAATACGGCACAATTTCTGCCGGCCGTTAATAGTGTTACTGCTGCAGTCTGGGCGCGTTCACGCCAGGTTGTGATGTGGTACAGATACCACTGCACACCCTGGCGGTAACACTATTTCCACTCAGCGGTAATTGCACCGGATTACCGTCCAACTTGTGATGAGGCCCTACCTAAGCCTTGACTTCTCCTCCATGTACCTTGATTGGGTTTTGGCTAAACTCTCAGAGACTCACTGTTAACCATGAATAGGATAGCCTCCTGAGATCTTCCACCCAGGGTTGATTTCAGACATCCATCTTTCAGAGCGTTAGAATGCAGGCCAATCTCACCTAAAATTAGGAGGGGAATAATAAACACCTGTTGACCACTTTATGATGCATATGTGTGTTGGATATGCTTCCATACACCTGCATTTTGCCTACCTCTGTTGCTTGTTCATAGTTCATCGATTTCCCACCGATGTCTCATTCGGATTGAAAATTCAGTCAATTGAATGTTCCCTTAACTAGAATATGCAACTGTCTCTGTGATTGCACTAATATGCTCTGTGAGGTTCAGTTTGCTTGATGCAGTTTGGAGAGTTGACTGGTGCCGTTTATATATATTTATGAAGGTTCTCAGTTGAATATTCTTGTGCTTTTGCTTTTAAAATGTGCCTGTTGCGTTTTTAAGTTTGAGACTGCAAACAAAGTTTCAAGCTTCGCTTGCGTTTTTGCTTATCTGAAGGGCCCTGATTCCCTCATTCTTGTTTGTTTTGTTCTGTACAGGCTGCAGAATTTTGTATTTGTCTTTGCTAAGCGGCCCACTTCAAAGGTAATCTCCTGATACAAAAAGGTCCGGAAAATGCAATTGAGGTAGAATGCACAGGTTATTAAACAAACTTTTCAATAAAAGAAAAATAAATTCGTCTTCTGAAAAGATCGATATCAATATCTACTCTTTCCAAGTCAGCATAGCACAGAGTTAAAACACATTTCATTGCGTTGAATTGAGAGTAAGGTTTAAAACTTTACTAAAATGAAACTGTGTACTATTAAAGTGCCAATTAACCCTGAGTACTTAAATATTTCCACTGAGTCCTTGGTCAATAATTTCTGCATCATTACCCAAACAGGTTTTCATGGCATCAGCTCTAATTAAAACATTAAAACAATCTAAAATGCACTTTATACAATGTTTTGTCCCTATTCTATCACGGTAAGCCAATGCATGTAAAGAGAGATTCAGCAGTAAGGGAAACATTTTAAGAACCCCACAATGCGTACGGTTTTAGGTTTCAACAATGTCAATGCAAAGACAAGGTTTTTATTCCTGTTATCTGCGATTGGGGACTGGAGATTTTACGAGAAATCCGCTTTAAATTGCACATGGCGGGTTTCGTACATTATTCTTGCAGGAAGACATTGAATTGTGAAACATTGCCATCGGACAGAGAACATATTTATTTGTTCAATATGTGCACAGAAGTCCGCGTCAACATTATATAATGACATATACACGTCAACTAATGTAATTACCTTGAATTATTTTGTGGTGGCAATGGCACACTGCCGATAAATGCCACCTATTGTAATGGATAACACATTTCAACTTAAAAGTGAACTATGAATTAATTATTACATTCTGATTGTTTTTATATTTTGAAAGTTAGCATGTGGAAATATACATAATTATAGATGGGCAACAGAGACATTCCACATAATAATAAGAGCAAAGCTCGAGGTTCCTAGCCTGTCCTTTGGAAACCGGTGTAGTCCATAGCTACATATCTTCAAGGTTATCTTGCATGTTGTAATGCTACATATATACGAGAGTTGGCATTTACCGTTTATTCTGAATCCGAGTAGATAATATTTGGTTCTGGGGAAGTTGGTTTTGAATGCATGTTAACAGCTACTGACACTTTAAACATGTTTTATGTTTCACATATATGAATTCGTGCTCATTTGAACTTTAATGGTACTACAGTGGTATTGCAAATAATGCTTGAAGGGGGATTCTATAAAAGAACAGTGTATGGAATGCAGTTGTAGTCCTGCCCAGTATATTTGATATATTTGGTGGATTTTTAAGGTAAGAATGAATAGTTGTTGAGTGGCTGGTGGATTTTGCGTCCTGTAATTTCACAAATATTTCTTGCAGATATGGTGTGGTTGTCTACATTTTGAATAATTTATTCCAACTGTAATCAGTGTGCTCTACCATAATGAAAACAATGTTTTGAAATAGCTGTTTGGAGCCCTGCAGAGTGGAGCTTTTAGAAATTGTGTGTTTTTTGTCTGTTGGCTGCATTTTTATCTGCCAATTATTATTACTATTATTATTATTGTTATTATTATTATTATTATGGCATTTATTGAGTATGGACCGAGCTTCGGAAGCAACAGAGTTCTTTACAGAGGTATACAACAATACAGATGCATAACCAAGTGCTTTACAGAGGTATACAACAATACAGATGCATAACAGAGCGCTTTACAGAGGTATACAACAATACAGATGCATAACCGAGCGCTTTACAAGGTATACAACAATACAGATGCATAACCGAGCGCTTTACAGAGGTATACAACAGTACAGATGCATAACACAGCGCTTCTCAGTGGTAAGAACATAACCGATTTACAGCCGGGTAGGATACAGAGGGGAACAGAGGATGGGTACAGCTGACCTGGGTGGCCAGGAGGAGAGGTTCGGGTGACATTACCGAGTCAGGCAGCAAGAGGGGTGACATGATGGCCTAGGTGTTGAAGAGGAGAGACTCCTTGGAGAGGTGGGACTTAAGTTATTTTCTGAATTGTAGGAGGGTGGAGCGAGTCTGATGCTGATGGGGAGGAAGTTCCATAGTCTTGGGGCGTAGGCAGAGAAAGCTTGTTTTCTGGTACGTTTCTTTTTGCAGCAGCGGATTTCAAGCCTGCACATGTACTGGCTTCTGGTGGTGCACTGTCCACCAGAGATGCTGAGTTTCTCTGTGAGGAAGCTGGGTGACTTGATAGTGTTTGCCTTATAGATGATGCAGCAAGACTTGAAGCTGATTCGTGTGTGCAATGTGAGCCGGTGAAGGCCGATGAGGGTCGGGTGATGTGGTCCAATCTGTGTAGACACATAATGAGGAGTGCGGCCGTGTGTAGGACACTTCCCAGGGGCACAAAGGAGGATGGCGGGAGGCCTTGGTGGAGTGCATTGCCCCCTTCCAGGTGGGATAGGACCAGTGCTTGAACGGTGGACCTAAAGCTGTCCGGAGGGAGAAAGGGCTTGACTTTCCACAGGAGGGAGAGCTGATACTTAGCTATCTGAGTTTTCTTAGCTATGTGTGTCTTGAATGAGAGGTGTTTTTCGATGTGGAACCCAAGGGACTTGCCACAGGTGGTGAGCTTTGGTGTGAAGCCCTCAAATTTCATGGTTTATTGCCATGTCTGTATGTCTGGGTGTTCGGTGTTGTTGGTGAGGAGTAGAAATTTGGTCTTGGAAGGGTTGAGCTTCACATATACACTGGACATCCAAGAATGGATCAACGAGAGGCAGGTTTTGAGCCTATGGATGTGCTTGATGGAGTCGATCCTGAGGTATAGCTGTGTCCATAGGTGTATTGGTGGATGTTTTGTGTGGCTAGCTGATCAATGTGGATAGGATGGAACGCTGCAGAACTCCATAGGTGACAGGTAGCATTGGCGATTTCGAGGACTCCATCTGAATAAACTACATGCGGTTGGCAAGGTAGGACTTGAAGCAGCATAGGACAAGGTTTCTGATTCCCATGCACGGATGTAGTGTGTCTGTAAGAACCTGGTGGTATACTGTTTTGAACGCGGCCAAGAGTTTGAATTGAACCAGGATGCAGGGGTGGTAGTCAAGGATGCTGTTGTCAAGGATGTGGAGGGCATTGTCGACCACCTGCATGGTTGCTGTCTTTGTCCTGCATGTGAGTATGAACCCAGATTGGTAGGTTTAGAGGAGATTCTTGGTGTTGATTTGTTGCTGCAGTTGAGTGGCTACCACTTTCTCGATGATCTTACCTAGGTAGGGAAGATGGGTTATGGGGCAAGGTGGGTCTGTGGATGCAGAGCTGATATCTTTGTGCTGGAGAATCCTTCTGATTTTGTCAATGAAGAAGGTGTTGATGGCTGTGTATTTATCAATGGGGTGTGGTAAGGCAGGGTCGGGTAGTGGGTTGACACAGTGCTTGACCACTTTGAAGAGTGCTCTGATTTTGTTGGCAGCTTCTGCTATGGTGTTCTGATAGTAGGAGGCCTTGGCTGTGTTGAATAGTTGTTGGCGGGTTGCTCAGAGTTCCTTGAGAAGTAAAAGGTCGGAGGCAGTACTGGAGAGCAACAGGTTTTCTTGTGTTTCCTGATGACTTTTTTGCTGAGGTTGAGTTCTTGCATGTACCAGGGTGCTGACGGTTTCAGTTTGCAGGAGCGTTGTTTCAGAGGTGCGTGTCAGTCGATGGTAGCTGAGAGGGTCGCGCTCAGTGCTTCCAGTAGAGAGTTGCAGTTTGGTTGGGGGTGTTTGGTCCATGTAAGGAGGAGGTTGGCAAGGGCTTCCACTGGGAAATTCTTAAAGGACCTGAAGGTTTGCCTGATGGGTTGCTGCTGGGAGTTCTTGACTGGGGTGGTATGCAGGATGTTGAAAGGCACGGCTAGTTGGTCAGACCAGCCTAGCGTTAGAGGAGAGCTGTAGTGGAGGGATGACAGTGTGGTGATGATTAGGTTGAGAGCCAACTGGATTCCTGTCTAGTTTTCTTTTACATTTGTGCATTAGGTTGAAGGTAGTTGATGTTAGTTCCAGTGCATGTTTGTTATGAAATGAGTCATGCTCTGCAGGAGTACAGGGATGAATAAACAATGATCATAGCCCCACACTACTACTAAACCAGAAGAGATCTCAATCATCAATGTAAAACCTACATAGCCAACGGGTATGCCTCCTTTGCCTTTTGTGATAATGTGGGCAGAGAATATACTCTCATGAGGGCTATGAGTGATAACAGAAGCAACCATAACAGCAATACTACAAACACTCTATAATAAATTAATGTCTCAGTCAAGTATTTATTCAAATAAAGACTTGTTAAATAATAAAAATGAAAATGACTAACTAAAATCAACACAAGCATCCCCAACCCTGTAAAGAGAACACAGCAAATATAGACTAGTGGATAGTATGGCACTTTGTTTACTTGAGCAGGGGTAATGAGGCCAATTATTGCACCTATGTCGCTGTTCAAAAGATGCAAAATGGGGCTTACAAGTCACTAAGGTCCCAGAAAGTGAACCAGGCAGACAGGCTCTCCTAACAGTACCTTGTTATTGTCTTTAGGGGGCTCAACAGCTTTGAGCAGGACTTCTTGGCACTTTAGCTGAAACCAAGCCAATGTAGAGTCAATGTAGAGATGGTAAGAGTCCATGTGATCCACTGGCATTGTCATCTATTCACTTCAAAGCTACAGGGCCCCAAAGGGTCTAGTCAGCATTTGAGATGGTGAGTTAATGTCTTCCAGTGGTTTGAGTACAAGTCGAAACAATAATGAGACGTGGTTTCTGCAGGTTCAGCAATCACGATTGTGAGTTCAATGATACCTACAGATGGAGCTTAAGCCGATTGCTTTCTTGCAGGGCTGACCAGTGGTTTCGGTTGCTCGAGATTTTCCATGGCAATGGGTCAAGTCGGCACATGGATGGCTTCAAGTGCAAAACACATTTAGAAGTTAAAAACAGTGATAAAATGAGTACCACTTTTCATGTATTGGTGTGAAGGGTGTCAAACACGGCCAAAACATCCATAAAATGGCTAAAGATGACCAAATTGGATTGCAGCTCTTCTTGGGCTTCTTGGGTGCTGTGTGTCCCATCCAGGGATCTTGGCTATTTCATTACGTATGATCCCCATCACAGCCCTCTCGAGGGGCTCCCTGATCAGACCAAGGTGATTTTTGGCTCCATTCAGAGAGATACCTACAGTACCCGACCCCCATTGCACCTGATGGAATTTCGCAATTGTTGACTGAATGAGACTGGTAAGGCAGAGGGATGTACTATTCAGCTAGTTATAAGCAATCTTGCCGTTTGTTGTCACTGTCCTTACTAAGTGCTTAATAGTTGTTTTGTGATTATGGTTTGTTTTGTGTTTATTTTAATTGAAATACGTTTATACAAATTGGTTAACTAACTCAACTTATCCCTGAGACTTGTTGTCCCTGTTTGTTTTTACAGTGGACAAACAAATTCACATTCAAATTTACCGGATATGGGATTAGAAATACAGGTGTGTGAGTTCAAAAATGAAAATATAAAATGAGATTTGGGTGAACAAAGGGGTCTGCTATTGATCCTAAGATCCAAAAATGCCCGGTATGCTGGCACCCCAAACCACCCATCTCTAATTTATCAGTAAGAAGAAGGAACTAGTTGAAGCCACAGGCAGGGATATTTTTCTTATTTAATTCCATCTTGTCAATTGTATAGTGCCTTTCACCATGAGTATGGTCCCAACGCGCTGTAGGTTGAAAGCCCTCAGTGGCAACGAAGTATGGGAAATGTTAGGAGGGGCTAGTAGATGTGTGTGCCTAATTGCCATTAAAGGTTTTGAGGGCTTGGCCGAGTCCCTGCTTGTCACCCATATCTAATATGCGTGTACACTAGGGTAATAAGCTTTTTGTCTGTAGCTACAGTTTGACTTTCTGCATTGAATGGTGGCTGCATTCTTATGGCAGAAGTGTTGTGCAAAGTGTCATTCAAGTTGTATGTGAAAGCAGATGTGTGTAGGAGTGTGAATGCACCTTTGGCTAATTCCAAAAGCGTGGAGTGTGTGTGGAAAAATGCATTGGTTATAATAAAATGAAAGCCTGGGATTGGTACATTTGGCAAATTCTAATACACCTGGGTTGATAAATGATGGTGGATATATTCTGCATGATTCCCGCTATCATTAAGTGGCTACATTCAAGACCCCACTTAACAGTAAAGGCAGCATTCTGCCAACACCTGCATTCCCTGTGGTGAACGCATTCAGCAATTGCCTAGAAACCATAACATGGTTGACAGCCATGGACTTGACTAAGTGCAGCACCCTGGTCAACTGCCCAACTTTTCCAACTGCTTTGCAATAGCTATGACCAGAGATCCTATGGCACAAAGGCTACAATCTGTGCAATACAAAGGCAACCCTCGCAAAATCCTCTGAGAGCAACACCCAGGTCGCATTCCTGAGTTATTCGAAGTACATTGCAATGGCTAACCATGCAAGTGTTCTAAGTGTAACATGCTGGCTACCCTTAATGATATTCACAGAGGAAACTCCTGGCTACACTTATAAATCATCTAAGAGCAGACGCAATGGCCACCTTTCTAATAATGTGGTTCAACACGTTGGCCACCCTCACATATACCTCCAGTGGAATACATTGCCAACCCCCCACAATCCAACTAATTGCAATACATTGCACACCCCCAAAATCCATCTAAGTGCAATACATAGCCCATCACCAAAATACATCTAAGTGCAATACATTGCCTACCCCGAAATACATCTAAATGCAACACATGTATCTTCCAAAAATCCATCCAAGTGAACATTGCCCACCCCCAAATCCATCTAGGTGCAATTCATTTCCTGCCCCCCAATAAATGTAAGTGTGACCCAATGCCTGCCCCAAAAAATGCCTCAAGTGCAACACAACGTCTGCCCTCCAAAATACATCTGACTATCTAAGGAGTGCAGCAGGTAATCTACACAATGTTGTCATTTGCAGGAAGAAATGAACAATTAGCAGGGTTTTATTTGAGCATGGCAATTGCTGTGCTCGCCGCCCGTGCCACCTTACCTTAGTTGTTGCCATATGGTGGTATGGCAGGTGTCCATGGGCTAACAGGGGCAAACAGCAATGGGAGTTGCCCAGCAGGGAGCTGTCCTTTGCCTTGAGCCTGTAGCCGGCTGCCCAAGCAAGGCTGACCTGAGAGGGCCTCTGAAAATCAGCTGTTCCGGTCACTTGAGGTGACACAGACCAATGAGAACCAAATGAGCGGTTGGGGGAATGGGCAGGGAGGGACAGGGAATGGATGAAGGTGGATAGGAGAAGGCAGATGGAAAGCTCCCCGAGGAGGCTGCCAGGACAAAGGCACAGGGACACCTGTCAGCCATAAACAATTGCCAAGGGGTGGGTGGAGGAAGAAAGCCAGAAACAAACAAAGAAATACAACACAAATCCAGGGAACCATACTTGCAGATCAGCTCACAAACGATTTGCAAAACATAGTAAAAACACAGAAAAAACCTCTAGAAACTACCAACCAGGACAAGAAATTGAATCTATGCTAAACCCACTCAAATCTACCAAAAAGGCACCAGCCAGTGCATAACACCCCTTACCCAGTGGTTCCTTTGCAAGATGACTCCAGATTACAACCAGGAAAGGTAGAGGGAAATCACTCACAGTAGGCTGTCAGGACAAAGGCACAGGGACACCTGACTGGCTTAGACAATTGCCAAGGGGTGGCGGGAGGGAGAAAGTAAGACAGAAACAAACAAAGGACTGGAAAACCAAGCCTGGGGTCTCACCTGCAGATAAGATAGAAAAAAAGTATTGCAAAACATAGTAAAAACACAGAAAAAAGCTCTCTAGGAACAACCAGCCAGGCCAAAAAACGATTGAAAACTCACAATTCATACCTCTTAAAGGCACTTTACGAGCCAGAAAACTGATCAGAAACCTAAGTTAAAAACACTCAAATCCACTGGAATGCACCAGCCAGCCCCCAGCACCCCTTACACAGTGGTTCATATTGCAAGATGGCTACAGATTACAACTGCACAAGGGTCCTTCAGGAAGTTAGTTTAGAAGACGTTACTATGCACCAAGAGATATATAATCCAATTTCTTACTGGTAAGCATCATTATTCCCAATGTTGCTCTTACTCACACACTTTTTAGTTTTGAGGCATCTGAAAACCATCAGTGGTTGATTCACATGCTGCACGAAGGGCACATTTAAAGTTGTATTCACTGCTGAAGCTGGGTAGCCTAAGTATGGAGAGTTGATGTTGTCCAAATGAGTCTTTATGACTCATCGTTTGAAGTCCCTTCTACTGTTAGGGTGTGCTATTGTGACAAATGAAAGGAACAAGATGTGCATTATGTGCTGAGAAGGGTTGCCTACTTGTCTCCCTATTGTTTAAATACTCATCAAATATGTATATATGTGGTCATTGTTATGTTCCCAACATGATTTGATTTTATAGAAATAAAAGGCAATAGCCTATGGTTATGTGTCCCTATCCCTTTTCTTCAGAGAATTTGTTGTAGATTTCTTAGTTTTACTCCCTAATGTGCATGCTAAAATACTGAATTATTGATTTATTTACAAATCCAGAGAGATGTATTTGCCAAACTGGATGCAAAGAATTGTTATAAATGTAAGCACATGTCTAGCCTAATTGTCCAATGGCTTATAACGTCTATATTGTCTGTCCTGTGGTATCTTTTATTATGTCTTCAATTAATGAAGATACATTTGCAAAATCCAAAAGAGCTGTGTTTTATTTTCACATTGGTGTTCATTTTGGTACCTATAGTCCATTCATGATGGTGGGATATAATGCAACAATTATTCTTCTTTTCTTTAATGTTTTAGTTTTGATCAGCTTGCTTTGAGATTAGAGTATCTTTCATCTCATCTCTATAAAACAGAACTTCTGAAAACATATTGAAAGATAAACAGTAACATACATTTCTACCAACACATCCTGCAAAGATATTTGCAAAAGGGCCTTGCAGATCACCAGATGCAAGTGCTAAAGTTTTAACCATTGTGTTATGGGATTTGTAGGGCTATCCAAAATCACGTAATTTGCATGCAGGCTACATATACCATAGTACAGAGAAAAACACAAGTATGTATATGCTCTTCACACATAGTGTGGGTCGTCTTTTATCTGTCAAAAAAGTGGCCCACACACAAGCCTCACCAATCACCACTGTGCTGATTGTATCAACTTTGTAATTCACAGTCTGAAAGGCTGCCATAAAACATAACATAGCACACCAACACCCATATGTTAAGATCACTAGATAAAACACATTTACACACCTCTGGCATTTGACCAAGTTTGTGGTTCTGTGCCCATTGAACGACCTGCCCCTCTTTCATCACTTCCTAATTATCCACCAACCCCGTGCATACTCCTCTCCAACCCCACCTAAATGAAGGCCCACATCCCCTCTTAATGTGTACTGTTGTAGTACTCCGTAGTAATGTAGTGAGTTAGAGCAGGGCAGTTCTCATTCATGCTTGGACGGGAAGAGTAGTAATACCTCTTGTTTTTTGGGGGTGAAGAAAGTCTGAACTTGAAAACCAAAACTCTCTGACCTATGGGAAATTATTAGAGTAATTGTTAAACAAATATTCTCCACTGGATGCTACATTTCCCATAATATAAAAGGCTAGCTGACCAACTCAATGTATGTCATAGGGAACTTGAGATCTCAGCAAATCCTTACTGGACAACTGGCCTTCTGTGCAGAAATGTCTATATTTTGATCTATCTACAGTCGACCACTGCTTGTGTGGTGCTTCAGGTGAGAAAATAGCTACTGACATACATATGAATGAAAGTGCCTCTTCTCAGAGGGGTCAGCTTACAGACTGCATAAAAGGATAAAAGGATACCAGCAGTCGCCGTGGATAGACCACTCGGGTGAGTCACCCAAACTAAATGTGTCACCAAAATAGCAAATCTATCTCTTGAACCAATCATAGAACAAACACCATACCCTGTTTGAACTTTACAATGTCTTCCTGACAATGAGTATTTCGTACCTTCAGCCCATATCGCCTACAACTACTGCTCAGTCCTGACCACACCGGCACCATCATTCAGCCGAATGTTGGACACTTTGATAATGTGATGTGTATGCACCTACCGTTTATCTACATCAAGGCGACTTGCCCAATTACTTGACCTGTGCGATAAGTAATACTATTGCATAATGAATGTTATTGCGAATATTTGTGTTAGCCATTACTATTATATCCGGAATGTTACTACAAACAATTGCACTAGCCATTAACATTGCATTTTGCATGTCACTGTGATTATTGTTACTGTGAACACTTGCGAAGTCTGATTAACCCCTCTCTCTTGATCTGCCCCCACTGCTTGACCTCACTCCCAGTATCCAGCCCATATAACTGGGACCAATCCACCTTGTTTATTCAATGTATATGTGCTTACGTTCTAAAACACGTATACCCGGTGTTTTTTTCAATGTGTACAACTTCAAATTGAAGCCGGCTACCGCTACTCTGTGTACTTGTGTCTGCACACTTTGACTCGACACTCCATGTTCAGCATGGGCTAAACTCCACCCTTAATGCACCCTGTCTTTTGTACCCACGCCTTTAGTTAACATCAACGTACTATGAATGATTTCATAGATTCATGATTGTCACTTGCCCCTTTACTGCTATCTAAGGGTAACACACCCCCTACCTACTGGCCTCATCTGCACAATACTATTAGCCACATTTCAGCCGTGGCTGTTGTACTGCGTGCCACTCTTCACCTCTGTACCAGTCCCATCTAGACTACTACTGTATAATGTGATGCGCCCTGTTGATGACTGCGTTGTATTACTGACAATGTGGCCACACATGCTGAATCTGTCTAAATGCTTCTGCCTAGTTAACATATAATCTGTATAATCACAGCACATTAGCCAATATATTAACCATTCGCTCAGATCTGATCTGCCCAACCTAGTTGAGAATTGTATCATCTAATGGATTAGCCTAATTTGGTCAACCATTTGCTTAGACTTGCACAGTCTAATTGCGCACTGCATTATCCCATTGGGCTAGCCTATTTTGTGAACCACCCGCGCAATCTATTTTGAGCAGTGTATTACCTTAGTGACTAACCTACATAAGAACTATTTGCATAGATCTGCATAGCCTATTTGTCCACCGCATCACCCCCCGGGATAAGCCCAATGGTAAGCTGTTTGCCTATATCTGTCCAGCCCAGTAATGTACTGCATTACCTATAGTCGATTAGCCAGCTTGTGAATAGCTAGTAATCACTAGACTAGCCTCCCTTTGGGAATTGTCCCACCCACAGCAATGACCATAAATAAGACACAGCTGAATGACCCACTCTTATTCTTACTCTACCTCTACACTATCATGGCCCTTATTCAGCTTGCACCATGACCAATTCAGATGAGAAACTACAGACTAAGATCAAGACTCACCCGCCTCTATGAGCCTAAATCTAATAGTGACTCCATCCGTAAAAAAAACACCTTAAACCTACGACCATCCTCCTAGCTGAGGACCTAACGTCTAGACCAGAGCTGGTAAACAAGTATAGAATACCTGCCTCTAATCACGCTCGATCTACCTATACTCACTCCAAAATTTATCAGTCTAATATCAAACACTCTCCTCCTCATAACCTTAGTAGCACCACTACTATATCAGGAGCTCTCATTAACGCTAGATCCCTTAAGGCACATGCCACTGAAATTGCAGATACCATTTCTAACGAGAAGTTGGATCTTCTAGCTATAACTGAATCCTGGCTTCACGAAGCAGCAGGCCCTGCCCTTATGCTAGCTATCCCTGATAATTACCACATGCTTAGAATAGACAGACCTAATGCCAGAGGAGGCAGACTAGCTATTATTGCCAAAACCAGCCTTGCCATTAGACTTGCCACTCCACCTACATACCATTCGTACAAGGTGCTCACGGCCAAACTGACCCTATCTAGTAACTGGACACTAACCATTTATCTGGTACACTGACCACCGGGTCCACTGGGAACCTTTAAGGAGGATCTATCCAGCCTTCTGGCCAACAACCTGAAAGAATCCTTGCAGATCCTATTGATGGGAGATTTCAATCTTGGCTTCAATGACCACGAGAACAAACATGCCCAATCGGTAGCAGCCATACTCGCAGATCATAGCCTATCTCAAAAAGTTCTCAGCCCAAACCCACATTAAAGGTAGAACCCTCAACTAGGTGGCTGAGCTGAATTGTAATACCTCCTTCACCAACATTGACCCGCAATCTTGGACTGACCACCACCTTATCAGCTTCTCCTCTACCCTCGAACTCAACAGCATGAAAGCTACTGTCATGGCACCTCCACTCCAAACTAGGACTAAGAAAGATATCAGAGTAGATAAACTATTGCCTCTCCTCCTCCCACCCATCAATGACCTCACCATCAATGCTGACCCCAACCTCCTAGTGGAGGTCTTTAATAAATCAATGACAAAGGCTTGTGACATTATTGTACCTGTTAAACTCCATAAAAGTAGGCAGAAAGCACACCTTAATGCTTGATTCACTCTGCACCTCAAAGAACTTAGACCCCAAAAACAAAAACTCCAAGCCACTTGGCGTAATTCTCCTACAAATGAGAACAAGATTAAGCTAACTAACTTTGCTAACATGTATAAAAAAGAAATAATCCTTACACAAAAAGAATACATTCAACGATAGAATATCTAAGGCTAATTCCAATACCAAGGAATTATTCTCCAAATCAAAATAGCCAACAAAAAATCTATACTGCTCCAGTCTGATCCGCATCCTACCCCTGCTACTACATCGCATAAATCCCCCACTCCCTTCAGATTCAGTATAATTTCCATCCGCAAGACGGAAAAAATTATACTCTCCTTGAAGCCTTCAAATTTCCAAGGAGACAACTGCCCAGCACACATTATAAAGGATGCAGCTCGAGACCTAGCCCCCTTCATTACAAAGCTTATTAATGCCTCATTCAGGACAAATACAGTGCCTACTAACCTACTAAAGAATCATGGGTTCTCCCACTTCTGAAAAAGCAAGCTCTAGACCCAGCTATCCTGACTAATTACAGACCCATCACCACAGTCCACTTCCTCCTCAAAATAATTGATCGGGTTGCCTAACTTCTAATCCAGGATTACCTTGAAGCCAACCTCCCATTAGGCACCCGCCAATCCGGCTTTCATCCTCAGCATGGCACAGAAACACATCTAATAGACCTCAAGACCCAAATTGATGAGCTGCAGGATAATGGGAAAACAGCTATGCTACTCCTCCTTCATCTATCGGCGGCTTTTGACTTGGTGGATCATGCAGTCTTATGTAAACACCTTGGGTCGGCTGCCCATTTTTCAAGTGATGCTATAACCTGGGTTCAGTCCTTTCTAGCAAACCGCATGATGAGAGTCTTCTCCCCAGCAGCATCTGCAGACCCCATCCAAATATCCTGTAGTGTGTCATAGGGCTCTTGTGTCTCTCTCCCACTATGTGTAACATATTAAACAAGCCCTTGTTTGACAAACTGGACAGACTGGGCGTCACCTACACAAACTATGCAGATGACACCCAGATCCTCATTCCCCTTTCAGGCAACTTTGTCGAGGACACAGCCTTGGTAAACAATATATACCTCCTCATTCAGGTTTGGATGGTATACTATGGCCTCTGCCTGAATGAAGATAAAACTGAGATCCTGATCCTGGGCAAAATGTCCAACCTAAACTAACTTGACGCTAGTTACACATCTTTCAATATTGACGGTAACACAATTAAGGTGATGCCCTGGACTCCACCTTAACACTCAAAAAACAGGTCAACTCCCTAGCATCCTCAACGAGTTATACCTGTAAACTCATTAGAGCCTGTCGACCATTTATCTCTGAAACCAGCTGCATCACACTTGCCAATGCTCTAATAATGTCCAAACTAGACTATTGTAACACCTTGTACGAGGGTGCCAATAAATGTATCTTACACAAAATTCAAAGACTACAAAACAATGCCCTTAGAGCAGCCCTAAACATTCCTAGCAGAGAACACATCTCCAACTTCAGAAGAGATGCCCGTTGGCTAAAAATCAATGACAGGATTCTCCTGAAAACAGTTTCACTCACATCCAAATGCCTTTAACAATATAACACCCCCATACCTTACAGACAGAATAAAGAGCATAACTTCAACACATCCAACTAGATCAGCCAATGCCCACCTTCTCGAGATACAGAGATTCAAACTAACCAAAGCAGGCGGATCTAGCTTCCTGGTCAAAGCGGCTACATCTTGGAATGCACTTCCCTCTAACCTGAGATCTGAACAACCTTACCGCAAATTCAGAAGCAACATGCTAAATTGGCTACGCGCTAATGACCACTAAGACCAGTCCACTCAAGACCCATCGCTGACCCACAGAATATGACATTCTCTAATACTTTTATCCTTGTCTAACCTTTATATTACTGTACCTTCTGCATCATTTTTAACTTAGCCATTAGTCCCACTGCACCTTGTCTCCATAGCACCCTTGGACTTCTGTAACCCCCAAAAATGTGACTAAGGCCCCTGTTTTATGTTGTACCTATTGTATTTGTTGTAACTAAGCTTAAAGTATACTTATCTCCATTGCACCCAGCTACCCATGGGTTAGGAGCTAATTATCAAATAAATAAATAAACAAAAAAACAAACATAGAAATTACGGTGGATAATGAATCATTACTGTCTATGATTTGCAGAGGTTAAGACAACCAGTTATTATTTAAATAATCGTTCCTAATTCAGGAAAGAATATAACTCTAAGCAGTACCCTTTGTAATCTTTTCAATTACCTACAGAATGATAACACATTTTGATCAACTAACAAGAAAATATATTGGAAACTTATAACAACATTGCACTGTGAGATTCAAGTATGTATATATGTATCAATATTCTCCTGTTATGTTTGCACCTATATATGCTATCCTTTAATGACTTGCTTTGCTCTGTAACTGTTCTGAATAACTTTGAAACCACCCCTGTACATTTTGTTAGATATCTGATTGTATAGTTTACTTTTACCTATGTTACTAAGATATTTATTGTACAGTTTATCCTTGCTTGCTGCTACTAAGAAACTTGCATCATTTTTTACTGCGCCCAGATATCTACGGGTAAGGCGCTGATTATAAATAAAAAAACAAACCAAAAACCAAACCAAGTAAGCACAATATGTTATCACAAAAAATCAGCAGATGAAATAGTTGAGAGACAAACTGAAAGAAGTCCGTAAACTGCTGCCTTAATTATGAACAATGAATTAGACAGCCAAGAGGTAAAGTATATATAACTTAGACTATTGATATAATTCATACAGGTATATATTTTGGGGGCTTTGCGAGGGCAGATGACACCCCAGCCTGTTTCAAGGTCGAGTGAAGCGAGGGCTTAAAGAGGAAATTGGACATTACCTGTCCTAGTAAAGCCCTCTATCCGGAGGAGTTTGTTGCTATTAGTATCCTGGCATGCTTACAGGGATGATAATAGGTGTTTTTTCTTCTTTTTCAAGTTGAGAAATGCCACAGTTGCCATCACGGGGGACTCTCGGGATTGTATGTGCGTGTAGGAGGGGCAACCGGGAGCCAACGACATGGAGCCTAGAGCAGCTCCACTCCTTACTATCCTCCTCAGTGTGGGTCGCAGACACCTGCACCCTTTTCCTCCCATGGGCCTCCTGGTTTATTTGTTTTAGCTCCATCACACTCAGATGCAAAGTGCCTCTACCAAACCACAGAAAGAAGCTCTGCACACAGGGTCCAGGTACATCTGACCTGCACCCATAAAAACAACAGGATTGATATCTGCTTCTCTCATTGCTCCACTAATAGCCTGCCCTGTTTTCGTATAGCAAATGCATACAAGATACAAACAATATTTATTTATTTATTTGTTTTAATTCTTGTTACGCGCCACATGCCCGTGGACCTCAGGGCACACAGAAAACAAAAATAAGACAAACAAAAACATTAAAAGACTGAAGCAGAGGAAGTGTGGAAAAATTGTAGGATTACTCTATGGTAAAAAGGTGAGTATTTATAGCTCTTTTGAAAAGAGGGTAGTTTTGACCTGGCATATTGCAGGTGGAAGTACATTCCATAGGAGAGGACCTTGGAAATCGAGAGTGGTACCTTCAAATTTGGCGATTTTGAATCTCGAGAAAGCAAGTACTGTAGCAGTAGAGGAACGAAGATTCCTGTTGGTTGTCTTGACTTTGCTGCGTTCTGACACATATGAATGAAATAGAAGGAAACACAAACACAAAGCCTTCTGACAAATATGAAGGAAATAGAAGGAAACACAAACAGAAAATGTGCTGATTGACATATGCGCAGCAGAGGAAGAAGACATCTTGGTTTAACACTAACATTTCAAGTAGGGAAGGACAGATGTTTGGAAATAGTCTTTTTTTTAAAAAGTCTTTGGAGTAATACATAGGAAATATTTGTTCGGAAAGTACAAGAATAACATTTTGTTTTGTTAAAATATTTTCCTTAATAATAGTCAACATGCAGGATGAGAGTGGGGGCCTAAAATAATGCACAAACAGACCAAAGTTATAAAACAGGAATCATCAAAACAAACAGACCAAAAGTTATAAAACAGGGATCATTTTGTTTAGTTCAAATATTTTCCTTAATAATAGTCAACATGCAGGATGAGAGTGGGGGCCGAAAATAATGCACAAACAGACCAAAAGTTATAAAACAGGGATCATCAAACAACAAACACAGCATAAAGAACTACCAACAGACAAAAATAGATCAAACAGAGATCAACAAAACAATCTCATTACAAACAATTAATACATGTCTCCAATCACAATGAAACTCACCAGAATCACTCCAGAACTACAACCAATGTGTGAGCCTGCACTGTCCACTACTATTTGGGCAGTCAAACAAAATCCAACAAGGAAGCAGAGACGAATCTGGGCCTAATAACAGACATCAAACATTTTTAGAATGGCTCACACCCAAGGATGCCTTCTCATATTTCACTATCTTCTTACACCTCTTGCTGAGAAAACATGACTTGACACCCTCCATGAGTTTCAAGGGGGTGTTGGTTTGAACCTTAATTGGAACATGTCTAGAAAGGTTCAATCTTCCCACTGACCTATTTTGGGAAGTCTAAGCACCTCTAGTCAGAGTCTTCAGGTTTACTAAGGTCTGCAGATAGAGTGAAAGGATAAACTATCCAGACAGTCATGGTATTTCTTAGGTGTGCAGGACTAAGTGAACACTAATATAGTTAATCAGAAACAAAATGGCTGACTTGCCTAAAGGACCTTAAATCAGGTGTATCATGACACTTAATATGAAAGTGGATGAGATGTAAATTTACAAAAAATGTATTTCTGCGAATGTTCTATTTGTCTGCCCATTCCTATTACATTTGGCATTAGTCTCATCGTTATGAGCAGGGATTTCCTGTGCATGCGATGAACACCGGTGTATGGAATACTCTTGCTGTATGTAATACTCTTGCTGTATGGATGTGGCTACCCAATTCCCCTCATTTACTCATATTTTGCCCGTTTTGGGTCCACCAAGAAAAACACTTATAATACAAATTGTGCTTGCCATTTTAAATTGGGTAACATTGTAATTGACAAAATTACAATGCGAGTTACAAGAAATGAATCACATCTGCAAAACTCGAAAATGAGAACCTTGTGAAAACCTACACAACATAACATAGAGCCAAGCAAAGTGTGATTTGGGCTACAAAGGGATGCGGAGAAGGAAATATGATGTTCTTATTGTGGGGATTGAACCTATGGAGACAGGAAAAATGTTTCCCTCTGAACTCATAGAATCACCTCACTCAGTGATATCTTATTGCAGAGTCCATCCATAACTACTGGCATGGGGAAATTCGAATGAGCCAGATCAGTTAAAATAATTTGCCCATCTTCAAACACAGTACCTGAATTCCCGTCATTATCTTCATATGTCCCCATGCTGTTCCGGTTTCTACCATTGATGATGGCTTCAATGAACAAAACATTACTATTTTATAATTTCCTATGTTTAGACTATTACTTTACTCATGCAGTGACAACTCCTTCGAATAATATGTTCATGTGAATTTTCATTGCCATTTTTATTTTCTGGTTTTGAGAGGCAAAAAGTTGGATTGAATTTAATTGACTTGAATAGAAATGTGTTCTTCTGTAACAACAGAATTTGAGGTTATCTCCTAAAACCTACCTTTTATGGAAGCCATGTGATATTCAGGAAATTTTTAATAACATTTGAAATGTTATGACCTTTTTTTAATTTGTTTACCCACTTTCAAAAGAGCTGTTTCTCTACTTAGGAAGGAGTCTGTGGAGTTGTTTTCATCAATAGCGTTTACAATGGTCATCATACAGCTTTCTAGCTATGGAAAAAAGATGTGATCATTCACGCATACCTAAAGAAGTTTGTAGGTGCCTCTTAAAAGTGTGAGTTAGAGTTACTCCTGTCATTACAACTTTATTGATAAAATGCATCTTCAGGGTGGATAAATACTTAGCGAGTTCTCTGAGAAGACAGAAAATCCTTGTATATGTACCCTTTAACAACTTTAGAAGAAATCTGAATACTGGTGTACCAATTAACATAATGTGAGAGCCCTGGCCTTCAGAGAACACAACAGCAAGCCTACCTGTATGCTTCATCTATCAGTGTTGTGTGTTCCTGTGAAATTTTTACCTAACAACGTAAACCACACTGCTCAGACAGAACTCGGGGAAATCACAGAGGGTGTTAGCCAAGTACACAAGAGTACAATGACACAGGAATCTCCCTCTACCTGAGGATGTCCACCAGGGTAGCATATCTAACTTGCCTGTTGGGTTGTTGGAAATTACAAGACCAAAAACAGCCTTCCTGCACATCAGTAGATACAGACATTGGTATGGGCTTTGTGCAGGGGTGCCACCTTAGATGACATTCAAATAGAGGGATGGAAGACTGGTGATTTACGATGAGCTGAGATGGGCTGACAATGGAACTTGTTGAGTTCCAATTCAGGCTGGTAACAACCTGGTGGAGAAATCTGTTGCTGACACAAGGCCCTGGGAGCTGGAATGCTGTGGCTATTCCTAGCTGTCATGGGCTTGCTTGGCTCCTATTGTGGTAGATGATGCACCCGGAGGTAGTATGTGAAGGATTCCTGGTCACATACATCTAGTCCCTGCTTAATGCAGATGATCATCATTTGGGTCCAGTTAAGGGTGTTGTTTACATAAATGGTCAGCTTTGTAATCTGAGAGAGACAGTTCTCCCCTGCAAAAAAGTGCCAGCAAGCTACTTTAAGAATATAGACACTTTAAGATAATTGAAGACTCCACGTTCAGGAATGTATTTACCAAAGGAAATAAATCCCTCAATTGCGGGTAGCAAACATCCACTCAGACATCAGAGGCATGATTGTTTTTGTCTCACACTTACTTAATGAATGTGGTCAGATATTAAAAGCACTTTACATTTTTCTCTGGTGCTCACTCAGTGAGCATGCTCTGAAAACAGGGCCACACCGCACTCTTCTGTAATGTAAAGCATGTCCACTGCAGACACCAACACAACATTTATTTCTCTGTAGAGCGAGCACATGGAGTTTGTCCAGTGAATCAGTGGCTCTCTACGAAATTCCACTATGCTTACCTTCAGAAAACCCACCTCAGAGCCTCTGTTTATGCTTCATAATGTATTTGAATGAAGTGGACACCATAGGAATCCCAGAGTAATGTAGGACAGAGAAAGGAAATCCAACATCACAGATCAGACATTTAACGTTTTGGCCAAGCACCAAAGACTTAAAGCACACACTCACAGGTGATCCAATTAAGCATAGCCAATTGGAACCCCACACTCATTCACATCCACTGGAACAGACCCTCTGAAGAAAACCATGCTGAGAATATGGGTGAAATGGCTGCTTAAGCCTAGGTTGTCAGTCACAGGGTTGAATGTTAGTGTAGAAGCTGATAGCATATTTTTGAAGGTGGTTACAGAGCAAGCATGGAATTTGAAGGACATTGTAGCTCAAGGGAGGAGTTTGAAGGAAGTTAGAGACAAGAGTTGGATGTTGGGTTACATCCTCTGGATGCTGTTGGGCTGAGAAAGGAGGAGGTTGTATTAAGTCATCTGGAGGAGTTTGTGTTGTGACAGTAGGAGTATAAATTAAGTTACCTGTGGGAGTTTGGTTTGTGATAGGGGTAGTTCAATTAAGTAATCTGGAGAAGTCTGGATTGAGGCAGAAGGATGTTGAATTGAGTAATTTGGAGAGGATTGTGTTTAAACAGAAGGAATGTGGGTTTGCACATCTGGAGGAGGTTGTATTATGTCATCTTAAGGAGCAAGGTTTGAGGCAGAAGGCGAGGGTTGAAAGACATCACCAAGAGGAAGACTAAGAGGCTTACAATATAAAAGCTGATGGGATCAGAAAGGTATAAGAGAGCATACATACACCAAGACCGAGGTTTGGGGTGACACCCACAACTGATGGGTTATATCCCATGGTTGGGGAAAGATCAAGCATGACACGTGACAGTCAAGAGGAGAAATACCAGAGTAGGAGTGAACAGGTTGTGAAGAGGGTGGGAGTCAGGACCGTACGGCAGGGAAGTGACAGTGGCACTATCAAAGCCCACTTTGTGAAAACCAGTAGGAGATTTTCTTTAGGGTTGTATTCAGTATTTTGTGGTATTTTGCTATGGTGGTATTTTTATAGTGGTCAGCCTAATTTCAGAATATTGCCTAATCATTATTTCATCAGGGTCACTAACAGTAAACACATAATGGACTTAATGCACTCTGAATAAACAGCTCTTGCTCTCCTGTGATGTTTTATTTACAACATCACTTTTATGTCCTTTTGGTTGTGTTTTGAATAAAGTATGCAAACAAAATACAAACATTCATCCAGCCTCTCTTATTTACTGTGACTTACTTTGCTTTGAGATTTCTTGCATATGCTCTAACTCCCTATACATGCCAAATCAATTAGACTGAAATGCAGAAAAATGCAATGAGACTAAATTACCTTTTCGAATGTATATTATTATCATAAACTAGAAATATGCAAGTTACACCGAGTGACACGTGCCCCCACGCTGTAATTCACAACATAAGCAAGGTTTTTCCTGCAATGGATTTCAACACTCTATCTGCGAGAATGTGCAAGGCACAGCCTGTTATAAGCCTTTACTTCATAACAAAAGTTGGCAGGATAAATACCCTTTGACTTGCACTAAAACTAGAGAAATGCATTTTCTTTTTACATGCATGTTTAACTTCTTATTGCTAATGCAGCTTCGACAAATGAACTGAATTATCTAAACAGTGCTACATAACATCATTCTCTTCACACGCACCACAATTAGCCTCATAATTACCTAAATTAAGCTGGCGATATTCCCTGACTCAGATTGGCAGTGACCCAGGGTCATTCACAGATAAGGTTGCTCATGACTTTGCAGCTCTTCTAAAGAATGCCAACCCAGGTGAGTGACAGCCTCAGCCCAGCAGACAGTTTGTCCAGGTACCAGCCTTCTGCTACCTCCATCTGTGAGTGCAAATATGCCTGCCCTCTCTTCCTCAAACCCTTTTCATAAAACCCACCGTCACTCAAAAGCACCTCCTTGGGACAAGATCATCCCACTAAAACAGCGCATGATTTCCGCTGTGTCTTTAATAGAAACACACACTGCATTGCTGACTATAACTTGCTACATTTCTTCCTGCCCCACGTCAATGCCATGATTTTAGTATAACGGATCTTCACATTCCTCAGCTTACAATACAGATCCAGCCTGCACGTTTATATATTTTTTCTTTTCAATTTCCAGAGCATCAATCTGCATCCAGTTTATATCATGGACGAATTTGCACTAAATGTTATTATGGGAATCTGGTACATGTTAAATGGGGTTGGATTAATTAGTATATTAGTTTCATGTTAGTATTATTTTTTTCATGCAATTCAGCCCATTAAAATAGCATCATGGAGCAAAGTGATCATTTTCTAGCATGTACTCTGTGCATTGGCATCTGTTTAAATTCAGCCTGAGATTCATACTATTTAGTCCATCTAAAAGTCTCACATCCTTAGCCCTAAAGTTCAACCCCTCACTAAAATGTGAATGCTGAAATGCGGAATCTAGATGTTGAAATGCAGAGCCTAGATTCCGATTAGCCTCAGGTGAGGCAAACCCTGGCTAACTTAAAGGTCAATGGAGAGGATACCCCAAGAAGACCAGAAAACTATGTTGTGGAAACCAATTAAACCCAAACATGAGCATCTAGGAAGGAGCACAGAAAAGAAGCCTACATTGAAATTAAATGCATACCCCTCGAGATGAAGTGGAACAAAGGGTTTGGGAATTCCCCTAAACCCAGACTTGTATTGTCCTCCTGGCCAACCCAGAGACACCCATGAACATGAAAAGACACATTCAATTTCTGTATTTGCATTTATAGTTCCCTGTTTGTTGTTTTGACCAACTCTATAATATTACGCCAAACAAATAATAAGTGTAACTGCATTTCCATCTTGAACTGGTCATTCATCCCTGTCAACGTTGTTAAACTAGGCCTGTCTTCAAATCAAACAATGTTTTTTTAATCAATCCTACCCACAAGAGTGCCCATTAGTTAATTACTGAGATGCCCGATGGTAGTTGGTTTATTCCTAGAGGCTGATAAACCTGAAACACATTAACAACCATAATGCTGGAGGCAAACCTGGCTAACTACCCTTTTATAAGTTCAAATTTTTCAAGGGTGCAATTGCGGTACCTGGATGATATGTTCAGCCTTGATGGGGTAATTGCCAATTTAATGTTAAACACCATGTGTGGTTTCCTACAAATTACTTGAAACATCATGTAAATTAGGGAGCATGCTTCTCTGTTACAACTGAATATCATAACTTAGAATTGTAGGGGTCTCAAGGACAAAACATTGAGTCAAATGAGACTGCCCATGCTAAATGCTAACAAGTATCAGATAAGTGTTTTGTTAATACAAGAGAAAACCTCCTGCCCACTGCCTTTATCTTGCTAATATGGGACTCAGACAATCATAGATATGTGTCCTTGTTGGCTTGACAGGAGGTGGTCACAATCACGTCACTGTGTTTGCAATTGAAAATACACTTGAACCTCAGCAATGAAGAGGGAATACAATTAAACTGGGTTCTTATATTGCGCTCCATGACAGACCAGCCTCTCAACAAGGGACAGGGTTTTTAACCTGTGCTACTCAGTGCTATCTTGATCCAAGTCAAGCACATTGCCACTGAGCTATCCTCCGACGGAAAGTGCTTTGGTGTTTGTGGCCCAAACTAAAATAAGATATCGACTCTCCATCCAGAGTTTTTATACAGAATAACAGATCAGCTGCACCAGTTACTGGATTGCAATACTATGTGATGTGGTGACTTTAATGTAGCCAGATCTAATTTGGGTATTGTAGAAGTAAAAGAGGCCATAGGATATTTCTATACCCACACAACTTTGCATAGAAAACAATATTCAACTGCTTAAGTACCAAGGATGAGCTATCTTGTCCTTGACATTACATACACAGTGCCAAGGACGAGATAGCTCATCATTTTTGATACAAAAGTGTAATCCAACCCATTTCCTTCAGGTTCACGTCAGAATGCGTAATGCGTGCTGACGTGAAACTGAAAGTAAATTTCACAGTGGCAGCCATTTCGGCTGCCGCAGTGAAAACAGAAGGTAAGAAAAGAATAATTCACCACACATTGACTGCGCCACACTTAAGATCCAGTTTGGTTTTCAAGTTGTTTGTATTATAGATCAATCAAAGAAAAAATGTGCAAGTTGTATAAATGGAATGCCCTCTAGTTAAAACAGAAGGTAAGTTTCCTTCTTTTTCTCAGTCGATCTGAGGCACTATTGTGCCGTTCACATCGAGGGAGACGCCGTTGGAAAGGGGAGACGCTCCCCTTTCCAACTAAACTTTTTTTGAAGCATTGCTGGGTGCGGACCAGGTGCCGAGCGCTCTATCCGTGCCCAGCAATGCCACTAGACCACCAAGGATCTGTTTGTGACGTGTGGGGATAGGGGACTGCTTACAGTAAGCAGCCGGCTCCCCCCTGGTCCCCAAGGCATGGGGCCACATGAATTGTGTGGGGGTGGTGGGCACCAGGAGGGGCTACTAGACCACCAGGATTTTTGTGTTTTGAAAGGGGTGGTGGCCTTCTTCACCCTCGCTAAGTGGATGGGGGGCTCCTCATTCAGCCCTCCCTGTGGGCAGATGTCTGCCACTAGGAAGGGGTACAAGATGCCCCCCATCCAATAGGTGCCCATCTGCCCCTAGAAAAGGTGCAAATAAATATACATATATGACTTGTTTTGGGTGGGTGTGGGGGGCCAAAAAACCACCATGGATGTTTTTAGTGGAAAGGGGGGTGCCCCCCCTCCCTGGGGGCAGATTGCCAGTGCAATCTGCCCCCAGGAAGGACTACATGAGATGCCCCCCATCCATTTGGGGAGGAGGGAAGGGCCACCAGAAAAGATTGGAATGGCCCCCCAATGCATGGGGCAGTACATGTTGCCCACCCTGGGCAGATGGGCAAAATAATGTGCCCTTCTGCCCCTAGGAAAGGGCAAAACAAAAACAAAACAAAAAAAGAAATTGTAACTTGTTTTGGGTTGGTGTGGGGAGGCACTAAACCACCCACTTCGACGACTGTTCATTGATGGTAGCAAGTGCAAAATGGTGGTAATACCTGGGCATCTAATAGCAGTGCTTGGCAAATTCCTAATACTGAAATGCAAACCAAAACTGTTGGCTTTGCCAATGCTTGTTTTTGTAAAATAAATGTATTATTTTTATTTGGTTCAAGCAATAAAGCTTACACAATTCATTACATAAAACATCACATGAGAGACGAAAAAAGAAAGGAAGAAAGAAAAAGGGTTGAAAAGGCAAAACAAGCAGAAAAAAAACCTATACATCTAGATTATTTATAGTTAAGAAATAGATTTTAAAATCCCAACATCATCCCCCCACTAAATAAATTAACATTTTATTGAAAATATAACGTTTAATAATCTAATGGCAGCTATTTTCCATGAAATGTGTGCACCTAATAGTATTTTATATCAAAATGCATCTGGCGCTACCAATCTAAACGTTTTCAAGTGCCTTACAAAGTTTTGAGATGTAGGATCTTAGAGTATGGCACTCAACAAGAAGGTAGTAGACTGTTTCTATTGTGTTTGGGGTATTGCATAGTCGACAAGTTCTCAAATGTCTTTCTATATTGTTACGAGCCCCTAAAATGTCTTTTATATGAAAAAGATTGAAATGCAATCTAAGAAACTACGAGAGCCATCTTGTGCAAGGGGATTTTTAAAGATAGTTGCGAATCTCATTTAGCGGTTTGTCCATATCCATTATATAAGAAAACAGTTTACATTTTTTACATTCCAACATTGTGGATATCCAATCTTATCTGCATAATTTATTTTTTCCATCCATAGAATTAGACTTTAGCCTCCCGAAAGGAGGTGTTCTGTCACTACACAGTGACATGATGTTTGAAGAAGAGGTTTTAATTAGTGATGGAAACTAGAGTTGTGTCACGTAAGATTATTATTCAGCGTAAACCCGAAAACATACATATCAGATTTGCCTGATCAGATGTATGTTGTCTGGCTTGGTCTGAGCAAAACAGACTCAGTTTAGGTGAAGATGCTATACAGGTATGTGCTTGATAGCCTAATTCAAACAAGCACAAATCCGATGTCTTTGATGCTGCTGGCCTTGTAGGGTATTTTGTGGAGATTTGGGGCCTGACGGTATTTTCTTACCGCCGAAATATAACTTAGCAACAATCACTCCTTGTATTCAGATTTGGCCATGTACGACAATAATACAGTGAACATGCATTATTTCAGCACCCAGGCATGCATATTTGGTATGCGTGGGTGGTAGGCGCGGTTGGTGGTATTTTGGTGAGCATAATTCCCTTGTTTTATTTGTGGCCCCAATGTCCAAAATCCCTTATCTTTGCTTAGATTTTTCGTGTGATCACTAGAGAGACCTCAGACCTACATTTTAGGAATACCACATTTTTCAGTAATAGTGATGGTGTGCCACCATGGGCGAACTCACTGACTTATTTACGACAGAGAGCTATATATGGTAGTCTTGTGGTAATTTCCACTACCTTATATACGGTAGAGAGCTATGTTCAGAGAGTCTCTCTTCCCGTTGGCTCATGTACCTCCAACAAGCTATGCTACGGTCACTCACAACTGTTCATACTGATTCTGACATGCACACATCTGTCTTAAAATGACCATTGCACTGTTTAAAAATCTCCCCACATCATCGGCATTGTAATGGTAAATAGTAAATACACCACCCGTCTGTTTTCAAATATTTTTCTGTATTATAAAAGTTGCATTTAAACACGATCTCACTCTTTACAGAAATAAATAAAATGGTACAGTAAAAGCATTGTCTATGACACACTGCAAAGAGAGTGGCGGAGAACAGAACTCAAATTGCAACATTAGCATTTGATTAAGGCATGCACAGGAATCCTACACTGACTGCATATTACCGTACACACTCAGCTCCCACACTTCTCATTACCTTATCTTTTTAGTTGTTCTCTTTGGCTGTTCTCTTTGTGAATGTGGCTCCCTTGGATTAACTCCAGCAAAAAGGAACGCTTGCCTTCTCAAACCGGGGTCATTGCCTGGAATTCTCAACTTTTGCAGATAGGAATGCCTCAGCCAGTGGAAAGGTCCTTCTTTCAGCTCTCCCCAATCTCGACTGCAGCAGGACGCAGGAATCTGCATTCAGTCAGGAGTCCCAGAGCCAGGTCTTCTCCCCAGTAGTGCAGAAAAATGTCTGCCTGTCTTTTTCCCCGATACTGCCCACTAAAACTTTCATCTCAGCCCTCTGTATGACGTGTCCCAATGAAATCCATCATCTCTCATCCTCCTACTCTCAACAATAGCTTCGCTTATACATTTGCAATTGTTGCAAATCTGACTTCCTTCTTCCTGCAGTTACTGTGCACAAAAACACGGAGAAGCAGGCAGAGAAGAAAAAAAAAATCTGCACACACATTTAAATGGCTTTCAGAGTATGCCTAATTCTGCAGTGGAGAACACATTTTATTAGTGGGTTATGTTAAATAAGGTTTTATTAGTCAGGTTAATGGTTAATAGGTTAGCTGTTAATTTTCAAATGTGTCTCTAGCAATATAGGCAGAGTATGCATTTTTAATGTAAAAATGTGTGCTTTTACAATGAGGAACTGGATTTGCATTTTATATTTAAAATCGTTTTTGACTGAATAGCCTGTCTTTTCTTGTTAATCTGGTAACACATATAGCATTGCACCGCACCCTTGTGGTGGTGCTGCGAAAAAAATTGCTACCTGTGCAGTAGTGCTGTACTCTGTGCTGTTTGCTACCTGTGTAGTAGTGCTGTACTCTGTGCTGTTTGCTACCTGTGCAGTAGTGCTGTACTCTGTGCTGTAACACGCCAAATATCCTTACATATACCCTCCTTTTGTTTTTAGAACTTGGCTATAATCCAAGCCAATTCCTAAAAACAACTTGTTCTCTCTTTTTTTTTTTTTACAATATAGCAATCCAACAAAATGAATATTCATGTGCATCAATGAAAAATTTGCAATCAACATTTCATCTGAGTCCATCAGTTCATAAAATGTTCCACATTTGCCTTCTCAGTGGAAGTGGCATTACTTTAAGTTTAAATTTTCCAAGTCAATTAAAAACAACGAAATAAAACAACTAACTAAAACAAATAATTAATATAACAAATTAAAATAAATAATTAAAATAATAAATACGTGGAACTTCATATGCCGGAATTTCTGTTTTGTCTCTTTTGGTATGTCCCGACCAGCGATGTTATTCGGTTCATTCGAGTATTCTTTCATCTTGGCAATCTTGAATCCACAGCAGTCATCTCTTTTGGCATTCCGGTTATTTTGTCTTCACCTCCACCTGGAGGCAGGCATCTTTTGGTCTTCATCCAGGGGACTCCAGGACTCCATCGTCTCCCGTGGCCTCTGATCCCGGAACCTCCGACCAAATAATGTTAATTGTCTAAATCAATATAGAAAATAAACAGATTAAGTATATAGCACAATACTAACTTCATCCTTTTGCCAAAAATAAAACATGCTTGGTAAAAATATTTCATTTTTTTTTTTCTGAAATTAAATACAAGTTAAAAGAAAACAAGCAGATATTCAATATTTAACACACTTTCTCTCTGCACACCAACCATGAGCTTCCATTATATGTGCATTTATTTATTTATTTATTTATTTATATTTATTTTATATTATATTTTACATATACTACAGTGTTTATGTGCCATCATAACAATCAACTTTTTAACTTCTTTGTCACTGCCTCCTGATTGTACCCATTTATTTTCTCTTTTTGTGTTCAAGGGATTTTATCTGTTTCTACATGCTCAAGCCGCCTGATCTCATGTCTGGGATGGCATGGTTTGATTTGATTTTCATGGACAAACTGCTCTATTGCTGTTTCAGCTTCATTTTTCAAAATTTTATACACTACAGGAGAGACCTTATCTATAATCCGAAATGGCCCCTGCCAGGCTGCTAGAAATTTAGAATTTTTCTGTTTACTTTTTCCAAAATGAAACTTGTACACCTGATCCCCTACACTGTATTCCTTTGCTGATGTCTTTTTATCATAATATGACTTTGCACTGTCAGCAGCTCTTTCCAGATTTCTCTGCACAAAAGCAAATGCATGTTGCAAATGTCTCCTCAGTTCATCAATATATTCATGAACTGTGGATGCACTCACAAGGGTTTGCTCATGTGTTCTGTATAGTAGGTGTTGTGGTAACACCATTTTCCTACCTGTTAAGACCTCATGGGGGCTAACACCTGTTGCTTTGGCAGGAGTCGACCTGATTGCCATCAAAACCAATGGTAAACGCAAATCCCAGCTGGAACCTGCTTCTGCCACAAATTTCTTTAAAATATCCACAACAGACCTATTGCTTCTTTCAACTGTACCTGAAGACGCCGCCCGATATGCGATATGTAGTTTCCTTTTCACACCTAGTATTTGCCATACTTTACTCATTAGAGTACTTGTGAAATGACTTCCTCTGTCTGACTCAATTCTTTGTGGCAACCCAAACCTTGAGAACACATGGTTCACCAGCAATGTGGCCGCTGTTTGCGCACTACAATCTGGTGCAGGAATGCACTCAATCCACTTCGACATCAAACATACCACACTCAAAATATAACGGTGTCCCCTGCTCGACCTTTTTAAAGGACCTACATAGTCTATTTGCAAATCTGACCATGGGAGAGTTAGGCCTCTTTTCATCAATGGTGCTCTATGCATTGGTGAAGCAGGTTTAAATTGGGCGCATACTAGACATCCTCTAGTATATAATTCCACATCTTGGGACATATGTGGCCAGTAAGCATAATCTTTTAGTATTTCTAATGTTTTTTGTGAACCTCTATGGCCTGCAGTTATGGCATCATGTGCATGGTGTAGCATCAGTCCTCTGAATGAAAGGGGTACTACCCACTGTATTTGGCCTGTTATGGATTCTCTAATCATGAGTCCATCTTGTAATCTGATTCGTGTTTTGTTCTTTAATAACACCCTCAACTCTTCTTTTCCCATACAATCATTTTCTGTTAAAGGATTTTGTTCAGGATCTATCAAATGATTATAATAGATTCCCAAAATTTGATCATTCTTTTGTGCCTCAATCAAATCTTGGTCTGGCGTGTCATGACTCCACTGCACCACCGGTTGATCTACCTCCTTTGGTGCTTTAGAACGTGTCACTGCATCAATTTGTATTTCACCCATTAAATAATCAATATGTAGCAATTCTCCCATCACAGCCCCAATCTTAGCCAGATGGTCTGCCTTATCATTTCCCTCATTATCCTCTCCTGGTGTTTTTAAATGCCCACACATTTTTCTCCAGTATATTGTTAAATTATTTTCTGACACCAATTTGTCTATGGCTTGTATCATTTTTCCATGTTTAAGTGGCTTTTTGTTGTATGTAACCATGCCTCTTGCTTTCCAACCAGGCAAATACTCCACAAAGCTATTCCGTGCATAGTCAGAATCAGTCACCAGGACAATTTCACTGAACTTTTTATCAACTGCAGTAGCAATTGCTTTATAAATGGCTGCCAATTCCGCCACCTGACTGCTCCTATCTCCAATCCTCATCCCTATACTGGGGACGCCTTCACATTTCAACCAGACATTTCCTATTCCTGCCACTAATTGTTCATTACTGTCATTTTCAATGTGAAAAGCACAACCATCCACATATACAGTTGGCAAATCCTTGCATGTTTTTTCATCAAAAGCTTTGTGTGATGATTGTTCAAATTCCTGCAAACTAGTTTCCACTTCCATTTCATTTGGTATTTGTTCAGCTGCACAGTCATGTAAGTCAGCTAACCCTTGAGCAATTGGGCTCTTTTTATTTTGTCCATATCTCACTTCCACGGGAAAACCTTGTAATGCCAGCGTCCATGAAGTGATTCTGGATTGCGCTAGATTGCCTGATCTAATTCTTTTACTCTCTAAAAATTGCAAAGGTTGATGATTTGTTTCAATAATCACCTTTTATCCCTGAACAATGGGGCGGAAATGTTGTAGCGCCCACACAGTGGTTAATAGGGCCTTTTCACATTCATTAAATTTCATTTCAACTTGGGAAAATGCCTTACTTGCATATGCAATGGTTTTGTGATTCAAATCGTGTTTTTGTGATAATACTGCTGACATACAATGTTCAGAAAAACCTATTTCTATGAAGAAATCCCTGTCCTTTATGGGGTATGCTAAACATGGTGCCTTTACAAGACATTCCTTCAATCTAGCCACTGCATCAGACTGCTCTCTTTCCCATCTCCAGGGAGTATTTAGTTTAAGCAGTTTATTCAATGGTTGAGTGATTTCTGCATAATTCTCAATGAACTTTCTGTTATAGCCTGTCATCCCTAATAAACTTTTTACTCCTTTCACATCTTTAGGATCTTTTAATCTTTGTATGGCCTCTATTTTCTTCCTTTGTGGATTTAGCCCACATTCAGTCACTTCATGCCCTAGAAAGTTCACTTTTTTCTTGCACCATTGTGCTTTTTGCAACGATACTTTGGCGCCTGCTTTCTGCAATTGGCCAAGTACATGTCTTATTTCATCAAAATGGCTTTTCAGGCTTTCATTTTTTATCAGGACATCATCCACATAAACTATTGTTCCTCTTTCCGCTGCATCCGGCATGGCCTTTCTCAAAAATATGCCAAATTCACTCCCACTATTGATGTACCCGAACGGAGCTCTAAGCCAGGCATATTGAGTCCTGTCAAATGTAAAGGAAAATAAGTGTTGTATCTCCTCTGCCAATGGCACACACCAATATCCAGATGTGAGATCTAACGTGGTAAATACATTTGAACCATGTATCTGAGCTAGGCCCTGATCAATGAATGGTAGTGGCCATCTAGATACTGGTACTCTTTTATTTAACTCTCTTAAGTCTGCACACAGCCGCCATTGACCATTTGGCTTTAACACACCTAAAATAGGCGTATTGGATGTGCTATGAATGGGCCTGATTATTCCCCGTGATTCCAAATTTTTAATAATCTCTGCCAATGATTCTAAACATGCCAGCGGTAGTCTATACTGGCGTACAAACACTGGATTCCTGCTACAACCTTCTAGTAGTGTGGCCATATGTAAATCAGTTAAACCACAATCATAAGCATCTTTTGCAAATACATCCTTAAACTCCATAAATATTTCCCTCAGGTCGTCTCTATCCTTATCGCTGTCACATGCATCCGCTAAGGAGATCTGCTGTTCTACCATTCTGGAAAATTCTGGAAACTCTTCTGGTAAAGGAATCTCAGCGCTTTCCTCTAACTGTGTGGCTGTGTCTTTTTGTAGAGCTGCCACTTTTAAATATTTTGGCATATCAGCTTCCACTTTAATGGGCTGATTTCCTGTTTCATTTTCATTTAAATTAAATATTATGCAATCCTCTTGATGGCAGCACACCGTCTCATTTGAATCATAAGGATACACAGAATGAAGTTTAAATATTCCTTTGGGCTGAGAGTCCAGGTGTTCTGGCAACTCGCCCTTGGCATCTACATATTTTTCAGGAATATTCCCAATCACCATGTTATTTAAATCTGCCGTATAATGTGATTTTTGTATGGCCATTCCTAATGGGGAGTTTTCCTCTAAATGAATATCCTGACAACCTTTATTATTTACCATGATTTTTACAGATCCCTCACCAATGTCTACCAATGGAATGTATTCATAATCCAGGCCTTGCTGTTTTATGGATTCATTCAGGCATACAAATGCATCAGAGCCTTTCATCTGCTGCCCATTTTTGCATTTCAGTGTTATTGCAAACTGTTTTGTAAATGCAGGAATAATAGTATTTTTCCTCATTTGTAATTCGACTGCATAAGGAACCAGTTGTGCACAATGATAAGCCCTTCTTTTGTCTTCAAATTCAGGTGCCGGACCACCTAGGCGTGACCATATTTTTTGATTAAGGAAATCTAACACCATACACATTCTGTGCATGATGTCATTGCCCATGGAAAATTCATTTTGTGCTCCACTCACTATCCATACATTATGGTAAATTGTTTTCTGCCCAATGCTAATTTTAAGCATGCATCTGCCTGCAATTCGGTTTTCAAAGTCTGGACTGTCCAACCCAGAAACATATTGGTTTTTAATCCTAAATTTCGGGATTTCTTCCCTCTCCATAATTTTTTGCAACAATTTCTCATTAATGAAACTCCTTTCATGTTCAAGTGCTAAAGTGGCTTTTATTGTTTTAAGATAATCATTTATACCAACATGAACCCATGGTTGCTCATCTTCCATGTGTATTTCTGCAAGAGTGGTAATGTGTTTTTCTGAATCTGTTTTAGGAGCAATATTCTGTTTGCATGTTTTCTCTTTTAATTAGAAACGTAATGTGTGCTCATCTATGGCAGTCTGCCAATCTTTCCTTGGGTCCAAGTATACTTGTACAAGTAGTTTTTCATTGTCGCTCTGCATTTTGTCTTGACACATTAATATAACAGTGACACTAGGTATGCAGCTATTCTGGAGATATACCTCCACAGCATCATTTGTTTTGGCAACGGTGTGACATTCATTTATATTGCTGTTTTGTGATTTTAGTTTCTTAGGCCTCAATGGTTTTTTGGTTAAGGACCACAGCACTCCATTCACCCCATCTATGAGAGGAGACAATCTTTTCAGGCAATCTGTCCCCATCAGAAATGGAATTTCACAAATAGATGTGATCAATACCTCTTGTTTCATTCTGTGCTTTCCTATTTTTATGTCAACCTCAGTTACACCTATGATGGGCACCTCCTCCCCATTAAAGTTATGCACTGGGCCTTGATTTGCCTTCACTGTGATCTGACTCTGTGGAGGCCTCCCTTCATTGATACTCTTTACCAGCTCCTTGGACATAATTGTGGCCTGTGCGCCAGTGTCAATCATAGCGAAGGTGTGGCATTTTTCTTCTACAGTGATGGGTGCATAATATCTGTCCTCAACTTCCTCTAATACAAATAAGAAATGTGAATTCTTACTGATTTCAGGGCTCACCTTTCTCAGATCTTTTTCACTTTTGGCTAAGCACATTGGTAAATGAAAAGACATTTTTCCCTCCTTTTTACCCATTTCTGTGCGAGATATTTTATTCATTTCTCCATGTTCAGAGGTTTTTTGGAGTGTGGCCACTGTTCGCCCATCCATCTGGGTAACATCAGAGACCACATTACAACCTTCCAACTGAACATGTGTAACAACATCATTCAGCAATTTGTCATTTTTTAATTCTGTGCATTTGTGATCATTTAGTGTAATACCAGCCCTTTCAGCCTCTTCAAAAATATGTGGCTCAAAGAATTCTTCAGGTGATTGACTTGTACCCTGCTTGTGAGTATTTCCTTTTTCTGTCTGTGTTTGGTCATTGTTTTGCTTGCCCAGGGAAGGAGCTATGGCATCCCCACCTACTCCCTGTTCACTGGTATTCCCCATGCATGAGTCATTTTTCTTAAATCTGTTCCTTTGTCCTTTTGGAATTCCTAATGTTTCTTTTTCATTTGTGCAAATCTTTACTGTTTTATTTAGCTCTAAGTTAAACCGTACCTCTTTTTTAGAAGCATTTGCACTTTCTGTCACAATTTCATTTACTGGTACTTTCATTTTTAATCCATTAGGCATCTCAGAGTCGTTATGCAAAATTATATCAGAGCAATCTGTCATTTTGGCACTGCAGTTATCATGAGTACTTAGTCACTTTTCGGAAGCCCCCCGGTCATTGCTATGGCCATCAGCCCCCTCTTTGGAAGGTTGTTTTTGCGCTGTATAGAGCTTTCCTATTTGCTCAGCTAACATTTTCACTTGGGCCTCAAGGCACTGGAACCTTTCCATCTCTCTAGGATCCTCTTTCTGTGGCCTAGGTCGATATTGGTTGTTTTCCCCCTGATTGGATCTATTCTGATACCTCTCAGGTGATTGATGTCGGTTGGGATGGTTTCTGAACTCTTGATTCATTTGTGGAGGGGAGCGGGTTGCACCCATCCTTTGATTATAGTTCCCTGGTGGGGAATCATTGTACTGGCGTGGATTGTAGTTCACGTTTTGCCTCATGTCCTGTCTCTCAGATTGTGGGTACTGGCCCCTATGTTGATTTCCATTATCAGTAAATCGATCCACATATCGGGGCCTATCCTGATTACCATATATCATGGTGCTGGGATCAAATCTGCTCTGTGTCCCCAATGACTGGTAGGGACCATCATTTCTTTGATCTTGATTTTGTCTCTGGTTATTGTTCATACCTGCCATATCAGGCCGATATCCTACCCGGGGTCTATCCCCTAAATATCTAGGGCTGATGTAGCTCTCTCTATTACTAGGATCATGTGTTTGGAACATTGGTACAGGAAATGGCGATCTTTGTTGATTACCCCTTTGTTCAGGTGTCACATTATTTTTACCTTGGCTTTGAGCAGACTCAAGGGACATTTTGGCTGACCTGATTTCCATTACTGTGGCTGAGGGTTCTTTAGATTTAGGCCTGGTATCTTTCATTTTATCACTTTCTCTACCCTGACAATAGAGTACCTCATATAGCTTTGTGCTTTGATGTACAATCCATTCAAGGGACTTGTCACGGTCAAATTCACGGACCAATTGGGATATGATGTCTTTCTGTAGCCCATAGAAGTATGCGGTTTTAAACTCATTGGAATTTGAGTCAAAAGATACATCAAAGCGAGAGAATGCTCTTTTTAAGTCTTGTAAAAATTGGCGAGGGGATGTATTAGGTCCAGCAGTAATTGTGTACGCAACTTTCTTTGCCTCCTGCAATGACTGAAAAGGAGAAAAATGACGCCTAATTTCTTTTTCAAACTCCAGCCATGTCATATTCTGCTGTTCATTTAATCCCCTTATGATGCTGGCCATCGGGGCATCTAAAGTTAAATGAAAATATTGTCTGTACTGTTCCTTAGGTACCTGGAGTGCTTTAAAAATGTCATGCACCGCTTCTAAGTGATCCTCAATGCAGCATTCACCTCCCTTTTTAAATGGTTTGATCAGGGCTTTAATGGATTTCATTATTTTTATGGGGCTACTTGTTGCAATACATGGAATTGCACTATTTTGTGAGTCAATCCTGTTTTCAGGTGTATGAGATTGGTGACTGCCCCCAATGGGAGTATCAAATCCCCCAAGGGCGCTGCAACCAAGTTCAGTCACCGGCCCAGTCACTGGGGCACTAGCTCTTTGGGCAGAGCTAGAATTCACCTCCACTCCATTGAATGTGGTACCCTGCCGCCTCTCCTGGGACCTGGGAATGCACATTTGCTGTTCTAAGTCCTTACACTTTTTAAGGAGTCTGTTGGCTTCATCTTGCAAATAATTATTTTCATCACTCATTTTATTAATCACCTCCTGCATATCGCACATTTGCATTTGGCATTCATTGAACTCTTTATTTCTCTTGTCTCTTTCTTGAATCATTTTAATCATTTCTTGTTCTGCACTCTGGAGATCACCTTCTTTTTCGCAATGTTCTTTTTGTAAAATCTGCATTTCTGAAACAACCTCATCTTTATCCTGCCTAATGTGATCCACTAAGGCTTTTAAGTGTGCCAATTCTTGCTCACTATCTTCAAATTGTTTCTTGCTTTTGGATAACTGAGTATCAAAGTCTCTGCATTTTAATTGCATGTCTTTTTGGCATACATCCAATTCTGCTCTCAACATTTCATGATTTTTACTTGCCCCCTCTAATTCAGTCTTTAACCTGTTAATTAGCTGAGTATCATTCTCTTGCATTCGCAGGGACTTGTTTAAAATAAACCATATTTTGCCGCATAGCCGTATTAAACAGTCTTTCTCTGCACTTTTATCGGCTGCATTCAATAATCTTGTAAGGCAGACCTGAATTATGCTGCCTTCTGCAAAAATATTGTCTAGTTTTTCTTTCTGCACCTCACCCTGAATGCGGTTACTCCATTCTAACGTGCTATTCGAAGACCAATTCCCATGTGCAAATAACTTTGCCTCTAAATATTGCACTAGATCTGAGAATGTGGTTTCCCTTTGTGACATTCTGAAATTCGTTTTTAGTGGCACACTGCTATTATAAAATGGGTTCCCTTTAATGTGCAAATGGCAGTGTGAGACACACTTGCCACGCCCAGAAGGTACTCTATGATCACTTTCCCGGCCTGCAACGCACCATAAATATGTAGGGTATTTTGTGGAGATTTGGGGCCTGACGGTATTTTCTTACCGCAGAAATATAACTTAGCAACAATCACTCCTTGTATTCAGATTTGGCCATGTACGACAATAATACAGTGAACATGCATTATTTCAGCACCCAGGCATGCATATTTGGTATGCGTGGGTGGTAGGCGTGGTTGGTGGTATTTTGGTGAGCATAATTCCCTTGTTTTATTTCTGGCCCCAATGTCCAAAATCCCTTATCTTTGCTTAGATTTTTCGTGTGATCACTAGAGAGACCTCAGACCTACATTTTAGGAATACCACATTTTTCAGTAATAGTGATGGTGTGCCACCATGGGCGAACTCACTGACTTATTTACGACAGAGAGCTATATATGGTAGTCTTGTGGTAATTTCCACTACCTTATATACGGTAGGGAGCTATGTTCAGAGAGTCTCTCTTCCCGTTGGCTCATGTACCTCCAACAAGCTATGCTACGGTCACTCACAACTGTTCATACTGATTCTGACATGCACACATCTGTCTTAAAATGACCATTGCACTGTTTAAAAATCTCCCCACATCATCGGCATTGTAATGGTAAATAGTAAATACACCACCCGTCTGTTTTCAAATATTTTTCTGTATTATAAAAGTTGCATTTAAACACGATCTCACTCTTTACAGAAATAAATAAAATGGTACAGTAAAAGCATTGTCTATGACACACTGCAAAGAGAGTGGCGGAGAACAGAACTCAAATTGCAACATTAGCATTTGATTAAGGCATGCACAGGAATCCTACACTGACTGCATATTACCGTACACACTCAGCTCCCACACTTCTCATTACCTTATCTTTTTAGTTGTTCTCTTTGGCTGTTCTCTTTGTGAATGTGGCTCCCTTGGATTAACTCCAGCAAAAAGGAACGCTTGCCTTCTCATTGCCTGGAATTCTCAACTTTTGCAGATAGGAATGCCTCAGCCAGTGGAAAGGTCCTTCTTTCAGCTCTCCCCAATCTCGACTGCAGCAGGACGCAGGAATCTGCATTCAGTCAGGAGTCCCACAGCCAGGTCTTCTCCCCAGTAGTGCAGAAAAATGTCTGCCTGTCTTTTTCCCCGATACTGCCCACTAAAACTTTCATCTCAGCCCTCTGTATGACGTGTCCCAATGAAATCCATCATCTCTCATCCTCCTACTCTCAACAATAGCTTCGCTTATACATTTGCAATTGTTGCAAATCTGACTTCCTTCTTCCTGCAGTTACTGTGCACAAAAACACGGAGAAGCAGGCAGAGAAGAAAAAAAAAATCTGCACACACATTTAAATGGCTTTCAGAGTATGCCTAATTCTGCAGTGGAGAACACATTTTATTAGTGGGTTATGTTAAATAAGGTTTTATTAGTCAGGTTAATGGTTAATAGGTTAGCTGTTAATTTTCAAATGTGTCTCTAGCAATATAGGCAGAGTATGCATTTTTAATGTAAAAATGTGTGCTTTTACAATGAGGAACTGGATTTGCATTTTATATTTAAAATCGTTTTTGACTGAATAGCCTGTCTTTTCTTGTTAATCTGGTAACACATATAGCATTGCACCGCACCCTTGTGGTGGTGCTGCGAAAAAAATTGCTACCTGTGCAGTAGTGCTGTACTCTGTGCTGTTTGCTACCTGTGTAGTAGTGCTGTACTCTGTGCTGTTTGCTACCTGTGCAGTAGTGCTGTACTCTGTGCTGTAACACGCCAAATATCCTTACAGCCTACAGATACAATTGTATGTCAAAGTCATAGCTATAATTTATGGGAAGGCCTTCACAACAACGAGTGGCACCTAATTGAAATTAGGTGCGCAAATGCCCTTTGTTAAAGAGGTTCGTGGCACCCATAAATTATGCTAAGGGGAGAAGTCAAACGCGAAGCTGTGCACTCATCCATTGCTTCACCCAGTCACTCTCCTTCACAGATTGCGTTACTCACAATCCTTATTTCCAAGCAGTCCAGATGCTTGCGCTCCACCTCTATGTATCGGGAGTTCAGAGACTGATTTCTGCAAACGCCATGTTGTTTGGTTGTCACACTTCATGAATCCGTCAGATGATTATTTTAATTGCCCGAGAAAGATTGTCTTCAACTTTGCACCGATTACAATAAAAACAGTTTGTTAATAAACGTATGACACATTTGTGGGAAATGTCATTTAAAAAAAAGTCTGTATTTTCAGGAAATGTGACTAAAACTTTGCAATAAAACAACCTGTTTTTGGTTCATTAGGCATATAGCTCTATGTCATTTTCTTGTGCTAGCTGATCACATGCTTGTGTGCTACAAGATTTGGTAGCGTCATCCGCTATGACAGAAAACATGGGTAAATAACCAATAATTGTTCTAGTGTTTTCCATTAATTGTCTTATAGTGCGTTGGTTTTGAATTGAAAGTGAAGACAAACAAATAATACATGATGCTGGTGATGCCCACATCACTAAGTACTGACATTTTATTGGCAATCACGCACGTGCTATTTATATAGTCATCATTTTCTTATGTGCATTAGAATATTTAGATGTTCACATTGTTAATCGTGTGATATTGTATGGCAGGGGTCTTCAGACCTTTGGCTCTCCAGGGGCCACATTACAGAAACTTTGCCCTGTTGCAAGAGCAAAGTTTGCATGGTATTAGCACTAGGGCAAAGTTTGCCCTATTTTTTTAAAACAATGGGACACATTAGACAACAATTGCACCTCGGCAAGTGCAGTTTGGCAGCCTATAAACACCAGGGCATTATTGCAACAGGGCAATGTTTACCCTAGTGCTAATACAGAATGGTATTAGCACTAGGGCAAACTTTGCCCTGGTAATACAATTCATTGAAAATGTATCTTTTTTGCATTTGGGCAATTTTTGCCCTGATGCTTGTACCATGCCAAACTGCACTTGTCGTGGTGCAGTAGGTTTCTAAAGTGTCCCATTGTTTTCAAAAATAGGGCAATCTCTGCCCTTGCGCTAAAACCGTGCAAACTTTGCACTTGAACCGGGGCAAAGTTTCTGTAATCTGGCATCAGATGTTTTGTTCTACATCTGTCATGAGTGCTAGCCAGCATTGTCAATGTTGGGGTTCATGAGAGTTGCATTCCTGAACAGCTTTAAAGCTGCAGATTGCAGTCCTGTTTTGTATAGTTTAACAGGCACTGAAATCGGCATACTCAAGTTCCTAAACAAACATATGCACGTCTCTTTCCCGAAGTTCATAGCTGCCGAGTTTCCCCGTTCCACGTGGAATCTTTGAGTCAGTTCTGTTTTTTTCACACTGCATGCTGGGGCTTGGAAAAGAAAATGGGTCATGCAAACCAGAGAGTGAAAGGTGTAATTGGATAGAGTGAAGAAGGAAATATACAAGGAAGAGAAGTGGACGGACCAAGAAAAGAGGAGGTTGAAACATAGTGAGTGCCAGTGGGGACAGGCAAGACGTTTACATTTTCGAGCATGTTCCCCTTACTGCTCAAATTGGCAGACATTGGGGGTCATTACAAGTTTGGAGGCAGCCATGGCGCTATTAGTGCCATGGCTGCCTCCAAACCCGGGTCCGGGTCCGGTCTGGCTGAATGGGGACTTACCGGGTCATTCCGACCTTGGAGGACCCGCTAAGTCCCCATTCAGTAAACCATTCCCCATTCCCATTTGAGCCCGCATAGGGCTCAATGGGAATATGGAAGGCACTAAGAACGGGCCTGCAAATTGCAGGCCCGTTATTAGCTCCAGGGTCCCTTAACGGGACCCACAGAGAACGGCTGGTTAGACCAGCCGTTCCAGCTGGGACCCGCTATGGGACCTCGGAATAGGGCGGTAAGGGTTTACCGGCACCGGCATCCTTACCAGTGCCCGTAAACCCTTACCGCCCACCTCGTAATGACCCCCATTGTGTTACCACAGAAATTGGCATACTATGCATTACCATGGGAAGGATTACGTGGAATGAGTTTGCAAGGAAAATATGACAGCATCAATCTAGCCATGTATTGTTAATACAATACTTTATCTCAGGAATAAAAAGAGGAGAATAAAGGAGGCATAGTCAATAGTCTATGGACCACTGGGCTTGCTATCATTCTATTTAACCTGCACAGAGTTGGAATCTGATCTGCTAGGCAGTGGGATATAGGTATTTTGTACTAGTTGGTGCAACATTTACAGGGGATTGGTTGAATGTCACAGGCATTGGAAACTGAGGCTGCGGGCTAATGTCCTCTGTCTTTTTTAATGAATGTGCAGCATGGACAGTGGGGAAGGCAAAAGGCCATGGCCACTGACCACAACTGGTGGTTTCTGTGACTGCCTGCCAGAGACACAGGCTTTGGCTGTTGAGATCTAGTTAGTTAAAAGGGAGGGGGTTATGGGCCTCTCCTGGTAGGCCAGCAGACATCCCTGTTTAAAATCACTGGTGTAACATGTACAGTGGACTAAGGCAGTGGCCAGTGAACCCTAAAGAATATTTAGCAAAACAAAGCACGTGGAATTCAGTGAAAAAGACTTTACTTAAGGGAGGGATAAGGGGAACTGATTTTTCACAACATTGCCCTTGAAATTCAGTGTGAACTGATGACCATCTTAAATCAGCATCCCTCCATTATAAATTATAAAGCCCATGAGCACATGCATATCACAGAAGGGTTTCACAATAATATAAAAAGTTATATTATGAGGGACATCAGCGGGGGATGGAAGTTTATATGGTCATATGTCCGATGCCCACTCAAGTGTTTTCTACTTACTGCTGTATCTCAAGCATAGGCATTTCTTCCCACTTGCCAGGTCTCTCAAAACTAAGTGTTTTCTGATTACTGCTGTATCTCAAACATAGCTTTTCCCCAACTGCCAGGTCTCTCAAACCTAAGTGTTTTTTACTTAGTGCTATATTTCAAATTTAGGCAATTTTTTCCACTTCCCACGTCTCTCAATCTAAGTGTTTTCTATTTATTGCTTTGTCTCAAATGTGGGTGTTTTCAATTTGTTGCTTTGTTTCAAATTTCAGGCATACTTTTCCTCCCACTGCTCAGATATCTCAAATGTAGGTATTTCTCCTTGGGTGTAGCTCATTTGTGTTGATGAGCCATGTCTTTCAAATGGCGTGTCTGTGTTAGGGAGCAATATCTTGCACGGACGTATTGTAGGGCACAGTGAACACATCATCATAACAGCATAAGTAGGAAAGTGTACTGCCACTAACCCACCCCATTAAATACTCACCCTTCTGCATACACCTCTCAAAGTCTGAACTAAACACAGCTATACCTCTGCAGCACAACCAACCACACACACTTCAATACACCACAACAATGAAACAAATGACACATAGCCTCGCCCAACATCATATGGTGGCTGCCAACCAAAAAACACACCTACGCTCAGTAAACGCTGTCAACATAACTGAATCTGCCAGCAGCACATCACAGCTCTCTTGCTCTTTTCTCATGCTCAGCCCTACTAACTTATGCCCCCTCCTCCTTGCTTTACAGTTCCAGCAGAGCACCAGGAAACCACACAGGTGGCAACAATATGCAGTATACAAACTTTTAACATAACATAACATCATTATCAAACAAGATTAATTTGAATAACAATAATCCATAAAAGCATAACAAACAATCAATACAACTGTGACATCACAGAAATACAAATACAAATGTCATACTTGCATATAACATTACACAAAAATCATCAAATATCAGAGTAAAATTCAATATCTCTCTTGTAACTTTACTAAGTTCATCAGGGTCTCTCTTTTTTGTCAAGCACATTTTTCAAATTTTACAAATATATAAATAATTTCAGGATTAATAAATGTTTTAAAAAAAACTAAAGCGGTGTTAATACTAAAGGTCTATTTATACTATAAGTGATACTAATAATGTCCTTCTTAGGTTAGCATATATAGGACATATTACACGGCCACGGTAGTGGCCGTGTAGTTATGGTTAAGTTGCTGTTTCTATAGGAAGAGCACTTTTTGGGCGGTTTTTAAGTTTATAACTCTGCTCCCCCTGGACGAACGCTCACCAAACTTTGCAAAACAAGGTATATGGCCCACTCTGAATTTCTTTGCAGTTTGGTGAGGTTTGGTCCAGTGGGGTAAAGTTATAGGAGGGGGGTCCCAAAACCTAGTTTTTTCCCATAGACTGAATGGGGGAAAAACTTTGTGCATGGCTACAGATCAAACCGTTGGACGGATTTTCGCCAAATTCGTTGCAGGAGCAGCGGTTTGGTCCAGAAAGCGTGCTTTTGTAAATTTGGTGAAAATCCATCCAGTTGTTTATATTTTTAAACAATCAAAAAGTAGGTCTCAAAAAATTAGTGATATCTATGTCCGCTCCGCGGACACACTTCCCTGTTCGCTCTGCGGGCAGGACACCGATTGGGTAATCGAGCACGTCATGTCCACGGTGAAGTGCGTCAAATTGTTCTGATGTGTCCACCATCTTTGATCCGTGTTTTGGTGTCCGCGGACATCACTGCAAATACATATTAAAAAACACAACATTGCACTTGATAAACTTATCAAATACTGTCTGGGGAGGTGAAGGTTGATGAGGATGGGACGGGATGTGGCAGCAAGAAGCAAAAAAGTGATGTTTATTTGTCACGAATGTCATACGGTATATTTGGAGGTAGGGTGGGCAACTTTCCCGTAATTTGCGTGATGGTCCCGCAATTGGCGCCTGTGTTGCGCAGTTTGCCGAGTGGCTCTGCGGGATGCGGGTTGTCCTGACTTGCTATGTGCGAGCACAATTTGTGATCTAACAGAGTAAGTTAGGAGTCACAATATGTCATGCTGGGGGTTGTGGCCAAGCGGGGAGGGGGTCATATACATACATTTTACGCGAATGGGAATAACAGTGGCTGGCAAGTGGCAGCTAATCTGTAAAAAGGAGTCCTATTGTATTGCATTGCAACCACAGCTACTGACATGACAGGCTTGCAGGCCGGTCATGTCAGTTGCTTTGGGTGCAATGCATTGATTCTGCCAGGTGAATGATGCCGTGACGTCATCACCACCTTTTGTCCCGTAAAGGGACGTGACAAAGTTGGCCACCCTATTTGGAGGTATTCCTCAATATATTGTGCTTAAAATACTGGTGAAGGAGTAATGTGTCTGTGTTACAATGTATGTAAAACAATATTGGAGTCAGATTGGTGCCCTCTAGACTTTGGCACCTGAGGCAGCTACCTGCAGTGTTTGATGGAAACAGTGGCTGTGCTTGTGTATGACAATACGAGTTCTCATGGTTGCGTTGAGCCGTGTTGTTGCAAAGTGAGAATGTATTTAGATTCTGAGTGAAGGTCAGCAACTTTGATTTTTTGTTTGCAAGCTAAGGGAGCCCACGCATGGGACAGAAAGTAAAAAGGTCAATTGTTTTTTGACCTTGAGAGAAAGGGATTTTTTCGTGAAGAGTCAGTGAGAGGAGGTTTGTAATAAAGAACATTTGATAAGGTTATGCATTCCAAAAGTGGGTACAGAACATGTGACTTCAGTTCATGAAGATTCTTTGATGCAAGCGGATGGAGCAGTACGGACTGATTTTCGCAAATACAATGGAGACGGTGAATATTATATAAGTTTGATTTTGACGACTGTATACCGGAACAAGGTTAAACCTATTATTATCTGAAGATTAATTTTGGCAATGTAACTCAAGCACTATTTTTCTGTGTGGTTGTCTTTTTTATGTGGTTATGGGAAGTGCAAAATGTAGTTGTATGTCCACTATAACTAGATTCACCCAGGTTCAACGCTGATATTTCTTTAAAATGTCATGTATGACTATATGGAATTGTGTATCAGTTTCTAGGTTCTTTTTGTCTTATTTGAGATTGTTTGATGTGCTAATCGTTAGTTTAAACTCTATGCCGAATTAAGAAAATAATACATATATTGCAATAAAGTGTAATAAAGGTCGGGTATTGATACATATTTTCTGTTATGTTTTCCAAATAGCTACATGCTGCCTTACTGCAATTGCCATGGATTCCAGATGCCAACCGATGGGTTCTTCATTCGTATGGTGCACATAGTCGTGAACGGGTGGATTAGTGTGACTGTTTTGTCGGATGATCGGCCAGGGCCCATGTGCCCGTACACTTCACTAGCGATTAGGATAACATAACATCTTTTATTGTGGTCTAGGCGTAAGTTGATGCAGACGCCCTGGAATTCAATGTGGGACCCAAGCGGTTCCTTCATCAAAAACGAACACTTTGTTTATAGAAAAAGAAGAACATGTGTCTCACAATTAACATTTTCGATCACGAGCGAAGAAACAAAATTGCAATTTGATTGAATATGGGAACAGTCTATTGTTCTCAGAGAGTTTATTGTGAAATAAAAGTACTTTACAAATTGTATACTGTTATTGTTTTCTTTTAAAGAGCGGTTTAATAATTTGAATTGTGACGTGGTATGTTGTTAGTCGCTGTGTGTTGATTTTTGGGTTCTGTGTCACGTGGAATTTTGTACAAATGTTATATGACAAATGATTTGTGTATTATTTTGGCAGTTTTGAAAAAATAAAACTTGGGTGGATTTACAGCAAATTTGCGTAAGGCTCATTGGCAAGGATCGAGAAGCAGGCTTTTTTTAGTGCCTGAGGGGTAGGCTGTAGTCATGGGCAGAGGCCCGAATGTCAGGGTCATGGTATAAGGTCATGATCCGGACAATGTGGCTACTGACCATGACGAGAAGGCACAAAACATAGTATTAAAGTGGTCATGTCCACCTGGGACTGGCTTTGTCGTAAAGTTATTCGCAATTAGGATAGATTTCAAAGGGAAGAAAAATGTGCTTATGTTAATATGGTTAGAGGATTTTTTTTTTGCCTTTAGGAGGCTGCCATGGAAAGGGGAGATGGGCCATGTATGGAACTGGCGCTTTCCCCTTCCATGGTGGCCATCTTGGAAAAGGATTTTATTTCTAAACCGGGATGCCTCGTCCTGATATATGACGAGAAGTCCTATTTTTTAGTAGCACGGGTTACCGCTTTGGAAACTTAGGCTGGTAATGGCGTTTATCCCCCATTTTAGGGGCTGAAATGGGGGGAAATGGTCCAGAGACCTCGTTATCCACCCTCGCTTCGCTTGGGCTGATTACTAGCGCTACTGGGCCGTTATGAACGCTACAATATTCACATTACTATAACAAAAAATGCAAATGGAAATGTTGGAAAATCTTATTGTGTCTATGTATTTTACTGAGAAATACAAAGTAGTCTATGCGCTTTTTTTTTACTTCTATTTTTTAACTGTGAAAGGTGGTTCCTAAAGGAACATTTATTTTGTTTTTGGATGGATTTTTTTTGGCAGGAAATCTAAGAACAAAAGGTGGGCACGGAAATGAGGGAAGAGGCACCAAACACTATATGGAGGGGCAGATGGAAAAGGGGGAAATGTTGTGCGTGTGTTATTTCTAAGGTAGGGGGTAGTAGGGTGGCCAAGTGTCCTCGATTTTGCGGGATTGTCCCGCAATTAGGAACTATGTCCCGCGGTTTGCAGAGTGGCTGTGAGGGATGTAGGTTGTCCTGACTTGCGTTGGACAACCTGCCTCCCGCACAGCCACTCTGCAAACTCAAGTGGCCATCTGCTCAGCACCTGCTGCTTTCTTTCTCTGGGTGCCTCTGCAGCCCTGGCTCCTTTTGAGCCTACAGGTCGAGCTGTAACGCTCGGACACCTGCCTTAATTCAAGTGCTAATGCTTTGTTCCTGGGGTCGTGATGGTCATGTTTGCAGTTAAAAAATGTGACCATCGCCTCCCTTGGGCTGATTACTAGCGCTACTGGGCCGTTATCCACCGTTCCAGTCCCTGGAACGGAGCATGAGCGCTACAATATTCACATTACTATAACAAAAAATGCAAATGGAAATGTTGGAAAATCTTATTGTGTCTATGTATTTTACTGAGAAATACAAAGTAGTCTATGTGTTTTTTTTGTTACTTCCATTTTTTAACTGTGAAAGAACGAAGGGTGGGGACGGAAATGAGGGAAGAGGCACCAAACACTAATATGGAGGGGCAGATGGAAAAGGGGGAAATGTTGTGCGTGTGTTATTTCTAAGGTAGGGGGTAGTAGGGAGGCCAAGTGTCCCCGATTTTGCGGGATTGTCCCGCAATTAGGAACTCACTTCGGACAACCCGCCTCCCGCACAGCCACTCTGCAAACTCAAGTGGCCATCTGCTCAGCACCTGCTGCTTTCTTTCTCTGGGTGCCTCTGCAGCCCTGGCTCCTTTTGAGCCTACAGGTCGAGCTGTAACGCCCGAACACCTGCCTTCATTCAAGTGCTAATGCTTGTTCCTGGGGTCGTGATGGTCATGTTTGCAGTTAAAAAATGTGACCATCAACTCCCCAGGACAAAGCATTTGTATTTAAATTAAGCCAGGAATTAAGAGCCATTAAAAAAAAAAAAATTCAAAAAGAGGCAGCCCAAACGTGAATGAAGTGATGTCATCACTGCCTTCTGGACAAGTGTCCCGCGACAGACTATCAAAGAGTTGGCCAGCCTAGGGGGCAGTGTTTCTCATGGTGCTTGATTACAGCAGTGGCGGTGTCTCTTGGGGAGGAGGGATGGCGTTAGCTGATGTCATTTTAACGTAAATAACAGTTTTGCCAAAAGTATGTACTGTGTACTAGATTGTTAATGGATGAGTACAAATAGGTGTTGGAGCTGTGCAAGGGAAATGTTGAAGTTGCAAGTTCCTACATCAGTAGAAAATGTAGTTCAAAACTGTCCATGAAGCACAGATGTTATTGTAAAGTGCATGTGGGTTCTCGGACACGTCATCATGCTGTGCACAAGCATATGGTCATGTGCCATTCTCCGGAAGGTGTGCAATGAAGTCAGATGTTCGTAGACATTATGGTTAAGTTGCGCTACTAAAAACCTATGAAATTCAGTTAAAAACAACTTTGTTAAAGGGACGTTATGGTTAAGTTGCGCTACTAAAAACCTATGAAATTCAGTAAAAAATGTGATTTGTGATGTCATCTTTGATGTCCTGGATGTTAGTCTTAGCAATGCACTGTGGTGGTGCGAGTTATGGTTGCTTAGCTTACCATAAAAAGCGAATTTCAGGGGTTTTCCGGTTTTACTTTGAACCATAACGTCCCTTTAACAACGTTTTTTTACTGAATATCATTGGTTTCTAGTAGCACAATTTAGCCATAACGTCCCTTTAACCAAGTTTTTATTTACTGAATATATATAAAAATTGATGGATATTGTCCTTACAATAATTTTTACACATGGGGCAATTCTCAGTATATCTTTTGTCCCATGTTGCCATCAAACTTGCAATTGGTAAACAATTCAATTTACATTTGTGAACAGTAAATGTTTTACTGGGCAATGTATTACTCTGAAATACTTAGGAACAATGCAATACAATATCTAAGTTCAGCCTGGCTAAAATGTGATGAAAAGGCCATTCCTCATAAATCGGTTTGAATCTCACTGTCTGCCTTCCATAAAAATAGGAGAGCTAAATGGTATTTCCACTCGGACACTGAGTTCTAGAACAACTCTTTTATGGAAGTGCAGTTAATCGCTGGTATTAATTCTGAACCAAAAAAGTAAAACCCTTTACCAGAAAAAGGTCCTCATTACGAGTTGGGCGGTATTTCAGCAGTAAATCCGCTGGAATACCATGCAACTGAATTACCATTACCGCTACTTGGTCCAGTGGATTTTCCGCTGGATTACAAGCCGTGGTGGTGGTATTAGTCCCCATTAATTTGGAGTCCATAGGAATCCATTGGGGATTTTGGTGGATTTATCACCGGCGGAATTACAAACTCGTAGTACGGCAGAGCAAGAAAAGTGGCAGTTATTCCGTTACTGCCACTTTTTTTCCCCACACAATCATACTCGTGATGAGTCCCAATGTATTTAATAGGCAAAAGACCAACTACTAGATAAAGTGGACCAGTTGATGTACTACATGGTAAACATAATATACAATTAAGGAATGTTTTTCATCCAGCTTCAATGGAAACTAGTGCTTCTGTAGACGACGAGCGAAATATCCCTACCAGAAGCTCTGCCCCCATTTTGCCCATATGTTGGGAGATGGAAATTGGAACATGCGCAGTACCAGTGAGGATGCATGTACCACAAAGAATCCTCGAGACAAGGTATCCACTGAGAAAACCCTATATGCACTCACAAAGAAGTAATGGCCTTCTGGAAAAAGTCCCGAAAGAACTATGAAAATGAATGAGAAAGAAGACTGGTGATATCACACGAAACAGAACTGACGCCCCCAGAAAATACACAAATGAATAAAGAAAATAGACATTCTATAGGATCTGAGGATGAGGTTTCGAAGTAAAGCAACATTTCGGGATCGGAAAGAAGATACTCTTGCGAAGAAACACTGAAGAAAATGCAAAGTCATTTTACAATTACACAGATGCTGTAATGCAAGTAGACAACATAATTCTAAGACTGGCTACATAGTAAATAGATTGCAGCGATGCGCCAATGTATACTCATAGGAATGTATAGAATCTGGATGTTCCACAATGCACTTTAGCAAACTTGAACCCATGAATGGAAAGGGCTTGAAGTGTGGCACAGTTGAAAATAGCAGATGGTGAAGAAGAATTCAAGAAAGTGTGGTTGTCCCAGCACTAAGAGACGAGGCAGCCGTGAGCCTGGTTGTCTGTCAAGAAGCTACATGAACGTAAGAAAGAAACAAACTTCGGTTTGAGGTGAAATGGAAAAACACTGAAGGCGCCAAGAGTTCATAATTTAATAGTGTTATATGCAGCAAAAAACCCGCAAACGTGGTCTCCAGTCACATGGTCAGATATAAATAGACTGTGGGTCGAGCTACACCAAAACCAGAAGATAAAACTGTGCCACACACATTTTATTCTCAGGCACAGTGAGCCTGTACAAGGCCAAGTTCAAAGCCTAATTGCATGACATACCGCAGGAGTGATGACAGATGTTGGGCTAATTGGGTGGAGAGGCATGACCAGGCTGACCCTCCTAACACCTGGGGTCCCAGCGTGCGTGCTGCTAACAAGTGGAATATTCCAGAAGGGTACAAGTGTACCAATCAATTATAGAGGGCCACCTATCAAAGAGCCCTATAGTTTGTGTAACCAATAGAGTGTTGAGTATTACTATGACACAGAAGATGGCTGGCACTTGGGATGGGCTTAGCTGTCCACCTGATCTTATAGATCTAATCACAACCCCTGTCAGAATGGAGCAAATTCCTATATGTTCCCTTTAAACCCATCACATCCCCTAGTAGGTTTTTGTTATTTGCCAAATCTTTTGTATAAGAATGATGTTTTTCATGAAATGCTTTGAGTGCGAGAAATCGAGCTAACATTCGTTGATGACTGTTGTATCTCCCAGTTTTAGATCATTGTTAATAAAACAGTACTAAGTTTTGCCAACTTCCTTAGCCGGTTTGATTATTGATGTATGAGTAAGTTCTGCCTCTCCATCCATCTCTAAGTATTTCTACCTCGTCTTAAAGGGCCCCAGGGCCCGGGGTTCACTTCATTTTCCCCACAGTTCTGTTCCATAGAAAGCTGCAGAGCAGGCCATCAATTTATATACCTCTATTAATTCCATAGTTGCTTTTCCCCAACATTTCCTTGCAAACTCTAGAGTTGCACCAGCACACTCTATCTATATACAGTGGTTATGATATATCTGCATTGTCCATTGAACGTGCAGATGAGGAAACAATGTTCCACTGTAGCCCTTTTATCTCTAAAACCCCTTGTAATACCAGATAAAAAAAATTCAATTCTTTAACCCAATACTCGATTCTATTTAGCAACATCTTACAGTACCACCCTGCATGGGGGCACCAGCCAATCAGGTGGCTCAGAAGGCAGGCTGTACTGTATGGTGCAAGCCTGTGTTCTGAGCTACCTGGGCAGCCAGCTCTCTTTTCCATTCCCCACTCACCCTCCCAATTCATCTCTTAACACCTGTGTAGTTTCCTATGCGGGTGCTAAGAGAGTTTTTTCTTTTTCAAAGCACAGCAAGAAGCCCATTTTCAATGTCCGTCCGTCCGTCATCAACTAGAAAACGGACTTCCTGTCAAACAGGACTGCATGGCTTTGGGCCGCTCTTTCTAAGGTAAGCTTCTTTTTTTATTTTAAATATATACCATTAGCACCAGTTTAGGCAACTACACGGGTGCTAATGGCGATATGCCCCGAGGTGGCATCTGCGCTCGGGCCCTTAACTTGGGTGGCAGGCCGTTATCTTTGGGCATATTTACTCAATACATTTTAGCCATACTATCAATTGATGATATCGGACAATAGTTTCCTGGGGAATCTTTATTCCTTTTTTTTAACTATCAGGATTATTTTAGCAGATAGCCAGCAAATGGGAATGATTCCAGTCTTATCAAGTAAATTGAAAAAGATGGTTATGTACGGGATCCAAATTGTCGGTTCACTCAAATATTGCTCAACTAGCCCTTGTGCTTTCCCTTTTTTGCGGAATATGAAGCAACCCTACTTTCGTTTCTCTAAAGGACATATTGCCAAATGGAATTTTTGAGTTAACATTTTAATAATCTTTACTTTTATATTTTGTGGCGGAACTCGAATTGCTATATACTTTCTCAAAATATGTGAGCCGCATTTCTGGTCATATTGTTGTTGATAACATTCCTAAATTCTTACTTCCATTCCCTGTCGCAACTTTCTTCCAGAAAGATTTCTTATCTTTTCGTTGACCTGCATCTTTAAGTTTCTTTTTGAAATTCAGTAAATCTTTATACTCCTTGATTTTTTAGGAATCTCTCCTTGAATGTTACCATCATCAGTAAGATTACAAGCATTCAAATCTTACTTAGCTCCTCTGCAATCCTCGTCAAAACAGTAATTACCATGGTTTGACATGTATGCTTGACTGCAATAACTAGTAACCAAGGGTAAAATTGCATTGACTACATCAAAATATTTTGTATTAATGTCAACATTGTTTCTTGACAATTATACGTTAAATGTTTCAAAAATAGGTAGTGGGTTAGTATAAATAAGTGGTAATCTTTAATTGAAATCCATGTTATTCCACATTACCCTTCATCTGACTCTATTTGTTTCATTTCCCATACCCATAATACAAATATTATTCCCACGGTTTTTGCTTTATTTCTTTATTGGTAAGACTCAAAACCACTGGATCACGATCCCTATCCTGTTCCCTATCCAAATAGAGACCTTGAAGTCACTTCCAACACTCCACACCCACTGAATTAAAAGGGTTTTGTTGAATGAATTAGATCGCCTTAACTCACGTTTTTTCATTAAATATATATTACATGGACTACGGTAGCAGCAGAGTAGTTATGGTTAAGTTGCTCAACTCACAGAAAGAGCACTTTTTGAACTGCTTATACCTTTGCCCCCCGCCCGGATGAATCCTCCCCAAGCTTTGCAAAAACAGTACATGGCCCCCTCGGAATGATTTTGTCAAGTTTGGTATGGTTTGACCGGGGGGGCGCGGGGGACAAAGTTATAGGGGGTTTCAAACATTTTTAAATCCTCTTTGACAAAATGGAAAATAGATTTTGCTTGCACCTACAGCCCAAACCGCTGGACGGATTTTCACCAAACTTGCACAAGGAGCAGTGGCTTTGTCACGAAAGTGTGCGTTTGCAAATGTGGTGCAAAATCCATGCAGTAGTTTAAAAGAAAATGGCCAAAAAGGAGGTTAAAAAAGTAGTGATCTCTGGGTCAGGTCCACAGACTCATTTCCTGATTCAGAGTCCATGGGAGCCTCTGGGCCAATCAGAGGGTGGTTTGGTGTCTACAGACATAAAAGACGCACGCTGATTGGATGCTGAAAAGCATGTGGTGTGTCATAATTTCTGGAACAGTCGCCATATTGGTTCCACTGACAGCCGCCGATGTCCACAGACAACGTGGTAAGCAAAACGTATGGGGAAAGAAGTTATTTTGTGGCCGAAAGATGGCCTGGAAAGGATGGGGGAGTGGAATAAAGTTGACATGGAGCTGCTTTTATAGGTGAAAAAAGCTGTGCAGGTGCCGCCAAGTCCGTGGTCAATATCAGTGTCTGTGGCCATCATTTGGATTGTGGGGGTTCTGGGTGATTCTTGGTATTTGAAGGTGTATTGTACATACTTGTTATATGGTTTATTTCTATTGTGGTGGTTGTGGCCAGTGGCCAGATCCTTGGAGGCATGGGCATAGACTTTTTTCCTTAGACTTAATGGGCAAAAACTTTGCACATGGCCACAGCCCAAACGGCTTTATGGATTATACCCATATTTGCGGCAGGAGTGGGAGCTTGCTTCCGAAAGTGTGGTTTTGTGTGTTTGGTGGACATCCAACCAGTACTTTTGTTGCAAATAACTGAAATGTACGTATCAAACAATTAGTGATATCTGGCTCCGCTCCGCTGACCCATTTCACTGTTTGCTCCGCAGACAAAAATCTTATTGGCTTGCAGTATGCTGTGATGTTGCCGAACATTGGACGCGGTCAGTGGTTGGCTGGAGGGAAGCGTGCTGTGCGTCAACATTTCTGGGAAGCACCACCATGGTGTATCGGAAGACAGCGCAAGTAAGTACTGTCAGGATTATTTGTGGCATTTTTATGAAGGAAGAGCATTTGCAAACACAACTGGTCCAAGCTGTTACGTAAATTCTGTAAACAATTGGTGGCAATTGGAAGAGAAGATTGATTACTACTTTTGCATAGCCATTTCCTCCAGTTGTGTTGCTGAATTTAAATTGACCAGAGAGTTGTGGCTCTGTATCCTTTGATGGGCCTGCAATTGTTTTTTGCAAAGAGACATTTGTCTCTTAGTCTGTTGATGGAGGTGTAGTTGTTTTTGGACTTAGGATTTTAGTGGTTGTATTATGCTATCAAGCAGAATTTCTTTGTTTCTTTGGTGGTATTGCTCGGAGATCTGCAATAGGTTCTGCTTGTATTAGTTTTCTTTGTAAAGGTATTCTTTTTTGAGGTACAGGGTACATATCTAGATGACGGGTGCATGAAGCCTTTTGTATTTAAGGATGCAAGGTATGTCAGTAAAGACTTTATTTCCCAACAACTATAACAAATGTTCCCTTGACTAAACATTGTTCTACGTGAATGTCACATTTATGATGATTCTGCCATTTAGAAGCACAGTTAATACTTTTTGTAATCCAGCTCTGTTGGCGATACATTTTTCTAAGCTATTTAGTTGTTGCTTGTTGACACATTGGGCGTGTCATGCCATGCACTTCTAGTTTGTCTATGGAGCTGATATACAATATGGGTTGTATTTTTTTTTCAACATTGTATCATTGAATTGACTACAGCTTGCAAGGGTTGGCATTAAGGACATGCATTTTATATTTTGAGTTAATTGTTCCATGAAATCAGGAGCAGATGGGTTTTGCCCAAATATTGAATTAGTCTACTATTTAAGATGGATTTAGCATCTTACCAGATTTACGCATGTTTTTTGTTAGTACTCTGTTGCAAAAACCTTGTCAGAGATTTACATTTCCAATTGTGAGAAACCTGAAGGTGTCTCACCCACTAGTCCTTGGGGATCTGCCATCCAAATGGCCAGGGTACGGCCATCGCTTTTGGATCCAGTTCCTGGGGCTGGAACAGTGTGGGAGGATCACCTGGGTGGGAGGTTTTTGGTGAGTGGGACACTGGATGGTGAGAAGAGGTTTCCGCTTCCCTTTATCTCCTTTACCCCATCCGACCAGGTAGGATATTTAGGATCCCATACGCCCCCTTCACAACATGAACACTTTCACATGGCTAGCTCGCTATAAGAGGAAATGGACTAACACCTGAGCCACATGTCCCAATAAAATGGTCAGGCAGGGTAAGGCAATTACTGACCATCACACACACCTGACCTCATTACACTTCCCGAAACAGATATAAGTCAGAGCACGAGAGCACACTCAGAGCAAAGCAAAGCACATGAGGAGGCAGCAGTTCCAATATATCAGTTTAACATGAGGGGAAAGACAGCAAAACAGAAGGGGTTTACAAGGAGGGAAATGCCCTTGACCTTTTCGACGAGGAACCATTACTTTCATGAACCCTCAAGAGTAGAAAGTGTAAGATTAGGAAACTAGGCATCCTGCATTGTGTGCGGAGGGACCAAGGCCCTCCCGCGTTGATAATCAAGGTGGGGAGAATTGATTGCCGCCATGGTACTGTCCTTGGCTCCTACAACAAAGCAGCATCAGTGAAATCAACATAGCCATTGAGTTGGGGAGACTGATAACGGACCAGTCTGTGTTGAAGCCCAGGTTGCAAGTGGCAACATTGTATGGTGAGCGCTGAAGCGAACAGTGTATGAAACGCATGTGATAAACAACAAAAGTAAAAACTGAAGAACAGATGAGTGATTAAACTTTAAAACCAAGAAACAATACCCTTGACAGGGTGGTCCGGCACTGCATGCATGCTCATTCAAAGGTATCTGTAAGGTATCCAACTGAGAGTTGAAAAAGGTGAAAGAGTGGCAAAGAACTGAACATCAAAGTGGTTCTGCGATGAGTCAAGCAAAATCCCATGCACAATCGAATGTCTTCGATATTGATGCTGCCAATTGAATAAGTTGAAGGCAAAATAGAGAAAGTTGGTCGGAGTCCGAATAGGGGGGGATGTATTGACATCTTTTGGGATAAAGCAAGTTTGTGTTAAAGTTAATTCAATTGGTATGTGCCCAGCAGAGGGAGACTGATTGAACATGCTGTTAAAAGGGATCTAAACCAGGCTGAGGGGGATCCGGTGTGAACAGTGAATAACCTGAGAAATTGGATACATGAAAATCCTACGAAATTTGTATTAACCAGGATCTGAGCCCGGCTGAGGGGGATCCGAGGTGAATGTTGAATCACCTGAGAAATTGAGTATGTGTGAAATTCTGAGAGTAAAATAATGTATTGTTTATTTGTCGCATCAGGCCTTCTGCAAGAAGAAACGTGGGCACAAAAGGCCCTGATGCTAATGTTTGAACTGCATCCTTGTGCTTGAGAAGCCAGAGACTGTGCTAAGCTCGAGTGTATCCCCTTATCCCATGCTGAAAACATGGGGAAGGGAGGCCAATGGATGAACATCCTGACATTTAATTTCATCAACAATTCTTTATTTTACATAACATTGTTTCCCACATTATTTGCATTTAGAGGGGCGGATTGGTGATAGGTTTATTAGTATAGGCCCTTTTATTTTGACAAGACACCATTAGGAATGTGTTATTATTATTTGATGGTCATAGCTTGTTCCCATCTGTAGATTTAGGATTAGATAGGCATTTGTCAAACCCCTTTTGAAGTGCTATAAACACCCTTCAACTTTGGTCACTTGTGTCTGTCTTACTGTTTATACCATGCCTTCCTTACACGTGGTGTCAGAAGTGGCATGTGACTCAATTGCGACAAATCGGGGAACCCTAACATTCCAGAAGTTTAGTCATAGAGACTCAGACCTTCTATCACTGCAAAAGAATCCATAGGCTTTGATATCTGTAGCAGCAGAGAAGCTACTATCCCTCCAGCGAAACGAGGAATGATTCCCACAGACTTACTTTTGATACCCCCACCTGGGAGTTATATAAGAATGACACCAAAATCAGGCATGGCCTGGAAGTTTAGTCTAAATGTTCTAGCAAGTGTCATAGATCCTGACTTCCAGGGAGACATAAAGGTTCTCCTACAGATCCATGGCGAAGTTCCATTTGAAGTACATCATGGGGACAAAATTGCACAAGGAATTCTAGAAAGGGCTCTGTGTTCTCATTTTAGAGAAAGTGAACCGGGAGATAGTGAAAGAGGTAACTAAGGCTTTTGGGTAGCTGATGAACCATCTACCACTGAAGTGAAATGGGAAGAAGAACCTACCACCCTTCTGCACCTAGCCTTCGCCCAGCGAAATGATCCAGTACTCACTGAGGCTTTCTTGCAAGCAATTCCAGAAGGGGAAGGATTAGAGAAGGAAAGTCCCTTTTTCTTCCTAACAAAGGGAATACTGTATAGAAAAAAAAACATCCACAGGATGCCTAAGTAAAACTCAGTTAGTAGTCCCCAAAACCAATCTGAAAATCATACTAGAGATTGATATATTTTATTTATATCGCACTTATACACAAGTGTTTCAGAGCGCAACCAAGCAAAGGGAGGGGGACAAGGGAGAAACAAATACAACAATATTACCAGGCCCACTGACATTAAGAATGTGCAAGGGCATGGAAAAGGGAAAAGGGGGAAAGTGCGTGGAAGGGGGAAAAGTGGAAAGTGCGGAAACAGGAGAGAGCAGAATAAATAATAAGTGTAATAAATAAATAAAGGCAGTAAAAAGTGGTAGTGCAGCCAAAAGTGGCAAGTGCATGATTGGTCAGATAGGGTATATCTGATAAGTGCAGAAGAAGAATGTGGGACTGAATGGGTACAGATACAGATCCTAGTTCAAGGGGTGGCACACAGGCAGTGCAGGAGGGAGGCAGGGTACGCAGGTACCTGGGCCCAAATGAAAAAGGGTGGCCAGGTGCAAGATGACAAGAGAGAAAAACAGATCAGCCGGGGAGAAGAGGGGCAAAAGCAGAAGCGAAGAGGAAGGTCTTAAGGTGCTTCCGGAACCGGAGATGATTCTCCACAAGTTTCAAGGTGGCTGGGAGGCTGTAATGAGAGAGGTTGGAAAGTATGACATTTACATGAAAAATTGAAAAAATTGAGTGTTTTAAAATGTTTCTCATTAGGAGTATTCTGTTGAAAGTTGCATATGTTGCATATAGCAGCACTGTTTGTGATGTTTTTGTAAAAGAAATGAAAAGCAGATGGAAAAGATGTGTAGAACATTTTTAAGTGGCACTTGGTGTGCTGAAGTTCAATATGTTGGCAGTGCATGCATACTTGCCAACATGATCCATTCCAATCTGTATGTGCTTATCCAGTCCCAGTTTCTTTCTTTGCATTCTGGGATCTGTAGTTCCACTTTTTTTAGCATTATACAACTTGGACTAAAAGTTCAAGAATGCATAGAAAAAACCAGGACCCCCATGGGATGGGTTATCGGATTAGGATACATAATTTCTTTGGTTTTTCGATTTTACCTTGCAATCATAATGTCCCTTTAACAGAGTGTTTTCACTGAATATATTACATGGCCACAGCAGTGGCCATGTAGTTATGGTTAAGTTGGTGTTTCCATAGGAAGAGCACTTTTTGGGTGGCTTATAACTTCGCTCCCCCTGGACGAATCCTCACCAAACTTTGCAGAAAAAGTATATGACCCACTCTGAATTTTTTTGCAAATGTTGGTGAGGATTCGTCCAGGGGGGGGAAGTTATAGGGGGGTCCCAAAATGTATTTTTTTCCCATAGACTGAATGGGAAACATTTTTGCTCGCGCCTATAGCCCAAACCGCTGGACAGATTTTCACCAAATTTGGACCAGGAGCAGTGGCTTGGTCCCAAAAGTGTGCTTTTGCAAATTTGGTGAAAATCCGTCCAGTAGTTTTTTTTGAAATGACCAAAAAGTAGGTAAAAAAAATTAGTGATATCTGTGTTCGGTCCGCGAACACACTTCCCTGTTCGCTCTGCGGACAGTGTCCTGATTGGCGGAGTGGCTTACGTCATTTCCACGGACATATGACGTGTTCGCTGATTGGACGGTGTTAGGCGTGAAGTGCATCAGATTTTCGGTAGCGCCCGCCATCTTGGATTCGCGGAGAGCGCGGTGAAAGTTTGTTCGAAATCTGTATTTAGTAGAGTGTGTTGTTGTGTGGGAGTGTTTGGGGAGGATGGGAGGGTTTGAGATAGGTTAAATGTTGTGGTTTTTTATGTGGTGGACGTTCTTTTTGTGTTCGATTTGTCTGTGGACATCGCGGGTGTTCTGAAATGTTCTAAATAAACTGAATGGGTGGTGTTCTGAGGGCTCAAAATGTGTCTGTGTTGTTCGCAAGTAAGCTGAAACTGTTCCAAGAACACTCACGGTGTCCTGAAATGTTCGCAAATAAACAAAATGGGGGTGTTCTGAGGAAGCTGTCCGTATTGTTCGTTGTCAAGTTGAAAGTGTTCTAAGAACTCTTGCGGTGTCCTCAAATGTTCGTAGGGGATGTCCTGAAGACGCTCTCCGTATTGTTCTCTGGCAAGTTGAAAGTGTTCTAAGAACTCTTGCCGTGTCCTGAAATGTTTGGAAAATAAACAAAATGGGGGTGTTTCAACTTGCAGTGGTCATGTAGTTATGGTTAAATTGGTGTTTCCATAGGAAGAGCACTTTTTGGGCGGCTTATAACTTCGCTCCCCCTGGACGAATCCTCACCAAACTTTGCAGAAACAGTATATGACCCACTCTGAATTATTATGCAAAGGTTGGTGAGGATTCCTCCAGGGGGGGGGAAGTTATAGAGGGGGTCCCAAAATTTATTTTTTTCCCATAGACTGAATGGGAAACATTTTTTGCTCGAGCCTACAGCCCAAACCGCTGGATGGATTTTCACCAAATTTGGACCAGGAGCAGCGGCTTGGTCCCAACAGTGTGCTTTTGCAAATTTGGTGAAAATCCGTCCAGTAGTTTTTTTTTTAAATGACCAAAAAGTAGGTAAAAAAAAATTAGTGATATCTGTGTTCGGTCCGCGAACACACTCCCTGTTCGCTCTGCGGACAGTGTCCTGATTGGCGGAGTGGCTTACGTCATTTCCACGGACATATGACGTGTTCGCTGATTGGACGGTGTTAAGCGTGAAGCGCGTCAGATTTTCGGTAGCGCCCGCCATCTTGGATTCACGGAGAGCGCGTTGAAAGTTTGTTCGAAATCTGTATTTAGTAGAGTGTGTTGTTGTGTGGGAGTGTTTGGGGAGGATGGGAGGGTTTGAGATAGGTTAAATGTTGGTGTTTTTTATGTGGTGGACGTTCTTTTTGTGTTCGATTTGTCTGTGGACATCGCGGGTGTTCTGAAATGTTCATAATAAACTGAATGGGTGGTGTTCTGAGGGCTCAAAATGTGTCCCTGTTGTTCGCAAGTAAGCTGAAACTGTTCCAAGAACACTCACGGTGTCCTGAAATGTTCGCAAATAAACAAAATGGGGGTGTTCTGAGGAAGCTGTCTGTATTGTTTGTTGTCAAGTTGAAAGTGTTCTAAGAACTCTTGCGGTGTCCTCAAATGTTCGTAGGGGGTGTCCTGAAGACGCTCTCCGTATTGTTCTCTGGCAAGTTGAAAGTGTTCTAAGAACTCTTGCCGTGTCCTGAAATGTTTGGAAAATAAACAAAATGGGGGTGTTCTGAGGATGCTGTCCGTATTGTTCGTTGTCAAGTTGAAAGTGTTACAAGAGCTCTTGTGGTGTCCTGAAATGTTCGTAGATAAACAAAATGGGGGGGTGTTCTAAGAACTCACGTGGTGTCCTCAAATGTTCATAGGGGGTGTCCTGAAGACGCTGTCCGTATTGTTCTGTGGCAAGCTGAATTTGTTCTAAGAACTCTCACGGTGTCCTGAAATGTTTGCAGATAAACAAAATGGGGGTGTGTTCTAAGAACTCACGCGGTGTTCTCAAATGTTCGTAGGGGGTGTCCTGAAGACGCTGTCCGTATTGTTCTGTGGCAAGCTGAATGTGTTCTAAGAACTCTCGCGGTGTCCTGAAATGTTCGCAAATGAAGAAAATGGGGGTGTGTTCTAAGAACTCTCGCAGTGTCCTGAAATGTTCGCAAATAAACAAAATGGGGGTGTTCTGAGGACGCTGTCCGTATTGTTCGTTGTCAAGTTGAAAGTGTTCTAAGAACTCTCGCGGTGTCCTGAAATGTTCGTAGGGGGTGGCCTGAAGACGCTCTCCGTATTGTTCTCTGGCAAGTTGAAAGTGTTCTAAGAACTCTCGCGGTGTCCTGAAATGTACGCAAATAAACAAAATAGGGTTGTTCTGAGGACGCTGTCCGTATTTTTCGTTGTCAAGTTGAAAGTGTTCTAAGAACTCTCGCGGTGTTCTGAAATGTTCGTATGGGGTGTCCTGAAGACGCTGTCCATATTGTTCTGTGGCAAGCTGATTGTGTTCTGAGAATTCTCGCGGTGTCCTGAAATGTTCGCAAATAAACAAAATGGGGGTGTGTTCTAAGAACTCACGAGGTGTCCTCAAATGTTCGTAGGGGGTGTCCTGAAGATGCTGTCCGTATTGTTCTGTGGCAAGCTGCATGTGTTCTAAGAACTCTCGCGGTGTCCTGAAATGTTTGCAAATAAACAAAATGGGGGTGTTCTGAGGATGCTGTCCGTATTGTTCATTGTCAAGTTGAAAGTGTTACAGGAGCTCTTGTGGTGTCCTGAAATGTTCGTAGGGGGTGTCCTGAAGACGTTGTCTGTATTGTTCTGTGGCAAGGTGAATGCGTTCTAAGAACTCACGTGGTGTCCTCAAATGTTCGTAGGGGGTGTCCTGAAGACGCTGTCCGTATTGTTCTGTGGCAAGCTGAATTTGTTCTAAGAATTCTCGCGTTGTCCTGAAATGTTTGCAGATAAACAAAATGAGGGTGTTTTCTAAGAACTCACGATGTGTTCTCAAATGTTCGTAGGGGGTGTCCTGAAGACGCTGTCCTTATTGTTCTGTGGCAAGCTGAATGTGTTCTAAGAACTCTCGCGGTGTCCTGAAATGTTCGCAAATGAAGAAAATGGGGGTGTGTTCTGAGAACTCTCACGGTGTCCAGAAATGTTCGCAAATAAACAAAATGGGGGTGTTCTGAGGACGCTATCCGTATTGTTCGTTGTCAAGTTGAAAGTGTTCTAAGAACTCTCGCCGTGTCCTGAAATGTTCGTAGGGGGTGTTCTGAAGACGCTGTCCGTATTGTTCTGTGGCAAGCTGAATGTGTTCTAAGAACTCTCTCGGTGTCCTGAAATGTTCGCAGATAAACAAAATGGGGGTGTGTTCTAAGAACTCACACGGTGTCCTCAAATGTTCGTATGGGGTGTCCTGAAGACGCTGTCCGTATTGTTCTGTGGCAGCTGAATGTGTTCTAAGAACTCTCGCGTTGACCTGAAATGTTCGCAAATGAACAAAATGGGGGTGTGTTCTAAGAACTCACGGCAGTGTCCTGAAATGTTCGTAGGGGAGTATCCTGAAGACGCTGTCCGTATTGTTCTCTGGCAAGTTGAAAGTGTTCTAAGAACTCTCGCGGTGTCCTGAAATGTTCGCTAATAAACAAAATGGGGGTGTTCTGAGGAGGCTGTCCGTATTGTTTGTTGTCAAATTGAACGTGTTCCAAGAATTATCGCGGTGTCCTGAAATGTTCGTAGGGGGTGTCCTGAAGACGCTGTCCGTATTGTTCTGTGGCAAGCTGAATGTGTTCTAAAAACTCTTGCAGTGTCCTGAAATGTTCGCAAATGAACAAAATGGGGGTGTGTTCTAAGAACTCACGCGGTGTCCTGAAATGTTCGTAGGGGGTGTCCAGAAGACGCTGTCCGTATTGTTCTGTGGCAAGCTGAATGTGTTCTAAGAACTCTTGCGGTGTCCTGTAATGTTCGCAAATAAACAAAATGGGGGTGTTCTGAGGACGCTGTCCGTATTGTTCGTTGTCAAGTTGAAAGTGTTCTAAGAACTCTCGCAGTGTCCTGAAATGTTTGTAGGGGGTGTCCTGAAGACGCTGCCCGTATTGTTCTCTGGCAAGTTGAAAGTGTTCTAAGAACTCTTGTGGTGTCCTGAAATGTTCGCAAATAAACAAAATGGGGGTGTTCTGAGGACGCTGTCCGTATTGTTCGTTGTCATGTTGAAAGTGTTCTAAGAACTATCGCGGTGTCCTGAAATGTTCGTAGGGGGTGTCCTGAAGACACTGTCCGCATTGTTCTGTGGCAAGCTGAATGTGTTCTAAGAACTCTCGCGTTGTCCTGAAATGTTCGCAAATTAACAAAATGGGGGTGTGTTCTAAGAACTCACGCGGTGTCCTGAAATGTTCGTATGGGGTGTCCTGAAGACGCTGTCCATATTGTTCTCTGGCAAGCTGAAAGTGTTCTAAGAACTCTTGTGGTGTCCTGAAATGTTCACAAATTAACAAAATGGGGGTGTGTTCTAAGAATTCTCGCGGTATCCTGAAATGTTCGCAAATAAACAAAATCGCTGTCTGTATTGTTCGTTGTCAAGTTGAAAGTGTTCTGAGAACTCTCGCAGTGTCCTGAAATGTTCGTAGGGGGTGTCCTGAAGACGCTGTCCGTATTGTTCTCTGGCAAGCTGAAAGTGTTCTAAGAACTCTTGTGGTGTCCTGAAATGTTCACAAATTAACAAAATTGGGGTGTTCTGAGGACGCTGTCCGTATTGTTCATTGTCAAGTTGAAAGTGTTCTAAGAACTCTCGCGGTGTCCTGAAATGTTTGCAGATAAACAAAAAGGGGGTGTGTTCTAGGAACTCACGCAGTGTCCTTAAATGTTCATAGGGGGTGTCCTGAAGACGCTGTCAGTATTGTTCTGTGGCAAGCTGAATGTGTTCTGAGAACTCTCGCGGTGTCCTGAAATGTTTGCAAATAAACAAAATGGGGGTGTTCTGAGGACGCTGTCCGTATTGTTCTGTGGCAAGCTGAATGTGTTCTAAGAACTCTCGCGGTGTCCCGAAATGTTCGCAGATAAACAAAATGGGGGTGTGTTCTAAGAACTCACGCAGTGTCCTTAAATGTTCATAGGGGTGTGCTGAAGACGCTGTCAGTATTGTTCTGTGGTAACCTGAATGTGTTCTAAGAACTCTCGCAGTGTTCTGAAATGTTCGCAAATAAACAAAATGAGGGTGTTCTGAGGATGCTGTCCGTATTGTTCGTTGTCAAGTTGAAAGTGTTCTAAGAACTCTCGCGGTGTCTGAAATGTTCGTAGGGGGTGGCCTGAAGACGCTCTCCGTATTGTTCTCTGGCAAGTTGAAAGTGTTCTAAGAACTCTCGCGGTGTCCTGAAATGTACGCAGATAAACAAAATAGGGGTGTTCTGAGGACGCTGTCCGTATTGTTCATTGTCAAGTTGAAAGTGTTCTAAAAACTCTTGCGGTGTTCTGAAATGTTCGTAGGGGGTGTCCTGAAGACGCTGTCCGTATTGTTCTGTGGCAAGCTGAATGTGTTCTAAGAACTCTCGCGGTGTCCTGAAATGTTCGCAAATGAAGAAAATGGGGGTGTGTTCTACGAACTCTCGCGGTGTCCTGAAATGTTTGCAAATAAACAAAATGGGGGTGTTCTGAGGACGCTGGCCGTAATGTTCGTTGTCAAGTTGAAAGTGTTCTAAGAACTCTCGCGGTGTCCTGAAATTTTCGTAGGGGGTGTCCTGAAGACGCTGTCCGTATTTTCTGTGGCAAGCTGAATGTGTTCTAAGAACTCTCGCGGTGTCCTGAAATGTTCGCAAATGAACAAAATGGGGGTGTGTTCTAAGAACTCATGGTAGTGTCCTGAAATGTTCGTAGGGGGTGTCCTGAAGACGCTGTCTCTATTGTTCTGTGGCAAGCTGAATGTGTTCTAAGAACCCTCGCGGTGTCCTGAAATGTTCACAAATAAACAAAATGGGGGGTGTTCTGAGGACGCTGTCCGTATTGTTCTCTGGCAAGTTGAAAGTGTTCTAAGAACTCTCACGGTGTCCTGAAATGTTCGCCAATAAACAAAATGGGGGTGTTCTGAAGACGCTGCCTGTATTGTTCGTTGTCAAGTTGAAAGTGTTCCAAGAACTATTGCGGTGTCCTGAAATGTTCGTAGCGGGTGTCCTGAAGACGCTGTCCGTATTGTTCTGTGGCAAGCTGAATGTGTTCTAAGAACTCTCGCGGTGTCCTGAAATGTTCGCAAATTAACAAAATGGGGGTGTGTTCTAAGAACTCACGTGTTGTCCTGGAATGTTCGTAGGGGGTGTCCTGAAGACGCTGTCCGTATTGTTCTGTGGCAAGCTGAATGTGTTCTAAGAACTCTCGCGGTGTCCTGAAATGTTCGCAAATAAACAAAATGGGGGTGTTCTGAGGACGCTCTCCGTATTGTTCGTTGTCAAGTTGAAGGTGTTCTAAGAACTCTCGCGGTGTCCTGAAATGTTTGTATGGGGTGTCCTGAAGACGCTGCCCGTATTGTTCTCTGGCAAGTTGAAAGTGTTCTAAGGACTCTTGTGGTGTCCTGAAATGTTTGCAAATAAACAAAATGGGGGTGTTCTGAGGACGCTGTCCGTATTGTTTGTTGTCAAGTTGAAAGTGTTCTAAGAACTCTTACGGTGTCCTGAAATGTTTGTAGGGAGTATCCTGAAGACGCTGTCCGTATTGTTCTCTGGCAAGTTGAAAGTGTTCTAAGAACTCTTGCGGTGTCCTGAAATGTTCGCTAATAAACAAAATGGGGCTGTTCTGAGGACGCTGTCCGTATTGTTCGTTGTCAAGTTGAAAGTTTTCCAAGAACTGACGCGGTGTCCGGAAATGTTCGTAGGGGGTGTCCTGAAGACGCTGTCCGTATTGTTCTGTGGCAAGCTGAATGTGTTCTAAGAACTCTCGCGGTGTCCTGAAATGTTCGCAAATAAACAAATGGGGGTGTTCTGAGGACGCTGTCCGTATTGTTCATTGTCAAGTTGAAAGTGTTCTAAGAACTCTCGCGGTGTCCTGAAATGTTTGTTGGGGGTGTCCTGAAGATGCTGCCCGTATTGTTCTCTGGCAAGTTGAAAGTGTTCTAAGAACTATCGCGGTGTCCTGAAATGTTCGTAGGGGGTGTCCTGAAGACACTGTCCGTATTGTTCTGTGGCAAGCTGAATGTGTTCTAAGAACTCTTGCGGTGTCCTGAAATGTTCGCAAATTAACAAAATGGGGGTGTGTTCTAAGAACTCACGTGTTGTCCTGGAATGTTCGTAGGGGATGTCCTGAAGACGCTGTCCGTATTGTTCTGTGGCAAGCTGAATGTGTTCTAAGAACTCTCGCGGTGTCCTGAAATGTTCGCAAATAAACAAAATGGGGGTGTTCTGAGGACGCTGTCCGTATTGTTCGTTGTCAAGTTGAAGGTGTTCTAAGAACTCTCGCGGTGTCCTGAAATGTTTGTATGGGGTGTCCTGAAGACGCTGCCCGTATTGTTCTCTGGCAAGTTGAAAGTGTTCTAAGGACTCTTGTGGTGTCCTGAAATGTTTGCAAATAAACAAAATGGGGGTGTTCTGAGGACGCTGTCCGTATTGTTTGTTGTCAAGTTGAAAGTGTTCTAAGAACTCTTACGGTGTCCTGAAATGTTTGTAGGGAGTATCCTGAAGACGCTGTCCGTATTGTTCTCTGGCAAGTTGAAAGTGTTCTAAGAACTCTCGCGGTGTCCTGAAATGTTCGCTAATAAACAAAATGGGGGTGTTCTGAGGACGCTGTCCGTATTGTTCGTTGTCAAGTTGAAAGTTTTCCAAGAACTATCGCGGTGTCCTGAAATGTTCGTAGGGGGTGTCCTGAAGACGCTGTCCGTATTGTTCTGTGGCAAGCTGAATGTGTTCTAAGAACTCCCGCGGTGTCCTGAAATGTTCGCAAATGAACAAAATGGGGGTGTGTTCTAAGAACTGACGCGGTGTCCTGAAATGTTCGTAGGGGGTGTCCTGAAGACGCTGTCCGTATTGTTCTGTGGCAAGCTGAATGTTTTCTAAGAACTCTCGCGGTGTCCTGAAATGTTCGCAAATAAACAAATGGGGGTGTTCTGAGGACGCTGTCCGTATTGTTCATTGTCAAGTTGAAAGTGTTCTAAGAACTCTCGCGGTGTCCTGAAATGTTTGTTGGGGGTGTCCTGAAGACGCTGCCCGTATTGTTCTCTGGCAAGTTGAAAGTGTTCTAAGAACTATCGCGGTGTCCTGAAATGTTCGTAGGGGGTGTCCTGAAGACACTGTCCGTATTGTTCTGTGGCAAGCTGAATGTGTTCTAAGAACTCTCGCGGTGTCCTGAAATGTTTGCAAATTAACAAAATGGGGGTGTGTTCTAAGAACTCACGCGGTGTCCTGAAATGTTCATAGGGGGTGTCCTGAAGACGCTGTCCGTATTGTTCTATGGCAAGCTGAATGTGTTCTAAGAACTCTTGCGGTGTCCTGAAATGTTCGCAAATAAACAAAATCGCTGTCTGTATTGTTCGTTGTCAAGTTGAAAGTGTTCTAAGAACTCTTGCGGTGTCCTGAAATGTTCGTAGGGGGTGGCCTGAAGACGCTCTCCGTATTGTTCTCTGGCAATTTGAAAGTGTTCTAAGAACTCTCGCTGTGTCCTGAAATGTACGCAAATAAACAAAATAGGGGTGTTCTGAGGACGCTGTCCGTATTGTTCGTTGTCAAGTTGAAAGTGTTCTAAGAACTCTCGCTGTGTTCTGAAATGTTCGTAGGGGGTGTCCTGAAGACGCTGTCCGTATTGTTCTGTGGCAAGCTGAATGTGTTCTAAGAATTCTCACGGTGTCCTGAAATGTTCGCAAATAAACAAAATGGGGGTGTGTTCTAAGAACTCACGCAGTGTCCTCAAATGTTCGTAGGGGGTGTCCTGAAGACGCTGTCCGTATTGTTCTGTGGCAAGCTGAATGTGTTCTAAGAACTCTCGCGGTGTCCTGAAATTATTGCAAATAAACAAAATGGGGGTGTTCTGAGGACGCTGTCTGTATTGTTCGTTGTCAAATTGAAAGTGCTCTAAGAACTCTTGCGGTGTCCTGAAATGTTCCTAAGGGGTGTCCTGAAGACGCTTTCCGTATTGTTCTGTGGCAAGCTGAATGTGTTCTAAGAGCTCTCGCCGTGTCCTGAAATGTTTGCAAATAAACAAAATGGGGGTGTGTTCTAAGAACTCACGCGGTGTCCTCAAATGTTCGTAGGGGGTGTCCTGAAGACGCTGTCCGTATTGTTCTGTGGCAAGCTGAATGTGTTCTAAGAACTCTCGCGGTGTCCTGAAATGTTTGCAAATAAACAAAATGGGGGTGTTCTGAGGACGCTGTCTGTATTGTTCGTTGTCAAGTTGAAAGTGCTCTAAGAACTCTTGCGGTGTCCTGAAATGTTCCTAAGGGGTGTCCTGAAGACGCTTTCCGTATTGTTCTGTGGCAAGCTGAATGTGTTCTAAGAACTCTCGCGGTGTCCTGAAATGTTCGCAAATAAACAAAATGGGGGTGTGTTCTAAGAACTCACGCGGTGTCCTCAAATGTTCGTAGGGGGTGTCCTGAAGACGCTGTCCGTATTTTCTCTGGCAAGCTGAATGTGTTCTAAGAACTCTCGCGGTGTCCTGAAATGTTCGCAAATGAACAAAATGGGGGTGTGTTCTAAGAACTCATGGTAGTGTCCTGTAATGTTCGTAGGGGGTGTCCTGAAGACGCTGTCTGTATTGTTCTGTGGCAAGCTGAATGTGTTCTAAGAACTCTCGCGGTGTCCTGAAATGTTCACAAATAAACAAAATGGGGGGTTTTCTGAGGACGCTGTCCGTATTGTTCTCTGGCAAGTTGAAAGTGTTCTAAGAACTCTCACGGTGTCCTGAAATGTTCGCCAATAAACAAAATGGGGGTGTTCTGAAGACGCTGTCTGTATTGTTCGTTGTCAAGTTGAAAGTGTTCCAAGAACTATTGCGGTGTCCTGAAATGTTCGTAGGGGGTGTCCTGAAGACGCTGTCCGTATTGTTCTGTGGCAAGGTGAATGTGTTCTAAGAACTCTCGCGGTGTCCTGAAATGTTCGCAAATTAACAAAATGGGGGTGTGTTCTAAGAACTCACGCGTTTTCCTGGAATGTTCGTAGGGGGTGTCCTGAAGACGCTGTCCGTATTGTTCTGTGGCAAGCTGAATGTGTTCTAAGAACTCTCGCGGTGTCCTGAAATGTTCGCAAATAAACAAATTGGGGGTGTTCTGAGGACGCTGTCCGTATTGTTCGTTGTCAAGTTGAAGGTGTTCTAAGAACTCTCGCGGTGTCCTGAAATGTTTGTATGGGGTGTCCTGAAGACGCTGCCCGTATTGTTCTCTGGCAAGTTGAAAGTGTTCTAAGGACTCTTGTGGTGTCCTGAAATGTTCGCAAATAAACAAAATGGGGGTGTTCTGAGGACGCTGTCCGTATTGTTTGTTGTCAAGTTAAAAGTGTTCTAAGAACTCTTGTGGTGTCCTGAAATGTTCACAAATTAACAATATTGATGTGTTCTGAGGACGCTGTCCGTATTGTTCGTTGTCAAGTTGAAAGTGTTCTAAGAACTCTCGCGGTGTCCTGAAATGTTTGTAGATAAACAAAAAGGGGGTGTGTTCTAGGAACTCACGCAGTGTCCTTAAATGTTCATAGGAGGTGTCCTGAAGACGCTGTCAGTATTGTTCTGTGGCAAGCTGAATGTGTTCTGAGAACTCTCGCGGTGTCCTGAAATGTTTGCAAATAAACAAAATGGGGGTGTTCTGAGGACGCTGTCCGTATTGTTCTGTGGCAAGCTGAATGTGTTCTAAGAACTCTCGCGGTGTCCCGAAATGTTCGCAGATAAACAAAATGGGGCTGTGTTCTAAGAACTCACGCAGTGTCCTTAAATGTTCATAGGGGGTGTGCTGAAGACGCTGTCAGTATTGTTCTGTGGTAACCTGAATGTGTTCTAAGAACTCTCGCAGTGTCCTGAGATGTTCGCAAATAAACAAAATGAGGGTGTTCTGAGGATGCTGTCCGTATTGTTCGTTGTCAAGTTGAAAGTGTTCTAAGAACTCTCGCAGTGTCTGAAATGTTCGTAGGGGGTGGCCTGAAGACGCTCTCCGTATTGTTCTCTGGCAAGTTGAAAGTGTTCTAAGAACTCACGCGGTGTCCTGAAATGTACGCAGATAAACAGAATAGGGGTGTTCTGAGGACGCTGTCCGTATTGTTCATTGTCAAGTTGAAAGTGTTCTAAGAACTCTCGCGGTGTTCTGAAATGTTGGTAGGGGGTGTCCTGAAGACGCTGTCCGTATTGTTCTGTGGCAAGCTGAATGTGTTCTAAGAACTCTCGTGGTGTCCTGAAATGTTAGCAAATGAAGAAAATGGGGGTGTGTTCTAAGAACTCTCGCGGTGTCCTGAAATGTTCGCAAATAAACAAAATGGGGGTGTTCTGAGGACGCTGGCCGTAATGTTCGTTGTCAAGTTGAAAGTGTTCTAAGAACTCTCGCGGTGTCCTGAAATTTTCGTAGGGGGTGTCCTGAAGACGCTGTCCATATTTTCTGTGGCAAGCTGAATGTGTTCTAAGAACTCTCGCGGTGTCCTGAAATGTTCGCAAATGAACAAAATGGGGGTGTGTTCTAAGAACTCATGGTAGTGTCCTGAAAAGTTCGTAGGGGGTGTCCTGAAGACGCTGTCTGTATTGTTCTGTGGCAAGCTGAATGTGTTCTAAGAACCCTCGCGGTGTCCTGAAATGTTCACAAATAAACAAAATGGGGGGTGTTCTGAGGACGCTGTCCGTATTGTTCTCTGGCAAGTTGAAAGTGTTCTAAGAACTCTCACGGTGTCCTGAAATGTTCGCCAATAAACACAATGGGGTGTTCTGAAGACGCTGTCTGTATTGTTCGTTGTCAAGTTGAAAGTGTTCCAAGAACTATTGTGGTGTCCTGAAATGTTCGTAGGGGGTGTCCTGAAGACGCTGTCCGTATTGTTCTGTGGCAAGCTGAATGTGTTCTAAGAACTCTCGCGGTGTCCTGAAATGTTCGCAAATTAACAAAATGGGGGTGTGTTCTAAGAACTCACGCGTTGTCCTGGAATGTTCGTAGGGGGTGTCCTGAAGACGCTGTCCGTATTGTTCTGTGGCAAGCTGAATGTGTTCTAAGAACTCTCGCGGTGTCCTGAAATGTTCGCAAATAAACAAAATGGGGGTGTTCTGAGGACGCTGTCCGTATTGTTCGTTGTCAAGTTGAAGGTGTTCTAAGAACTCTCGCGGTGTCCTGAAATGTTTGTATGGGGTGTCCTGAAGACGCTGCCCGTATTGTTCTCTGGCAAGTTGAAAGTGTTCTAAGGACTCTTGTGGTGTCCTGAAATGTTTGCAAATAAACAAAATGGGGGTGTTCTGAGGACGCTGTCCGTATTGTTTGTTGTCAAGTTGAAAGTGTTCTAAGAACTCTTACGGTGTCCTGAAATGTTTGTAGGGAGTATCCTGAAGACGCTGTCCGTATTGTTCTCTGGCAAGTTGAAAGTGTTCTAAGAACTCTCGCGGTGTCCTGAAATGTTCGCTAATAAACAAAATGGGGGTGTTCTGAGGACGCTGTCCGTATTGTTCGTTGTCAAGTTGAAAGTTTTCCAAGAACTATCGCGGTGTCCTGAAATGTTCGTAGGGGGTGTCCTGAAGACGCTGTCCGTATTGTTCTGTGGCAAGCTGAATGTGTTCTAAGAACTCCCGCGGTGTCCTGAAATGTTCGCAAATGAACAAAATGGGGGTGTGTTCTAAGAACTCACGCGGTGTCCTGAAATGTTCGTAGGGGGTTTCCTGAAGACGCTGTCCGTATTGTTCTGTGGCAAGCTGAATGTGTTCTAAGAACTCTCGCGGTGTCCTGAAATGTTCGCAAATAAACAAATGGGGGTGTTCTGAGGACGCTGTCCGTATTGTTCATTGTCAAGTTGAAAGTGTTCTAAGAACTCTCGCGGTGTCCTGAAATGTTTGTTGGGGGTGTCCTGAAGACGCTGCCCGTATTGTTCTCTGGCAAGTTGAAAGTGTTCTAAGAACTATCGCGGTGTCCTGAAATGTTCGTAGGGGGTGTCCTGAAGACACTGTCTGTATTGTTCTGTGGCAAGCTGAATGTGTTCTAAGAACTCTCGCGGTGTCCTGAAATGTTCGTAGGGGGTGTCCTGAAGACGCTGTCCGTATTGTTCTATGGCAAGCTGAATGTGTTCTAAGAACTCTCGCGGTGTCCTGAAATGTTCGCAAATAAACAAAATCGCTGTCTGTATTGTTCGTTGTCAAGTTGAAAGTGTTCTAAGAACTCTTGCGGTGTCCTGAAATGTTCGTAGGGGGTGGCCTGAAGACGCTCTCCGTATTGTTCTCTGGCAAGTTGAAAGTGTTCTAAGAACTCTCGCTGTGTCCTGAAATGATACGCAAATAAACAAAATAGGGGTGTTCTGAGGACGCTGTCCGTATTGTTCGTTGTCAAGTTGAAAGTGTTCTAAGAACTCTTGCGGTGTCCTGAAATGTTCCTAAGGGGTGTCCAGAAGACGCTTTCCGTATTGTTCTGTGGCAAGCTGAATGTGTTCTAAGAACTCTCGCGGTGTCCTGAAATGTTCGCAAATAAACAAAATGGGGGTGTGTTCTAAGAACTCACGCGGTGTCCTCAAATGTTCGTAGGGGGTGTCCTGAAGATGCTGTCCGTATTTTCTGTGGCAAGCTGAATGTGTTCTAAGAACTCTCGCGGTGTCCTGAAATGTTCGCAAATGAACAAAATGGGGGTGTGTTCTAAGAACTCATGGTAGTGTCCTGTAATGTTCGTAGGGGGTGTCCTGAAGACGCTGTCTGTATTGTTCTGTGGCAAGCTGAATGTGTTCTAAGAACTCTCGCGTTGTCCTGAAATGTTCACAAATAAACAAAATGGGGGGTGTTCTGAGGACGCTGTCCATATTGTTCTCTGGCAAGTTGAAAGTGTTCTAAGAACTCTCACGGTGTCCTGAAATGTTCGCCAATAAACAAAATGGGGGTGTTCTGAAGACGCTGTCTGTATTGTTCGTTGTCAAGTTGAAAGTGTTCCAAGAACTATTGCGGTGTCCTGAAATGTTCGTAGGGGGTGTCCTGAAGACGCTGTCCGTATTGTTCTGTGGCAAGCTGAATGTGTTCTAAGAACTCTCGCGGTGTCCTGAAATGTTCGCAAATGAAGAAAATGGGGGTGTGTTCTAAGAACTCTCGCGGTGTCCTGAAATGTTCGCAAATAAACAAAATGGGGGTGTTCTGAGGACGCTGGCCGTAATGTTCGTTGTCAAGTTGAAAGTGTTCTAAGAACTCTCGCGGTGTCCTGAAATTTTCGTAGGGGGTGTCCTGAAGACGCTGTCCATATTTTCTGTGGCAAGCTGAATGTGTTCTAAGAACTCTCGCGGTGTCCTGAAATGTTCGCAAATGAACAAAATGGGGGTGTGTTCTAAGAACTCATGGTAGTGTCCTGAAATGTTCGTAGGGGGTGTCCTGAAGACGCTGTCTGTATTGTTCTGTGGCAAGCTGAATGTGTTCTAAGAACCCTCGCGGTGTCCTGAAATGTTCACAAATAAACAAAATGGGGGGTGTTCTGAGGACGCTGTCCGTATTGTTCTCTGGCAAGTTGAAAGTGTTCTAAGAACTCTCACGGTGTCCTGAAATGTTCGCCAATAAACAAAATGGGGGTGTTCTGAAGACGCTGTCTGTATTGTTCGTTGTCAAGTTGAAAGTGTTCCAAGAACTATTGCGGTGTCCTGAAATGTTCGTAGGGAGTGTCCTGAAGACGCTGTCCGTATTGTTCTGTGGCAAGCTGAATGTGTTCTAAGAACTCTCGCGGTGTCCTGAAATGTTCGCAAATTAACAAAATGGGGGTGTGTTCTAAGAACTCACGCGTTGTCCTGGAATGTTCGTAGGGGGTGTCCTGAAGACGCTGTCCGTATTGTTCTGTGGCAAGCTGGATGTGTTCTAAGAACTCTCGCGGTGTCCTGAAATGTTCGCAAATAAACAAAATGGGGGTGTTCTGAGGACGCTGTCCGTATTGTTCGTTGTCAAGTTGAAGGTGTTCTAAGAACTCTCGCGGTGTCCTGAAATGTTTGTATGGGGTGTCCTGAAGACGCTGCCCGTATTGTTCTCTGGCAAGTTGAAAGTGTTCTAAGGACTCTTATTGTGTCCTGAAATGTTTGCAAATAAACAAAATGGGGGTGTTCTGAGGACGCTGTCCGTATTGTTTGTTGTCAAGTTGAAAGTGTTCTAAGAACTCTTACGGTGTCCTGAAATGTTTGTAGGGAGTATCCTGAAGACGCTGTCCGTATTGTTCTCTGGCAAGTTGAAAGTGTTCTAAGAACTCTCGCGGTGTCCTGAAATGTTCGCTAATAAACAAAATGGGGCTGTTCTGAGGACGCTGTCCGTATTGTTCGTTGTCAAGTTGAAAGTTTTCCAAGAACTATCGCGGTGTCCTGAAATGTTCGTAGGGGGTGTCCTGAAGACGCTGTCCGTATTGTTCTGTGGCAAGCTGAATGTGTTCTAAGAACTCCCGCGGTGTCCTGAAATGTTCGCAAATGAACAAAATGGGGGTGTGTTCTAAGAACTCACGCGGTGTCCTGAAATGTTCGTAGGGGGTGTCCTGAAGACGCTGTCCGTATTGTTCTGTGGCAAGCTGAATGTGTTCTAAGAACTCTCGCGGTGTCCTGAAATGTTCGCAAATAAACAAATGGGGGTGTTCTGAGGACGCTGTCCGTATTGTTCATTGTCAAGTTGAAAGTGTTCTAAGAACTCTCGCGGTGTCCTGAAATGTTTGTTGGGGGTGTCCTGAAGACGCTGCCCGTATTGTTCTCTGGCAAGTTGAAAGTGTTCTAAGAACTATCGCGGTGTCCTGAAATGTTCGTAGGGGGTGTCCTGAAGACGCTGTCCGTATTGTTCTGTGGCAAGCTGAATGTGTTCTAAGAATTCTCACGGTGTCCTGAAATGTTCGCAAATAAACAAAATGGGGGTGTGTTCTAAGAACTCACGCGGTGTCCTCAAATGTTCGTAGGGGGTGTCCTGAAGACGCTGTCCGTATTGTTCTGTGGCAAGCTGAATGTGTTCTAAGAACTCTCGCGGTGTCCTGAAATGTTTGCAAATAAACAAAATGGGGGTGTTCTGAGGACGCTGTCTGTATTGTTCGTTGTCAAGTTGAAAGTGCTCTAAGAACTCTTGCGGTGTCCTGAAATGTTCCTAAGGGGTGTCCAGAAGACGCTTTCCGTATTGTTCTGTGGCAAGCTAAATGTGTTCTAAGAACTCTCGCGGTGTCCTGAAATGTTCGCAAATAAACAAAATGGGGGTGTGTTCTAAGAACTCACGCGGTGTCCTCAAATGTTCGTAGGGGTTGTCCTGAAGATGCTGTCCGTATTTTCTGTGGCAAGCTGAATGTGTTCTAAGAACTCTCGCGGTGTCCTGAAATGTTCGCAAATGAACAAAATGGGGGTGTGTTCTAAGAACTCATGGTAGTGTCCTGTAATGTTCGTAGGGGGTGTCCTGAAGACGCTGTCTGTATTGTTCTGTGGCAAGCTGAATGTGTTCTAAGAACTCTCGCGGTGTCCTGAAATGTTCGCAAATAAACAAAATGGGGGTGTTCTGAGGACGCTGTCCGTATTGTTCGTTGTCAAGTTGAAGGTGTTCTAAGAACTCTCGCGGTGTCCTGAAATGTTTGTATGGGGTGTCCTGAAGACGCTGCCCGTATTGTTCTCTGGCAAGTTGAAAGTGTTCTAAGGACTCTTGTGGTGTCCTGAAATGTTTGCAAATAAACAAAATGGGGGTGTTCTGAGGACGCTGTCCGTATTGTTTGTTGTCAAGTTGAAAGTGTTCTAAGAACTCTTACGGTGTCCTGAAATGTTTGTAGGGAGTATCCTGAAGACGCTGTCCGTATTGTTCTCTGGCAAGTTGAAAGTGTTCTAAGAACTCTCGCGGTGTCCTGAAATGTTCGCTAATAAACAAAATGGGGGTGTTCTGAGGACGCTGTCCGTATTGTTCGTTGTCAAGTTGAAAGTTTTCCAAGAACTATCGCGGTGTCCTGAAATGTTCGTAGGGGGTGTCCTGAAGACGCTGTCCGTATTGTTCTGTGGCAAGCTGAATGTGTTCTAAGAACTCCCGCAGTGTCCTGAAATGTTCGCAAATGAACAAAATGGGGGTGTGTTCTAAGAACTCACGCGGTGTCCTGAAATGTTCGTAGGGGGTGTCCTGAAGACGCTGTCCGTATTGTTCTGTGGCAAGCTGAATGTGTTCTAAGAACTCTCGCGGTGTCCTGAAATGTTCGCAAATAAACAAATGGGGGTGTTCTGAGGACGCTGTCCGTATTGTTCATTGTCAAGTTGAAAGTGTTCTAAGAACTCTCGCGGTGTCCTGAAATGTTTGTTGGGGGTGTCCTGAAGACGCTGCCCGTATTGTTCTCTGGCAAGTTGAAAGTGTTCTAAGAACTATCGCGGTGTCCTGAAATGTTCGTAGGGGGTGTCCTGAAGACACTGTCTGTATTGTTCTGTGGCAAGCTGAATGTGTTCTAAGAACTCTCGCGGTGTCCTGAAATGTTCGTAGGGGGTGTCCTGAAGACGCTGTCTGTATTGTTCTGTGGCAAGCTGAATGTGTTCTAAGAACTCTCGCGGTGTCCTGAAATGTTCGCAAATAAACAAAATGGGGGTGTTCTGAGGACGCTGTCCGTATTGTTCGTTGTCAAGTTGAAGGTGTTCTAAGAACTCTCGCGGTGTCCTGAAATGTTTGTATGGGGTGTCCTGAAGACGCTGCCCGTATTGTTCTCTGGCAAGTTGAAAGTGTTCTAAGGACTCTTGTGGTGTCCTGAAATGTTTGCAAATAAACAAAATTGGGGTGTTCTGAGGACGCTGTCCGTATTGTTTGTTGTCAAGTTGAAAGTGTTCTAAGAACTCTTACGGTGTCCTGAAATGTTTGTAGGGAGTATCCTGAAGACGCTGTCCGTATTGTTCTCTGGCAAGTTGAAAGTGTTCTAAGAACTCTCGCGGTGTCCTGAAATGTTCGCTAATAAACAAAATGGGGGTGTTCTGAGGACGCTGTCCGTATTGTTCGTTGTCAAGTTGAAAGTTTTCCAAGAACTATCGCGGTGTCCTGAAATGTTCGTAGGGGGTGTCCTGAAGACGCTGTCCGTATTGTTCTGTGGCAAGCTGAATGTGTTCTAAGAACTCCCGCGGTGTCCTGAAATGTTCGCAAATGAACAAAATGGGGGTGTGTTCTAAGAACTCACGCGGTGTCCTGAAATGTTCGTAGGGGGTGTCCTGAAGACGCTGTCCGTATTGTTCTGTGGCAAGCTGAATGTGTTCTAAGAACTCTCGCGGTGTCCTGAAATGTTCGCAAATAAACAAATGGGGGTGTTCTGAGGACGCTGTCCGTATTGTTCATTGTCAAGTTGAAAGTGTTCTAAGAACTCTCGCGGTGTCCTGAAATGTTTGTTGGGGGTGTCCTGAAGACGCTGCCCGTATTGTTCTCTGGCAAGTTGAAAGTGTTCTAAGAACTATCGCGGTGTCCTGAAATGTTCGTAGGGAGTGTCCTGAAGACACTGTCTGTCTTGTTCTGTGGCAAGCTGAATGTGTTCTAAGAACTCTCGCGGTGTCCTGAAATGTTCGTAGGGGGTGTCCTGAAGACGCTGTCCGTATTGTTCTATGGCAAGCTGAATGTGTTCTAAGAACTCTCGCGGTGTCCTGAAATGTTTGCAAATAAACAAAATCGCTGTCTGTATTGTTCGTTGTCAAGTTGAAAGTGTTCTAAGAACTCTTGCGGTGTCCTGAAATGTTCGTAGGGGGTGGCCTGAAGACGCTCTCCGTATTGTTCTCTGGCAAGTTGAAAGTGTTCTAAGAACTCTCGCTGTGTCCTGAAATGATACGCAAATAAACAAAATAGGGGTGTTCTGAGGACGCTGTCCGTATTGTTCGTTGTCAAGTTGAAAGTGTTCTAAGAACTCTTGCGGTGTCCTGAAATGTTCCTAAGGGGTGTCCAGAAGACGCTTTCCGTATTGTTCTGTGGCAAGCTGAATGTGTTCTAAGAACTCTCGCGGTGTCCTGAAATGTTCGCAAATAAACAAAATGGGGGTGTGTTCTAAGAACTCACGCGGTGTCCTCAAATGTTCGTAGGGGGTGTCCTGAAGATGCTGTCCGTATTTTCTGTGGCAAGCTGAATGTGTTCTAAGAACTCTCGCGGTGTCCTGAAATGTTCGCAAATGAACAAAATGGGGGTGTGTTCTAAGAACTCATGGTAGTGTCCTGTAATGTTCGTAGGGGGTGTCCTGAAGACGCTGTCTGTATTGTTCTGTGGCAAGCTGAATGTGTTCTAAGAACTCTCGCGTTGTCCTGAAATGTTCACAAATAAACAAAATGGGGGGTGTTCTGAGGACGCTGTCCGTATTGTTCTCTGGCAAGTTGAAAGTGTTCTAAGAACTCTCACGGTGTCCTGAAATGTTCGCCAATAAACAAAATGGGGGTGTTCTGAAGACGCTGTCTGTATTGTTCGTTGTCAAGTTGAAAGTGTTCCAAGAACTATTGCGGTGTCCTGAAATGTTCGTAGGGGGTGTCCTGAAGACGCTGTCCGTATTGTTCTGTGGCAAGCTGAATGTGTTCTAAGAACTCTCGCGGTGTCCTGAAATGTTCGCAAATGAAGAAAATGGGGGTGTGTTCTAAGAACTCTCGCGGTGTCCTGAAATGTTCGCAAATAAACAAAATGGGGGTGTTCTGAGGACGCTGGCCGTAATGTTCGTTGTCAAGTTGAAAGTGTTCTAAGAACTCTCGCGGTGTCCTGAAATTTTCGTAGGGGGTGTCCTGAAGACGCTGTCCATATTTTCTGTGGCAAGCTGAATGTGTTCTAAGAACTCTCGCGGTGTCCTGAAATGTTCGCAAATGAACAAAATGGGGGTGTGTTCTAAGAACTCATGGTAGTGTCCTGAAATGTTCGTAGGGGGTGTCCTGAAGACGCTGTCTGTATTGTTCTGTGGCAAGCTGAATGTGTTCTAAGAACCCTCGCGGTGTCCTGAAATGTTCACAAATAAACAAAATGGGGGGTGTTCTGAGGAAGCTGTCCGTATTGTTCTCTGGCAAGTTGAAAGTGTTCTAAGAACTCTCACGGTGTCCTGAAATGTTCGCCAATAAACAAAATGGGGGTGTTCTGAAGACGCTGTCTGTATTGTTCGTTGTCAAGTTGAAAGTGTTCCAAGAACTATTGCGGTGTCCTGAAATGTTCGTAGGGGGTGTCCTGAAGACGCTGTCCGTATTGTTCTGTGGCAAGCTGAATGTGTTCTAAGAACTCTCGCGGTGTCCTGAAATGTTCGCAAATTAACAAAATGGGGGTGTGTTCTAAGAACTCACGCGTTGTCCTGGAATGTTCGTAGGGGGTGTCCTGAAGACGCTGTCCGTATTGTTCTGTGGCAAGCTGAATGTGTTCTAAGAACTCTCGCGGTGTCCTGAAATGTTCGCAAATAAACAAAATGGGGGCGTTCTGAGGACGCTGTCCGTATTGTTCGTTGTCAAGTTGAAGGTGTTCTAAGAACTCTCGCGGTGTCCTGAAATGTTTGTATGGGGTGTCCTGAAGACGCTGCCCGTATTGTTCTCTGGCAAGTTGAAAGTGTTCTAAGGACTCTTGTGGTGTCCTGAAATGTTTGCAAATAAACAAAATGGGGGTGTTCTGAGGACGCTGTCCGTATTGTTTGTTGTCAAGTTGAAAGTGTTCTAAGAACTCTTACGGTGTCCTGAAATGTTTGTAGAGAGTATCCTGAAGACGCTGTCCGTATTGTTCTCTGGCAAGTTGAAAGTGTTCTAAGAACTCTCGCGGTGTCCTGAAATGTTCGCTAATAAACAAAATGGGGCTGTTCTGAGGACGCTGTCCGTATTGTTCGTTGTCAAGTTGAAAGTTTTCCAAGAACTATCGCGGTGTCCTGAAATGTTCGTAGGGGGTGTCCTGAAGACGCTGTCCGTATTGTTCTGTGGCAAGCTGAATGTGTTCTAAGAACTCCCGCGGTGTCCTGAAATGTTCGCAAATGAACAAAATGGGGGTGTGTTCTAAGAACTCACGCGGTGTCCTGAAATGTTCGTAGGGGGTGTCCTGAAGACGCTGTCCGTATTGTTCTGTGGCAAGCTGAATGTGTTCTAAGAACTCTTGCGGTGTCCTGAAATGTTCGCAAATAAACAAATGGGGGTGTTCTGAGGACGCTGTCCGTATTGTTCATTGTCAAGTTGAAAGTGTTCTAAGAACTCTCGCGGTGTCCTGAAATGTTTGTTGGGGGTGTCCTGAAGACGCTGCCCGTATTGTTCTCTGGCAAGTTGAAAGTGTTCTAAGAACTATCGCGGTGTCCTGAAATGTTCGTAGGGGGTGTCCTGAAGACACTGTCCGTATTGTTCTGTGGCAAGCTGAATGTGTTCTAAGAACTCTCGCGGTGTCCTGAAATGTTCGTAGGGGGTGTCCTGAAGACGCTGTCCGTATTGTTCTATGGCAAGCTGAATGTGTTCTAAGAACTCTCGCGGTGTCCTGAAATGTTCGCAAATAAACAAAATCGCTGTCTGTATTGTTCGTTGTCAAGTTGAAAGTGTTCTAAGAACTCTTGCGGTGTCCTGAAATGTTCGTAGGGGGTGGCCTGAAGACGCTCTCCGTATTGTTCTCTGGCAAGTTGAAAGTGTTCTAAGAACTCTCGCTGTGTCCTGAAATGATACGCAAATAAACAAAATAGGGGTGTTCTGAGGACGCTGTCCGTATTGTTCGTTGTCAAGTTGAAAGTGTTCTACGAACTCTCGCGGTGTTCTGAAATGTTCGTAGGGGGTGTCCTGAAGACGCTGTCCGTATTGTTCTGTGGCAAGCTGAATGTGTTCTAAGAATTCTCACGGTGTCCTGAAATGTTCGCAAATAAACAAAATGGGGGTGTGTTCTAAGAACTCACGCGGTGTCCTCAAATGTTCGTAGGGGGTGTCCTGAAGACGCTGTCCGTATTGTTCTGTGGCAAGCTGAATGTGTTCTAAGAACTCTCGCGGTGTCCTGAAATGTTTGCAAATAAACAAAATGGGGGTGTTCTGAGGACGCTGTCTGTATTGTTCGTTGTCAAGTTGAAAGTGCTCTAAGAACTCTTGCGGTGTCCTGAAATGTTCCTAAGGGGTGTCCAGAAGACGCTTTCCGTATTGTTCTGTGGCAAGCTGAATGTGTTCTAAGAACTCTCGCGGTGTCCTGAAATGTTCGCAAATAAACAAAATGGGGGTGTGTTCTAAGAACTCACGCGGTGTCCTCAAATGTTCGTAGGGGTTGTCCTGAAGATGCTGTCCGTATTTTCTGTGGCAAGCTGAATGTGTTCTAAGAACTCTCGCGGTGTCCTGAAATGTTCGCAAATGAACAAAATGGGGGTGTGTTCTAAGAACTCATGGTAGTGTCCTGTAATGTCGTAGGGGGTGTCCTGAAGACGCTGTCTGTATTGTTCTGTGGCAAGCTGAATGTGTTCTAAGAACTCTCGCGTTGTCCTGAAATGTTCACAAATAAACAAAATGGGGGGTGTTCTGAGGACGCTGTCCGTATTGCTCTCTGGCAAGTTGAAAGTGTTCTAAGAACTCTCACGGTGTCCTGAAATGTTTGCCAATAAACAAAATGGGGGTGTTCTGAAGACGCTGTCTGTATTTTTCGTTGTCAAGTTGAAAGTGTTCCAAGAACTATTGCGGTGTCCTGAAATGTTCGTAGGGGGTGTCCTGAAGACGCTGTCCGTATTGTTCTGTGGCAAGGTGAATGTGTTCTAAGAACTCTCGCGGTGTCCTGAAATGTTCGCAAATTAACAAAATGGGGGTGTGTTCTAAGAACTCACGCGTTGTTCTGGAATGTTCGTAGGGGGTGTCCTGAAGACGCTGTCCGTATTGTTCTGTGGCAAGCTGAATGTGTTCTAAGAACTCTCGCGGTGTCCTGAAATGTTCGCAAATAAACAAAATGGGGGTGTTCTGAGGACGCTGTCCGTATTGTTCGTTGTCAAGTTGAAGGTGTTCTAAGAACTCTCGCGGTGTCCTGAAATGTTTGTATGGGGTGTCCTGAAGACGCTGCCCGTATTGTTCTCTGGCAAGTTGAAAGTGTTCTAAGGACTCTTGTGGTGTCCTGAAATGTTCGCAAATAAACAAAATGGGGGTGTTCTGAGGACGCTGTCCGTATTGTTTGTTGTCAAGTTGAAAGTGTTCTAAGAACTCTTGTGGTGTCCTGAAATGTTCACAAATTAACAAAATTGGGGTGTTCTGAGGACGCTGTCCGTATTGTTCGTTGTCAAGTTGAAAGTGTTCTAAGAACTCTTGCGGTGTCCTGAAATGTTCGTAGGGGGTGGCCTGAAGACGCTCTCCGTATTGTTCTCTGGCAAGTTGAAAGTGTTCTAAGAACTCTCGCTGTGTCCTGAAATGATACGCAAATAAACAAAATAGGGGTGTTCTGAGGACGCTGTCCGTATTGTTCGTTGTCAAGTTGAAAGTGTTCTACGAACTCTCGCGGTGTTCTGAAATGTTCGTAGGGGGTGTCCTGAAGACGCTGTCCGTATTGTTCTGTGGCAAGCTGAATGTGTTCTAAGAATTCTCACGGTGTCCTGAAATGTTCGCAAATAAACAAAATGGGGGTGTGTTCTAAGAACTCACGCGGTGTCCTCAAATGTTCGTAGGGGGTGTCCTGAAGACGCTGTCCGTATTGTTCTGTGGCAAGCTGAATGTGTTCTAAGAACTCTCGCGGTGTCCTGAAATGTTTGCAAATAAACAAAATGGGGGTGTTCTGAGGACGCTGTCTGTATTGTTCGTTGTCAAGTTGAAAGTGCTCTAAGAACTCTTGCGGTGTCCTGAAATGTTCCTAAGGGGTGTCCAGAAGACGCTTTCCGTATTGTTCTGTGGCAAGCTGAATGTGTTCTAAGAACTCTCGCGGTGTCCTGAAATGTTTGCAAATAAACAAAATGGGGGTGTGTTCTAAGAACTCACGCGGTGTCCTCAAATGTTCGTAGGGGTTGTCCTGAAGATGCTGTCCGTATTTTCTGTGGCAAGCTGAATGTGTTCTAAGAACTCTCGCGGTGTCCTGAAATGTTCGCAAATGAACAAAATGGGGGTGTGTTCTAAGAACTCATGGTAGTGTCCTGTAATGTCGTAGGGGGTGTCCTGAAGACGCTGTCTGTATTGTTCTGTGGCAAGCTGAATGTGTTCTAAGAACTCTCGCGTTGTCCTGAAATGTTCACAAATAAACAAAATGGGGGGTGTTCTGAGGACGCTGTCCGTATTGCTCTCTGGCAAGTTGAAAGTGTTCTAAGAACTCTCACGGTGTCCTGAAATGTTTGCCAATAAACAAAATGGGGGTGTTCTGAAGACGCTGTCTGTATTTTTCGTTGTCAAGTTGAAAGTGTTCCAAGAACTATTGCGGTGTCCTGAAATGTTCGTAGGGGGTGTCCTGAAGACGCTGTCCGTATTGTTCTGTGGCAAGGTGAATGTGTTCTAAGAACTCTCGCGGTGTCCTGAAATGTTCGCAAATTAACAAAATGGGGGTGTGTTCTAAGAACTCACGCGTTGTTCTGGAATGTTCGTAGGGGGTGTCCTGAAGACGCTGTCCGTATTGTTCTGTGGCAAGCTGAATGTGTTCTAAGAACTCTCGCGGTGTCCTGAAATGTTCGCAAATAAACAAAATGGGGGTGTTCTGAGGACGCTGTCCGTATTGTTCGTTGTCAAGTTGAAGGTGTTCTAAGAACTCTCGCGGTGTCCTGAAATGTTTGTATGGGGTGTCCTGAAGACGCTGCCCGTATTGTTCTCTGGCAAGTTGAAAGTGTTCTAAGGACTCTTGTGGTGTCCTGAAATGTTCGCAAATAAACAAAATGGGGGTGTTCTGAGGACGCTGTCCGTATTGTTTGTTGTCAAGTTGAAAGTGTTCTAAGAACTCTTGTGGTGTCCTGAAATGTTCACAAATTAACAAAATTGGGGTGTTCTGAGGACGCTGTCCGTATTGTTCGTTGTCAAGTTGAAAGTGTTCTAAGAACTCTTGCGGTGTCCTGAAATGTTCGTAGGGGGTGGCCTGAAGACGCTCTCCGTATTGTTCTCTGGCAAGTTGAAAGTGTTCTAAGAACTCTCGCTGTGTCCTGAAATGATACGCAAATAAACAAAATAGGGGTGTTCTGAGGACGCTGTCCGTATTGTTCGTTGTCAAGTTGAAAGTGTTCTACGAACTCTCGCGGTGTTCTGAAATGTTCGTAGGGGGTGTCCTGAAGACGCTGTCCGTATTGTTCTGTGGCAAGCTGAATGTGTTCTAAGAATTCTCACGGTGTCCTGAAATGTTCGCAAATAAACAAAATGGGGGTGTGTTCTAAGAACTCACGCGGTGTCCTCAAATGTTCGTAGGGGGTGTCCTGAAGACGCTGTCCGTATTGTTCTGTGGCAAGCTGAATGTGTTCTAAGAACTCTCGCGGTGTCCTGAAATGTTTGCAAATAAACAAAATGGGGGTGTTCTGAGGACGCTGTCTGTATTGTTCGTTGTCAAGTTGAAAGTGCTCTAAGAACTCTTGCGGTGTCCTGAAATGTTCCTAAGGGGTGTCCAGAAGACGCTTTCCGTATTGTTCTGTGGCAAGCTGAATGTGTTCTAAGAACTCTCGCGGTGTCCTGAAATGTTTGCAAATAAACAAAATGGGGGTGTGTTCTAAGAACTCACGCGGTGTCCTCAAATGTTCGTAGGGGTTGTCCTGAAGATGCTGTCCGTATTTTCTGTGGCAAGCTGAATGTGTTCTAAGAACTCTCGCGGTGTCCTGAAATGTTCGCAAATGAACAAAATGGGGGTGTGTTCTAAGAACTCATGGTAGTGTCCTGTAATGTCGTAGGGGGTGTCCTGAAGACGCTGTCTGTATTGTTCTGTGGCAAGCTGAATGTGTTCTAAGAACTCTCGCGTTGTCCTGAAATGTTCACAAATAAACAAAATGGGGGGTGTTCTGAGGACGCTGTCCGTATTGCTCTCTGGCAAGTTGAAAGTGTTCTAAGAACTCTCACGGTGTCCTGAAATGTTTGCCAATAAACAAAATGGGGGTGTTCTGAAGACGCTGTCTGTATTTTTCGTTGTCAAGTTGAAAGTGTTCCAAGAACTATTGCGGTGTCCTGAAATGTTCGTAGGGGGTGTCCTGAAGACGCTGTCCGTATTGTTCTGTGGCAAGGTGAATGTGTTCTAAGAACTCTCGCGGTGTCCTGAAATGTTCGCAAATTAACAAAATGGGGGTGTGTTCTAAGAACTCACGCGTTGTTCTGGAATGTTCGTAGGGGGTGTCCTGAAGACGCTGTCCGTATTGTTCTGTGGCAAGCTGAATGTGTTCTAAGAACTCTCGCGGTGTCCTGAAATGTTCGCAAATAAACAAAATGGGGGTGTTCTGAGGACGCTGTCCGTATTGTTCGTTGTCAAGTTGAAGGTGTTCTAAGAACTCTCGCGGTGTCCTGAAATGTTTGTATGGGGTGTCCTGAAGACGCTGCCCGTATTGTTCTCTGGCAAGTTGAAAGTGTTCTAAGGACTCTTGTGGTGTCCTGAAATGTTCGCAAATAAACAAAATGGGGGTGTTCTGAGGACGCTGTCCGTATTGTTTGTTGTCAAGTTGAAAGTGTTCTAAGAACTCTTGTGGTGTCCTGAAATGTTCACAAATTAACAAAATTGGGGTGTTCTGAGGACGCTGTCCGTATTGTTCGTTGTCAAGTTGAAAGTGTTCTAAGAACTCTCGCGGTGTCCTGAAATGTTTGTAGATAAACAAAAAGGGGGTGTGTTCTAGGAACTCACGCAGTGTCCTTAAATGTTCATAGGGGGTGTCCTGAAGACGCTGTCAGTATTGTTCTGTGGCAAGCTGAACGTGTTCTGAGAACTCTCGCGGTGTCCTGAAATGTTTGCAAATAAACAAAATGGGGGTGTTCTGAGGACGCTGTCCGTATTGTTCTGTGGCAAGCTGAATGTGTTCTAAGAACTCTCGCGGTGTCCCGAAATGTTCGCAGATAAACAAAATGGGGGTGTGTTCTAAGAACTCACGCAGTGTCCTTAAATGTTCATAGGGGGTGTGCTGAAGACGCTGTCAGTATTGTTCTGTGGTAACCTGAATGTGTTCTAAGAACTCTCGCAGTGTCCTGAAATGTTCGCAAATAAACAAAATGAGGGTGTTCTGAGGATGCTGTCCGTATTGTTCGTTGTCAAGTTGAAAGTGTTCTAAGAACTCTCGCGGTGTCTGAAATGTTCGTAGGGGGTGGCCTGAAGACGCTCTCCGTATTGTTCTCTGGCAAGTTGAAAGTGTTCTAAGAACTCTCGCGGTGTCCTGAAATGTAGGCAGATAAACAAAATAGGGGTGTTCTGAGGACGCTGTCCGTATTGTTCATTGTCAAGTTGAAAGTGTTCTAAGAACTCTCGCGGTGTTCTGAAATGTTCGTAGGGGGTGTCCTGAAGACGCTGTCTGTATTGTTCTGTGGCAAGCTGAATGTGTTCTAAGAACCCTCGCGGTGTCATGAAATGTTCACAAATAAACAAATTGGGGGGTGTTCTGAGGACGCGGTCCGTATTGTTCTCTGGCAAGTTGAAAGTGTTCTAAGAACTCTCACGGTGTCCTGAAATGTTCGCCAATAAACAAAATGGGGGTGTTCTGAAGACGCTGTCTGTATTGTTCGTTGTCAAGTTGAAAGTGTTCCAAGAACTATTGCGGTGTCCTGAAATGTTCGTAGGGGGTGTCCTGAAGACGCTGTCCGTATTGTTCTGTGGCAAGCTGAATGTGTTCTAAGAACTCTCGCGGTGTCCTGAAATGTTCGCAAATTAACAAAATGGGGGTGTGTTCTAAGAACTCACGCGTTGTCCTGGAATGTTCGTAGGGGGTGTCCTGAAGACGCTGTCCGTATTGTTCTGTGGCAAGCTGAATGTGTTCTAAGAACTCTCGCGGTGTCCTGAAATGTTCGCAAATAAACAAAATGGGGGTGTTCTGAGGACGCTGTCCGTATTGTTCGTTGTCAAGTTGAAGGTGTTCTAAGAACTCTCGCGGTGTCCTGAAATGTTTGTATGGGGTGTCCTGAAGACGCTGCCCGTATTGTTCTCTGGCAAGTTGAAAGTGTTCTAAAGACTCTTGTGGTGTCCTGAAATGTTTGCAAATAAACAAAATGGGGGTGTTCTGAGGACGCTGTCCGTATTGTTTGTTGTCAAGTTGAAAGTGTTCTAAGAACTCTTACGGTGTCCTGAAATGTTTGTAGGGAGTATCCTGAAGATGCTGTCCGTATTGTTCTCTGGCAAGTTGAAAGTGTTCTAAGAACTCTTGTGGTGTCCTGAAATGTTCGCTAATAAACAAAATGGGGGTGTTCTGAGGACGCTGTCCGTATTGTTCGTTGTCAAGTTGAAAGTTTTCCAAGAACTATCGCGGTGTCCTGAAATGTTCGTAGGGGGTGTCCTGAAGACGCTGTCCGTATTGTTCTGTGGCAAGCTGAATGTGTTCTAAGAACTCCCGCGGTGTCCTGAAATGTTCGCAAATGAACAAAATGGGGGTGTGTTCTAAGAACGCACGCGGTGTCCTGAAATGTTCGTAGGGGGTGTCCTGAAGACGCTGTCCGTATTGTTCTGTGGCAAGCTGAATGTGTTCTAAGAACTCACGCGGTGTCCTGAAATGTTCGCAAATAAACAAATGGGGGTGTTCTGAGGACGCTGTCCGTATTGTTCATTGTCAAGTTGAAAGTGTTCTAAGAACTCTCGCGGTGTCCTGAAATGTTTGTTGGGGGTGTCCTGAAGACGCTGCCCGTATTGTTCTCTGGCAAGTTGAAAGTGTTCTAAGAACTATCGCGGTGTCCTGAAATGTTCGTAGGGGGTGTCCTGAAGACACTGTCCGTATTGTTCTGTGGCAAGCTGAATGTGTTCTAAGAACTCTCGCGGTGTCCTGAAATGTTCGAAGGGGGTGTCCTGAAGACGCTGTCCGTATTGTTCTATGGCAAGCTGAATGTGTTCTAAGAACTCTCGCGGTGTGCTGAAATGTTCGCAAATAAACAAAATCGCTGTCTGTATTGTTCGTTGTCAAGTTGAAAGTGTTCTAAGAACTCTTGCGGTGTCCTGAAATGTTCGTAGGGGGTGGCCTGAAGACGCTCTCCGTATTGTTCTCTGGCAAGTTGAAAGTGTTCTAAGAACTCTCGCTGTGTCCTGAAATGTACGCAAATAAACAAAATAGGGGTGTTCTGAGGACGCTGTCCGTATTGTTCGTTGTCAAGTTGAAAGTGTTCTAAGAACTCTCGCGGTGTTCTGAAATGTTCGTAGGGGGTGTCCTGAAGACGCTGTCCATATTGTTCTGTGGCAAGCTGAATGTGTTCTAAGAATTCTCACGGTGTCCTGAAATGTTCGCAAATAAACAAAATGGGGGTGTGTTCTAAGAACTCATGCGGTGTCCTCAAATGTTCGTAGGGGGTGTCCTGAAGACGCTGTCCGTATTGTTCTGTGGCAAGCTGAATGTGTTCTAAGAACTCTCGCGGTGTCCTGAAATTATTGCAAATAAACAAAATGGGGGTGTTCTGACGACGCTGTCTGTATTGTTCGTTGTCAAGTTGAAAGTGCTCTAAGAACTCTTGCGGTGTCCTGAAATGTTCCTAAGGGGTGTCCTGAAGACGCTTTCCGTATTGTTCTGTGGCAAGCTGAATGTGTTCTAAGAGCTCTCGCCGTGTCCTGAAATGTTCGCAAATAAACAAAATGGGGGTGTGTTCTAAGAACTCACGCGGTGTCCTCAAATGTTCGTAGGGGGTGTCCTGAAGACGCTGTCCGTATTGTTCTGTGGCAAGCTGAATGTGTTCTAAGAACTCTCGCGGTGTCCTGAAATGTTTGCAAATAAACAAAATAGGGGTGTTCTGAGGACGCTGTCTGTATTGTTCGTTGTCAAGTTGAAAGTGCTCTAAGAACTCTTGCGGTGTCCTGAAACGTTCCTAAGGGGTGTCCTGAATACGCTTTCCGTATTGTTCTGTGGCAAGCTGAATGTGTTCTAAGAACTCTCGCGGTGTCCTGAAATGTTCGCAAATAAACAAAATGGGGGTGTGTTCTAAGAACTCACGCGGTGTCCTCAAATGTTCTTAGGGGGTGTCCTGAAGACGCTGTCCGTATTTTCTGTGGCAAGCTGAATGTGTTCTAAGAACTCTCGCGGTGTCCTGAAATGTTCGCAAATGAACAAAATGGGGGTGTGTTCTAAGAACTCATGGTAGTGTACTGTAATGTTCGTAGGGGGTGTCCTGAAGACGCTGTCTGTATTGTTCTGTGGCAAGCTGAATGTGTTCTAAGAACTCTCGCGGTGTCCTGAAATGTTCACAAATAAACAAAATGGGGGGTGTTCTGAGGACACTGTCCGTATTGTTCTCTGGCAAGTTGAAAGTGTTCTAAGAACTCTCACGGTGTCCTGAAATGTTCGCCAATAAACAAAATGGGGGTGTTCTGAAGACGCTGTCTGTATTGTTCGTTGTCAAGTTGAAAGTGCTCTAAGAACTCTTGCGGTGTCCTGAAACGTTCCTAAGGGGTGTCCTGAATACGCTTTCCGTATTGTTCTGTGGCAAGCTGAATGTGTTCTAAGAACTCTCGCGGTGTCCTGAAATGTTCGCAAATAAACAAAATGGGGGTGTGTTCTAAGAACTCACGCGGTGTCCTCAAATGTTCTTAGGGGGTGTCCTGAAGACGCTGTCCGTATTTTCTGTGGCAAGCTGAATGTGTTCTAAGAACTCTCGCGGTGTCCTGAAATGTTCGCAAATGAACAAAATGGGGGTGTGTTCTAAGAACTCATGGTAGTGTACTGTAATGTTCGTAGGGGGTGTCCTGAAGACGCTGTCTGTATTGTTCTGTGGCAAGCTGAATGTGTTCTAAGAACTCTCGCGGTGTCCTGAAATGTTCACAAATAAACAAAATGGGGGGTGTTCTGAGGACGCTGTCCGTATTGTTCTCTGGCAAGTTGAAAGTGTTCTAAGAACTCTCACGGTGTCCTGAAATGTTCGCCAATAAACAAAATGGGGGTGTTCTGAAGACGCTGTCTGTATTGTTCGTTGTCAAGTTGAAAGTGTTCCAAGAACTATTGCGGTGTCCTGAAATGTTCGTAGGGGGTGTCCTGAAGACGCTGTCCGTATTGTTCTGTGGCAAGCTGAATGTGTTCTAAGAACTCTCGCGGTGTCCTGAAATGTTCGCAAATTAACAAAATGGGGGTGTGTTCTAAGAACTCACGCGTTGTCCTGGAATGTTCGTAGGGGGTGTCCTGAAGACGCTGTCCGTATTGTTCTGTGGCAAGCTGAATGTGTTCTAAGAACTCTCGCGGTGTCCTGAAATGTTCGCAAATAAACAAAATGGGGGTGTTCTGAGGACGCTGTCCGTATTGTTCGTTGTCAAGTTGAAGGTGTTCTAAGAACTCTCGCGGTGTCCTGAAATGTTTGTATGGGGTGTCCTGAAGACGCTGCCCGTATTGTTCTCTGGCAAGTTGAAAGTGTTCTAAGGACTCTTGTGGTGTCCTGAAATGTTTGCAAATAAACAAAATGGGGGTGTTCTGAGGACGCTGTCCGTATTGTTTGTTGTCAAGTTGAAAGTGTTCTAAGAACTCTTACGGTGTCCTGAAATGTTTGTAGGGAGTATCCTGAAGACGCTGTCCGTATTGTTCTCTGGCAAGTTGAAAGTGTTCTAAGAACTCTCGCGGTGTCCTGAAATGTTCGCTAATAAACAAAATGGGGGTGTTCTGAGGACGCTGTCCGTATTGTTCGTTGTCAAGTTGAAAGTTTTCCAAGAACTATCGCGGTGTCCTGAAATGTTCGTAGGGGGTGTCCTGAAGACGCTGTCCGTATTGTTCTGTGGCAAGCTGAATGTGTTCTAAGAACTCCCGCGGTGTCCTGAAATGTTCGCAAATGAACAAAATGGGGGTGTGTTCTAAGAACTCACGCGGTGTCCTGAAATGTTCGTAGGGGGTGTCCTGAAGACGCTGTCCGTATTGTTCTGTGGCAAGCTGAATGTGTTCTAAGAACTCTCGCGGTGTCCTGAAATGTTCGCAAATAAACAAATGGGGGTGTTCTGAGGACGCTGTCCGTATTGTTCATTGTCAAGTTGAAAGTGTTCTAAGAACTCTCGCGGTGTCCTGAAATGTTTGTTGGGGGTGTCCTGAAGACGCTGCCCGTATTGTTCTCTGGCAAGTTGAAAGTGTTCTAAGAACTATCGCGGTGTCCTGAAATGTTCGTAGGGGGTGTCCTGAAGACACTGTCTGTATTGTTCTGTGGCAAGCTGAATGTGTTCTAAGAACTCTCGCGGTGTCCTGAAATGTTCGTAGGGGGTGTCCTGAAGACGCTGTCTGTATTGTTCTGTGGCAAGCTGAATGTGTTCTAAGAACTCTCGCGGTGTCCTGAAATGTTCGCAAATAAACAAAATGGGGGTGTTCTGAGGACGCTGTCCGTATTGTTCGTTGTCAAGTTGAAGGTGTTCTAAGAACTCTCGCGGTGTCCTGAAATGTTTGTATGGGGTGTCCTGAAGACGCTGCCCGTATTGTTCTCTGGCAAGTTGAAAGTGTTCTAAGGACTCTTGTGGTGTCCTGAAATGTTTGCAAATAAACAAAATGGGGGTGTTCTGAGGACGCTGTCCGTATTGTTTGTTGTCAAGTTGAAAGTGTTCTAAGAACTCTTACGGTGTCCTGAAATGTTTGTAGGGAGTATCCTGAAGACGCTGTCCGTATTGTTCTCTGGCAAGTTGAAAGTGTTCTAAGAACTCTCGCGGTGTCCTGAAATGTTCGCTAATAAACAAAATGGGGGTGTTCTGAGGACGCTGTCCGTATTGTTCGTTGTCAAGTTGAAAGTTTTCCAAGAACTATCGCGGTGTCCTGAAATGTTCGTAGGGGGTGTCCTGAAGACGCTGTCCGTATTGTTCTGTGGCAAGCTGAATGTGTTCTAAGAACTCCCGCGGTGTCCTGAAATGTTCGCAAATGAACAAAATGGGGGTGTGTTCTAAGAACTCACGCGGTGTCCTGAAATGTTCGTAGGGGGTGTCCTGAAGACGCTGTCCGTATTGTTCTGTGGCAAGCTGAATGTGTTCTAAGAACTCTCGCGGTGTCCTGAAATGTTCGCAAATAAACAAATGGGGGTGTTCTGAGGACGCTGTCCGTATTGTTCATTGTCAAGTTGAAAGTGTTCTAAGAACTCTCGCGGTGTCCTGAAATGTTTGTTGGGGGTGTCCTGAAGACGCTGCCCGTATTGTTCTCTGGCAAGTTGAAAGTGTTCTAAGAACTATCGCGGTGTCCTGAAATGTTCGTAGGGAGTGTCCTGAAGACACTGTCTGTCTTGTTCTGTGGCAAGCTGAATGTGTTCTAAGAACTCTCGCGGTGTCCTGAAATGTTCGTAGGGGGTGTCCTGAAGACGCTGTCCGTATTGTTCTATGGCAAGCTGAATGTGTTCTAAGAACTCTCGCGGTGTCCTGAAATGTTCGCAAATAAACAAAATCGCTGTCTGTATTGTTCGTTGTCAAGTTGAAAGTGTTCTAAGAACTCTTGCGGTGTCCTGAAATGTTCGTAGGGGGTGGCCTGAAGACGCTCTCCGTATTGTTCTCTGGCAAGTTGAAAGTGTTCTAAGAACTCTCGCTGTGTCCTGAAATGATACGCAAATAAACAAAATAGGGGTGTTCTGAGGACGCTGTCCGTATTGTTCGTTGTCAAGTTGAAAGTGTTCTAAGAACTCTTGCGGTGTCCTGAAATGTTCCTAAGGGGTGTCCAGAAGACGCTTTCCGTATTGTTCTGTGGCAAGCTGAATGTGTTCTAAGAACTCTCGCGGTGTCCTGAAATGTTCGCAAATAAACAAAATGGGGGTGTGTTCTAAGAACTCACGCGGTGTCCTCAAATGTTCGTAGGGGGTGTCCTGAAGATGCTGTCCGTATTTTCTGTGGCAAGCTGAATGTGTTCTAAGAACTCTCGCGGTGTCCTGAAATGTTCGCAAATGAACAAAATGGGGGTGTGTTCTAAGAACTCATGGTAGTGTCCTGTAATGTTCGTAGGGGGTGTCCTGAAGACGCTGTCTGTATTGTTCTGTGGCAAGCTGAATGTGTTCTAAGAACTCTCGCGTTGTCCTGAAATGTTCACAAATAAACAAAATGGGGGGTGTTCTGAGGACGCTGTCCGTATTGTTCTCTGGCAAGTTGAAAGTGTTCTAAGAACTCTCACGGTGTCCTGAAATGTTCGCCAATAAACAAAATGGGGGTGTTCTGAAGACGCTGTCTGTATTGTTCGTTGTCAAGTTGAAAGTGTTCCAAGAACTATTGCGGTGTCCTGAAATGTTCGTAGGGGGTGTCCTGAAGACGCTGTCCGTATTGTTCTGTGGCAAGCTGAATGTGTTCTAAGAACTCTCGCGGTGTCCTGAAATGTTCGCAAATGAAGAAAATGGGGGTGTGTTCTAAGAACTCTCGCGGTGTCCTGAAATGTTCGCAAATAAACAAAATGGGGGTGTTCTGAGGACGCTGGCCGTAATGTTCGTTGTCAAGTTGAAAGTGTTCTAAGAACTCTCGCGGTGTCCTGAAATTTTCGTAGGGGGTGTCCTGAAGACGCTGTCCATATTTTCTGTGGCAAGCTGAATGTGTTCTAAGAACTCTCGCGGTGTCCTGAAATGTTCGCAAATGAACAAAATGGGGGTGTGTTCTAAGAACTCATGGTAGTGTCCTGAAATGTTCGTAGGGGGTGTCCTGAAGACGCTGTCTGTATTGTTCTGTGGCAAGCTGAATGTGTTCTAAGAACCCTCGCGGTGTCCTGAAATATTCACAAATAAACAAAATGGGGGGTGTTCTGAGGACGCTGTCCGTATTGTTCTCTGGCAAGTTGAAAGTGTTCTAAGAACTCTCACGGTGTCCTGAAATGTTCGCCAATAAACAAAATGGGGGTGTTCTGAAGACGCTGTCTGTATTGTTCGTTGTCAAGTTGAAAGTGTTCCAAGAACTATTGCTGTGTCCTGAAATGTTCGTAGGGGGTGTCCTGAAGACGCTGTCCGTATTGTTCTGTGGCAAGCTGAATGTGTTCTAAGAACTCTCGCGGTGTCCTGAAATGTTCGCAAATTAACAAAATGGGGGTGTGTTCTAAGAACTCACGCGTTGTCCTGGAATGTTCGTAGGGGGTGTCCTGAAGACGCTGTCCGTATTGTTCTGTGGCAAGCTGAATGTGTTCTAAGAACTCTCGCGGTGTCCTGAAATGTTCGCAAATAAACAAAATGGGGGTGTTCTGAGGACGCTGTCCGTATTGTTCGTTGTCAAGTTGAAGGTGTTCTAAGAACTCTCGCGGTGTCCTGAAATGTTTGTATGGGGTGTCCTGAAGACGCTGCCCGTATTGTTCTCTGGCAAGTTGAAAGTGTTCTAAGGACTCTTGTGGTGTCCTGAAATGTTTGCAAATAAACAAAATGGGGGTGTTCTGAGGACGCTGTCCGTATTGTTTGTTGTCAAGTTGAAAGTGTTCTAAGAACTCTTACGGTGTCCTGAAATGTTTGTAGGGAGTATCCTGAAGACGCTGTCCGTATTGTTCTCTGGCAAGTTGAAAGTGTTCTAAGAACTCTCGCGGTGTCCTGAAATGTTCGCTAATAAACAAAATGGGGCTGTTCTGAGGACGCTGTCCGTATTGTTCGTTGTCAAGTTGAAAGTTTTCCAAGAACTATCGCGGTGTCCTGAAATGTTCATAGGGGGTGTCCTGAAGAGGCTGTCCGTATTGTTCTGTGGCAAGCTGAATGTGTTCTAAGAACTCCCGCGGTGTCCTGAAATGTTCGCAAATGAACAAAATGGGGGTGTGTTCTAAGAACTCACGCGGTGTCCTGAAATGTTCGTAGGGGGTGTCCTGAAGACGCTGTCCGTATTGTTCTGTGGCAAGCTGAATGTGTTCTAAGAACTCTTGCGGTGTCCTGAAATGTTCGCAAATAAACAAATGGGGGTGTTCTGAGGACGCTGTCCGTATTGTTCATTGTCAAGTTGAAAGTGTTCTAAGAACTCTCGCGGTGTCCTGAAATGTTTGTTGGGGGTGTCCTGAAGACGCTGCCCGTATTGTTCTCTGGCAAGTTGAAAGTGTTCTAAGAACTATCGCGGTGTCCTGAAATGTTCGTAGGGGGTGTCCTGAAGACACTGTCCGTATTGTTCTGTGGCAAGCTGAATGTGTTCTAAGAACTCTCGCGGTGTCCTGAAATGTTCGTAGGGGGTGTCCTGAAGACGCTGTCCGTATTGTTCTATGGCAAGCTGAATGTGTTCTAAGAACTCTCGCGGTGTCCTGAAATGTTCGCAAATAAACAAAATCGCTGTCTGTATTGTTCGTTGTCAAGTTGAAAGTGTTCTAAGAACTCTTGCGGTGTCCTGAAATGTTCGTAGGGGGTGGCCTGAAGACGCTCTCCGTATTGTTCTCTGGCAAGTTGAAAGTGTTCTAAGAACTCTCGCTGTGTCCTGAAATGATACGCAAATAAACAAAATAGGGGTGTTCTGAGGACGCTGTCCGTATTGTTCGTTGTCAAGTTGAAAGTGTTCTACGAACTCTCGCGGTGTTCTGAAATGTTCGTAGGGGGTGTCCTGAAGACGCTGTCCGTATTGTTCTGTGGCAAGCTGAATGTGTTCTAAGAATTCTCACGGTGTCCTGAAATGTTCGCAAATAAACAAAATGGGGGTGTGTTCTAAGAACTCACGCGGTGTCCTCAAATGTTCGTAGGGGGTGTCCTGAAGACGCTGTCCGTATTGTTCTGTGGCAAGCTGAATGTGTTCTAAGAACTCTCGCGGTGTCCTGAAATGTTTGCAAATAAACAAAATGGGGGTGTTCTGAGGACGCTGTCTGTATTGTTCGTTGTCAAGTTGAAAGTGCTCTAAGAACTCTTGCGGTGTCCTGAAATGTTCCTAAGGGGTGTCCAGAAGACGCTTTCCGTATTGTTCTGTGGCAAGCTGAATGTGTTCTAAGAACTCTCGCGGTGTCCTGAAATGTTCGCAAATAAACAAAATGGGGGTGTGTTCTAAGAACTCACGCGGTGTCCTCAAATGTTCGTAGGGGTTGTCCTGAAGATGCTGTCCATATTTTCTGTGGCAAGCTGAATGTGTTCTAAGAACTCTCGCGGTGTCCTGAAATGTTCGCAAATGAACAAAATGGGGGTGTGTTCTAAGAACTCATGGTAGTGTCCTGTAATGTCGTAGGGGGTGTCCTGAAGACGCTGTCTGTATTGTTCTGTGGCAAGCTGAATGTGTTCTAAGAACTCTCGCGTTGTCCTGAAATGTTCACAAATAAACAAAATGGGGGGTGTTCTGAGGACGCTGTCCGTATTGCTCTCTGGCAAGTTGAAAGTGTTTTAAGAACTCTCACGGTGTCCTGAAATGTTTGCCAATAAACAAAATGGGGGTGTTCTGAAGACGCTGTCTGTATTTTTCGTTGTCAAGTTGAAAGTGTTCCAAGAACAATTGCGGTGTCCTGAAATGTTCGTAGGGGGTGTCCTGAAGACGCTGTCCGTATTGTTCTGTGGCAAGGTGAATGTGTTCTAAGAACTCTCGCGGTGTCCTGAAATGTTCGCAAATTAACAAAATGGGGGTGTGTTCTAAGAACTCACGCGTTGTTCTGGAATGTTCGTAGGGGGTGTCCTGAAGACGCTGTCCGTATTGTTCTGTGGCAAGCTGAATGTGTTCTAAGAACTCTCGCGGTGTCCTGAAATGTTCGCAAATAAACAAAATGGGGGTGTTCTGAGGACGCTGTCCGTATTGTTCGTTGTCAAGTTGAAGGTGTTCTAAGAACTCTCGCGGTGTCCTGAAATGTTTGTATGGGGTGTCCTGAAGACGCTGCCCGTATTGTTCTCTGGCAAGTTGAAAGTGTTCTAAGGACTCTTGTGGTGTCCTGAAATGTTCGCAAATAAACAAAATGGGGGTGTTCTGAGGACGCTGTCCGTATTGTTTGTTGTCAAGTTGAAAGTGTTCTAAGAACTCTTGTGGTGTCCTGAAATGTTCACAAATTAACAAAATTGGGGTGTTCTGAGGACGCTGTCCGTATTGTTCGTTGTCAAGTTGAAAGTGTTCTAAGAACTCTCGCGGTGTCCTGAAATGTTTGTAGATAAACAAAAAGGGGGTGTGTTCTAGGAACTCACGCAGTGTCCTTAAATGTTCATAGGGGGTGTCCTGAAGACGCTGTCAGTATTGTTCTGTGGCAAGCTGAACGTGTTCTGAGAACTCTCGCGGTGTCCTGAAATGTTTGCAAATAAACAAAATGGGGGTGTTCTGAGGACGCTGTCCGTATTGTTCTGTGGCAAGCTGAATGTGTTCTAAGAACTCTCGCGGTGTCCCGAAATGTTCGCAGATAAACAAAATGGGGGTGTGTTCTAAGAACTCACGCAGTGTCCTTAAATGTTCATAGGGGGTGTGCTGAAGACGCTGTCAGTATTGTTCTGTGGTAACCTGAATGTGTTCTAAGAACTCTCGCAGTGTCCTGAAATGTTCGCAAATAAACAAAATGAGGGTGTTCTGAGGATGCTGTCCGTATTGTTCGTTGTCAAGTTGAAAGTGTTCTAAGAACTCTCGCGGTGTCTGAAATGTTCGTAGGGGGTGGCCTGAAGACGCTCTCCGTATTGTTCTCTGGCAAGTTGAAAGTGTTCTAAGAACTCTCGCGGTGTCCTGAAATGTACGCAGATAAACAAAATAGGGGTGTTCTGAGGACGCTGTCCGTATTGTTCATTGTCAAGTTGAAAGTGTTCTAAGAACTCTCGCGGTGTTCTGAAATGTTCGTAGGGGGTGTCCTGAAGACGCTGTCTGTATTGTTCTGTGGCAAGCTGAATGTGTTCTAAGAACCCTCGCGGTGTCCTGAAATGTTCACAAATAAACAAAATGGGGGGTGTTCTGAGGACGCGGTCCGTATTGTTCTCTGGCAAGTTGAAAGTGTTCTAAGAACTCTCACGGTGTCCTGAAATGTTCGCCAATAAACAAAATGGGGGTGTTCTGAAGACGCTGTCTGTATTGTTCGTTGTCAAGTTGAAAGTGTTCCAAGAACTATTGCGGTGTCCTGAAATGTTCGTAGGGGGTGTCCTGAAGACGCTGTCCGTATTGTTCTGTGGCAAGCTGAATGTGTTCTAAGAACTCTCGCGGTGTCCTGAAATGTTCGCAAATTAACAAAATGGGGGTGTGTTCTAAGAACTCACGCGTTGTCCTGGAATGTTCGTAGGGGGTGTCCTGAAGACGCTGTCCGTATTGTTCTGTGGCAAGCTGAATGTGTTCTAAGAACTCTCGCGGTGTCCTGAAATGTTCGCAAATAAACAAAATGGGGGTGTTCTGAGGACGCTGTCCGTATTGTTCGTTGTCAAGTTGAAGGTGTTCTAAGAACTCTCGCGGTGTCCTGAAATGTTTGTATGGGGTGTCCTGAAGACGCTGCCCGTATTGTTCTCTGGCAAGTTGAAAGTGTTCTAAAGACTCTTGTGGTGTCCTGAAATGTTTGCAAATAAACAAAATGGGGGTGTTCTGAGGACGCTGTCCGTATTGTTCATTGTCAAGTTGAAAGTGTTCTAAGAACTCTCGCGGTGTCCTGAAATGTTTGTTGGGGGTGTCCTGAAGACGCTGCCCGTATTGTTCTCTGGCAAGTTGAAAGTGTTCTAAGAACTATCGCGGTGTCCTGAAATGTTCGTAGGGGGTGTCCTGAAGACACTGTCCGTATTGTTCTGTGGCAAGCTGAATGTGTTCTAAGAACTCTCGCAGTGTCCTGAAATGTTCGAAGGGGGTGTCCTGAAGACGCTGTCCGTATTGTTCTATGGCAAGCTGAATGTGTTCTAAGAACTCTCGCGGTGTCCTGAAATGTTCGCAAATAAACAAAATCGCTGTCTGTATTGTTCGTTGTCAAGTTGAAAGTGTTCTAAGAACTCTTGCGGTGTCCTGAAATGTTCGTAGGGGGTGGCCTGAAGACGCTCTCCGTATTGTTCTCTGGCAAGTTGAAAGTGTTCTAAGAACTCTCGCTGTGTCCTGAAATGTACGCAAATAAACAAAATAGGGGTGTTCTGAGGACGCTGTCCGTATTGTTCGTTGTCAAGTTGAAAGTGTTCTAAGAACTCTCGCGGTGTTCTGAAATGTTCGTAGGGGGTGTCCTGAAGACGCTGTCCATATTGTTCTGTGGCAAGCTGAATGTGTTCTAAGAATTCTCACGGTGTCCTGAAATGTTCGCAAATAAACAAAATGGGGGTGTGTTCTAAGAACTCATGCGGTGTCCTCAAATGTTCGTAGGGGGTGTCCTGAAGACGCTGTCCGTATTGTTCTGTGGCAAGCTGAATGTGTTCTAAGAACTCTCGCGGTGTCCTGAAATTATTGCAAATAAACAAAATGGGGGTGTTCTGACGACGCTGTCTGTATTGTTCGTTGTCAAGTTGAAAGTGCTCTAAGAACTCTTGCGGTGTCCTGAAATGTTCCTAAGGGGTGTCCTGAAGACGCTTTCCGTATTGTTCTGTGGCAAGCTGAATGTGTTCTAAGAGCTCTCGCCGTGTCCTGAAATGTTCGCAAATAAACAAAATGGGGGTGTGTTCTAAGAACTCACGCGGTGTCCTCAAATGTTCGTAGGGGGTGTCCTGAAGACGCTGTCCGTATTGTTCTGTGGCAAGCTGAATGTGTTCTAAGAACTCTCGCGGTGTCCTGAAATGTTTGCAAATAAACAAAATAGGGGTGTTCTGAGGACGCTGTCTGTATTGTTCGTTGTCAAGTTGAAAGTGCTCTAAGAACTCTTGCGGTGTCCTGAAACGTTCCTAAGGGGTGTCCTGAATACGCTTTCCGTATTGTTCTGTGGCAAGCTGAATGTGTTCTAAGAACTCTCGCGGTGTCCTGAAATGTTCGCAAATAAACAAAATGGGGGTGTGTTCTAAGAACTCACGCGGTGTCCTCAAATGTTCTTAGGGGGTGTCCTGAAGACGCTGTCCGTATTTTCTGTGGCAAGCTGAATGTGTTCTAAGAACTCTCGCGGTGTCCTGAAATGTTCGCAAATGAACAAAATGGGGGTGTGTTCTAAGAACTCATGGTAGTGTACTGTAATGTTCGTAGGGGGTGTCCTGAAGACGCTGTCTGTATTGTTCTGTGGCAAGCTGAATGTGTTCTAAGAACTCTCGCGGTGTCCTGAAATGTTCACAAATAAACAAAATGGGGGGTGTTCTGAGGACACTGTCCGTATTGTTCTCTGGCAAGTTGAAAGTGTTCTAAGAACTCTCACGGTGTCCTGAAATGTTCGCCAATAAACAAAATGGGGGTGTTCTGAAGACGCTGTCTGTATTGTTCGTTGTCAAGTTGAAAGTGCTCTAAGAACTCTTGCGGTGTCCTGAAACGTTCCTAAGGGGTGTCCTGAATACGCTTTCCGTATTGTTCTGTGGCAAGCTGAATGTGTTCTAAGAACTCTCGCGGTGTCCTGAAATGTTCGCAAATAAACAAAATGGGGGTGTGTTCTAAGAACTCACGCGGTGTCCTCAAATGTTCTTAGGGGGTGTCCTGAAGACGCTGTCCGTATTTTCTGTGGCAAGCTGAATGTGTTCTAAGAACTCTCGCGGTGTCCTGAAATGTTCGCAAATGAACAAAATGGGGGTGTGTTCTAAGAACTCATGGTAGTGTACTGTAATGTTCGTAGGGGGTGTCCTGAAGACGCTGTCTGTATTGTTCTGTGGCAAGCTGAATGTGTTCTAAGAACTCTCGCGGTGTCCTGAAATGTTCACAAATAAACAAAATGGGGGGTGTTCTGAGGACACTGTCCGTATTGTTCTTTGGCAAGTTGAAAGTGTTCTAAGAACTCTCACGGTGTCCTGAAATGTTCGCCAATAAACAAAATGGGGGTGTTCTGAAGACGCTGTCTGTATTGTTCGTTGTCAAGTTGAAAGTGTTCCAAGAACTATTGCGGTGTCCTGAAATGTTCGTAGGGGGTGTCCTGAAGACGCTGTCCGTATTGTTCTGTGGCAAGGTGAATGTGTTCTAAGAACTCTCGCGGTGTCCTGAAATGTTCGCAAATTAATAAAATGGGGGTGTGTTCTAAGAACTCACGCGTTGTCCTGGAATGTTCGTAGGGGGTGTCCTGAAAACGCTGTCCGTATTGTTCTGTGGCAAGCTGAATGTGTTCTAAGAACTCTCGCGGTGTCCTGAAATGTTCGCAAATAAACAAAATGGGGGTGTTCTGAGGACGCTGTCCGTATTGTTCGTTGTCAAGTTGAAGGTGTTCTAAGAACTCTCGCGGTGTCCTGAAATGTTTGTATGGGGTGTCCTGAAGACGCTGCCCGTATTGTTCTCTGGCAAGTTGAAAGTGTTCTAAGGACTCTTGTGGTATCCTGAAATGTTCGCAAATAAACAAAATGGGGGTGTTCTGAGGACGCTGTCCGTATTGTTTGTTGTCAAGTTGAAAGTGTTCTAAGAACTCTTACGGTGTCCTGAAATGTTTGTAGGGAGTATCCTGAAGACGCTGTCCGTATTATTCTCTGGGAAGTTGAAAGTGTTCTAAGAACTCCCGCGGTGTCCTGAAATGTTCGCAAATAAACAAAATGGGGGTGTTCTGAGGACGCTGTCCGTATTGTTCGTTGTCAAGTTGAAGGTGTTCTAAGAACTCTCGCGGTGTCCTGAAATGTTTGTATGGGGTGTCCTGAAGACGCTGCCCGTATTGTTCTCTGGCAAGTTGAAAGTGTTCTAAGGACTCTTGTGGTATCCTGAAATGTTCGCTAATAAACAAAATGGGGGTGTTCTGAGGACGCTGTCCGTATTGTTCGTTGTCAAGTTGAAAGTGTTCCAAGAACTATCGCGGTGTCCTGGAATGTTCATAGGGGGTGTCCTGAAGACGCTGTCCGTATTGTTCTGTGGCAAGCTGAATGTGTTCTAAGAACTCCCGCGGTGTCCTGAAATGTTCGCAAATGAACAAAATGGGGGTGTGTTCTAAGAACTCACGCGGTGTCCTGAAATGTTCATAGGGGGTGTCCTGAAGACGCTGTCCGTATTGTTCTGTGGCAAGCTGAATGTGTTCCAAGAACTCTCGCGGTGTCCTGAAATGTTCGCAAATAAACAAATGGGGGTGTTCTGAGGACGCTGTCCGTATTGTTCATTGTCAAGTTGAAAGTGTTCTAAGAACTCTCGCGGTGTCCTGAAATGTTTGTTGGGGGTGTCCTGAAGACGCTGCCCGTATTGTTCATTGTCAAGTTGAAAGTGTTCTAAGAACTCTCGTGGTGTCCTGAAATGTTTGTTGGGGGTGTCCTGAAGACGCTGCCCGTATTGTTCTCTGGCAAGTTGAAAGTGTTCTAAGAACTATCGCGGTGTCCTGAAATGTTCGTAGGGGGTGTCCTGAAGACACTGTCCGTATTGTTCTGTGGCAAGCTGAATGTGTTCTAAGAACTCTTGCGGTGTCCTGAAATGTTCGCAAATAAACAAATGGGGGTGTTCTGAGGACGCTGTCCGTATTGTTCATTGTCAAGTTGAAAGTGTTCTAAGAACTCTCGCTGTGTCCTGAAATGTACGCAAATAAACAAAATAGGGGTGTTCTGAGGACGCTGACCGTATTGTTCGTTGTCAAGTTGAAAGTGTTCTAAGAACTCTCGCGGTGTTCTGAAATGTTCGTAGGGGGTGTCCTGAAGACGCTGTCCGTATTGTTCTGTGGCAAGCTGAATGTGTTCTAAGAATTCTCACTGTGTCCTGAAATGTTCACAAATAAACAAAATGGGGGTGTGTTCTAAGAACTCACGCAGTGTCCTCAAATGTTCGTAGGGGGTGTCCTGAAGACGCTGTCCATATTGATCTGTGGCAAGCTGAATGTGTTCTAAGAACTCTCGCGGTGTCCGGAAATGTTTGCAAATAAACAAAATGGGGGTGTTCTGAGGACGCTATCTGTATTGTTCGTTGTCAAGTTGAAAGTGCTCTAAGAACTCTTGCGGTGTCCTGAAATGTTCCTAAGGGGTGTCCTGAAGACGCTGTCTGTATTGTTCTCTGGCAAGTTGAAAGTGTTCTAAGAGCTCTCGCCGTGTCCTGAAATGTTCGCAAATAAACAAAATGGGGGTGTGTTCTAAGAACTCACGCGGTGTCCTCAAATGTTCGTAGGGGGTGTCCTGAAGACGCTTTCCGTATTGTTCTGTGGCAAGCTGAATGTGTTCTAAGAACTCTCGCGGTGTCCTGAAATGTTCGCAAATAAACAAAATGGGGGTGTGTTCTAAGAACTCACGCGGTGTCCTCAAATGTTCGTAGGGGGTGTCCTGAAGACGCTTTCCCTTTTGTTCTTTGGCAAGCTGAATGTGTTCTAAGAACTCTTGCGGTGTCCTGAAATGTTTGCAAATAAAAAAAATGGGGGTATGTTCTAAGAACTCACGTGGTGTCCTGAAATGTTCGCAAATATACAAAATTGGGGTGTTCTGAGGACGCTGTCTGCATTGTTCGTTTTCAAATTTAAAGTGTTCTAAGAACTCTTGCGGTGTTCTGAAATATTCGTTGGGGGTGTCCTGAAGACGCTGTCTGTATTGTTCGCTGCTAAATTGAAAGTGTTCTAAGAACACTAGTAATGTCCGCGGACATTAAAAGTTTCCATAATCCATAGTTGAAATGTTTGAGTGTATGGGTGTGATATGCTGCAGTGGTTGTGGCTAGGGCATAGAGTGTTGGGTTCATGACCATTTGGTCATGCACCCAACACTCTATGCCCTGGCCACAGCCACCGCAGCATATCACAGTTATAGTTGCTTATAACTTTGGGTCAAAAACAAATTTATAAGGAACAAAGTTATACGATATTATGGGTGTGATATGCTGCAATGGTTGTGGCTATGGCATAGAGTGTATAATATGCTTACTGTTTGGTTTAGTAAGTGGAGTACATGTATTACTTGTTGATTTCTGTGATAAAAGAAAATAGCATGTTAGTATTAGTATTTTGTAATGACGTATTACATTGTATAATCAACATTTTTTTTTAATCCTCATATTTAGTAGATTACAAACCAGAGTACTGTGCAATTTGCTCAGTTTCTGTGTTCGTTGCTAAAATCATTGGGTCTGTGGGAGAAAAAAAAATCCATGTTGGATTAAAAAAAAAAACTGTTTCTGTTATGCTACAGTTTATTTGTTTGTTTGTTTCAGTGTTCTCTTGTTGCTTCTGGCTAATGGTTTATTCATTGGGTTGTTGCATTTTTTTGGAACAGTAACATATTATTTATTTGTTTGGATATTATAAAATTTTGGAGCAGTTAGATACCAGTAGGCGTATTCCAACTGTCTATTTATTGATATATTTCAGTGGTATTGATTTATTTGTTTGGATATTTTTAAATTTTGGGACAGTTAGATACCAATTGGCGTATTCTAACTGTTATTTTTTGCTCTAATTTAGTGGTATTCATTTATCTGATTAGTTGTTGTAGAATCTTTTGGCAGTTATATAGCTTTTGGAATATTCTAATAGTTTATATTTTTTTTACTACAAGTCTAGTTAAGGTTTAAGAACAATTTATTTATCAAATTTTGGTTTTAAGAACATTAAATAAGCATGTGTAAGATTTGCTGGTAATCTCTGCTTGAGAGTAATGGTACTATCATTACATTCAAACCATCCACATTTCTTTTTCATATATGCAGTGTAGTGACCTGCATTGGTTGTCGCTCCTGCGTGGTAGATTATACCTATTGTTGTGAAGGTTTTCTTGCCAAGTGATATTTGACAATGTGTGAATCCAGTCAGCTTGCAGTTGTTTTTGGTGACATCTGCATTGTAACGTAGAAACATTAGTATTACGTATTTACTATGTGTGTGTATTACTAATGTGGAGTGATTATCTGAATTGCAGGTAGAACATATTCTATCATGGTTTGCATTTTGTACAAGTTGCTGAAATGGAATAGATTCACAATTAGGTATTGATATATATACGAAGCGTTCATTGGGGATTTCCTCTTGTGTCACATTGTTGCAGAGAGTGCATGTATGTTTCCACATGTATGTAATCTGAAAGATTTCATTTATAGGTATGTTTTTGTTTTGTAGTACTTGTAGTAAGTACATTAGAAATTCTTGTGGATCTTCCTGTGAGTTTATAGTGAATTTAACCATTCCAGCACAGTAGTCCAATTCTTGTCTTATTCCATAAACACTTTATGTGTTATCAGGATTGTTTGCTGCATTTCTGTGAAGTACTAACATTTGCAAACACAATTTGTCTGTACTGCGTAAGTAAATGTTGTCAATAATTGGTGGTAATTGAAATAGAATATTCATTGCTACATTTGCGTAGCAACTTACACCAACTATATTTGAGAGTTTAAATGGACCAGGTAGTTCTGTTTCTGACTGCTTTTTTTGGAGTTTGTATTCCTTCTTTGAAGAAGTACCTTTTATTCTCTTTGGAGTATTTGCATTGACATCCTGTTGCATTTCTGTTTGATTTATTTTTCTTTTATAATGTTTTACTTTTTGTGGAACAGAATATGTGTTTAGATGGGGGGTGTATAGTGAGAGCGAATGAATATCAGTGTTTACTTTACTTGCATCAAAGTTGATTAGAAATAGACCGCCAAGTGTACGTACGCGTGATAGTGCTACGTAGCTCATGCTTTCTTTAAAGACTGTGTTACCAATATCTATCATTGCTTTGTCTAGGGTAAGACCTTGTGATTTATGAATTGTGACTGCGTATGCAAGAGTTAGAGAAAATTGTTCTCTGCGTACATACATGTCTTGGAAGAGAAGGAATTGAGCTGTTGAGCGTCCTATCCTTTTTTTCTTGTGCCAGGAGAGAGTTTCTCAGATACTCTTTTTGTTGAGAGAACAACAGATAGCTATGGCTGTGTGTTTCAGAAAACAGATTGTTTGGATTTTGGGAGATTTATGGATACATTGGTTGAAGGTGAATGCTGAAAGCTGAGCAGTAGCTGTAGATTTTGCATTTCCACATGTAGAAGTACACTGGCATGGAGTACGTAGAACGAAGTGGTTGGACTTACTAACTCTTTGTGCTACTTTGGAGACAGAGCAACATCCAGACATAATAGTAATTCATTGTGGAGGGAATAGTTTAGGACATGTGTCTGGAATTTCTTTGCAATTTTCTATGAAGGAAGGACTTGGGAAAGTCATGGACATGTTTCCTAATTCTCAAGTAATATGTTACGGATTGCACAGAGACAAATGTGGCTTTGTCCTTCTTCATTTGGTCCCCAAATGGAATAAGCAATGCGCAATGTTAATAAGTCTGTTTGTGCCTTTCTAAGAGATTTTGGCATGTCCTATTTTCATAATGAAAATATTATGTTTCGTAGTAAATACATTTTTCGCAGAGATGGAGTCCATCTTACTTATGCTGGCAATCAGATTTTTTTGACAAATATACAAAATGCATTACGACCTTTTTTAGATTTACAGCATCTATTTTGAAGTAGGTGCTAAGTATTTATAATTTTTGACATACAAACACCTCCCAAAGGCTCTTTTAAGAGCCACCACTTCCTACCAGAAAAAATTGCAACGGTTATGATAGGGTACCAACCCAATTTTTGTTGATGTCCGCGAACTGTCCGCGGACTTCTTAAAAATACAAAGGGCCCTGCTTCATTTATTTTCACTTCTATTTTTTAACTGTGAAAGGCGGCTCTGAAAAGAGCCTTATTTTTTTTTGATTTTTGTAATTTTGTATTTTATTTTGGTTTTTTAGACACGACACACTAGGAGAGGATGGGAAAGGAGGGTAAAGGGGGGGACACCAACCACGGAGATGAGAAAGGGCGAGCTGAAAGAGGAAGATGTAGAGTGGGTTTTGTTTGGATAGTGAGCAGGTCTTCTCGTGCTCTGAGACGATAGTCTCAAAAGCACTCCGAAGTCGCTCCTCCCTGCAGAGTATTGTGTCACAGTACATACATACAACTGTGACCCTCGAAAGGTAAGGGTCATCAGAATTCTGTATGGCCTGTGAGGCAGCTTGAGGATGACGCTGTCCCACAGAGGTGGTCCTTGTGGTGACAGGATCAGAAACGGAGGATGAAGTAGAGGAAATCAACCTACTACGTAGCCCCAGAGTGAAAGGACCTCAGGTGTCGCTTCAGGGTCGTTGTCCCAAAGCTGTACGAACCGTGCTTCCCGCGACTGAGTATCATTTTGCACTCATTGCAGATAACACGGTTCGCACGAGCCTTAGGACCATCTCATAAATGGAAAATAACCGCCACACCCAAGACTCGCGTCTAGTGCGGGTAGTACGGATTTCCTCTATCTCATTCTCGTCATCCTCTTCTTCCTCTTCTGCATCCTCACTCCTGTTCCCCTCTTCAGGCCCTTGGGAAGTGGTGGTGGTGGAGGGGCTAGGGGTGGTGCTGAAGCAGGTGCAGCACCAGGTGGCAGTTCTGCAGCCAGGGATGCCATCCCGATGGTGTAATCAGCAAGTTGCAGGAGAAATAGCTCTGCTCTAAAGAATAGCCAGAAACACAATGAGAATAAGCTCTAGGGTGTGGTCTTTTATAGAGGTGCTTGTACGTGGTTCGCGGACATGCACGCTGTCCGCGGACCTCTCAAACACAAAAAAGGGTTCAAAAAGTTTCAAAAGATATGTAAAAACTCAGGATTACTATGTGGGACTTGTGCCATGATGTGTTTTTATGGAAAAATAGTGTGGATTACTCGAAAATGTACTTTTAATTTGTTCAGGGACACAAACAGTGTCCGCATTCAGAACACGCGATTAGCATTGGTGCGGTCACATGATCCCTTCACGAACATGTCCGCGAAGGACGCTCCTGTCCGCAGGACACCAAATGCACGGATATTGGTTTGCGCATGCGCATTGATGTTCTACGGACAGTGTTCAGGTCCTGAATTTATTAAAAGTGCATCACACATCAAACGAACATTTCTGGACATGGCGTGTGTTCTAGAACAGTTTAAACTTGCTAGCGAACACTACGGACAGATATAGTGTTCTTTAGGACACTTCCATTTTTGTTTGATTACGAACTTTTCAGGACATCAATTGTGTTCTTAGAACAGTTTAATTTGCTCGCGAACATTACGGAAAAGTATAGCGTTCTTTAGGACACCTCCATTTTCGTTTAATTATGACCATTTCAGGACACCGATTGGGTTCTTAGAACAGTTTCAACTTGCTAGCGAACAGTACGGACAGGTATAGTGTTCTTTAGGAAACCTGCATTTTCATTTAATTACGAAGATTTCAGGACACCGCTTGTGTTCTTAGAACAGTTTCAACTTGCTAGTGAACAGTACGGACAGGTATAGTGTTCTTTAGGACACCTCCATTTTCGTTTAATTACAAACATTTCAGGACCCCAATTGGGTTCTTAGAACAGTTTCAACTTGCTAGGGAACAGTACGGACAGGTATAGTGTTCTTCAGGACACCTCCATTTTCATTTATTTACAAACATGTCAGAACACCCGCGCGGTCCGCCGACATCTACATTGTTTTAAAAAAATTTAAAAATGGGAACTAATTACAACACAATATAAAAATGTAACTTTATTTCACATATACTAATATGACAGAGGAGGTGAGGCAGAAACAGAAACAAAAACCAGAGAATTAGGGGTTTCAGCATGATTGGTATCAGGTGAAGAAGGGATGGAAGTCTCATCAAAACGTTTTGCATTATTGAGAGGGTTTGGGGATAATTGACTGGGATATGGTGAGGGGGACAAGTACATGTGGGACAATTGTATGAGGTTTTTGTTTTAAAATGATCCTCAACAAAAGTTTTCAAATTATTAAAATTGCTCAATAATAAATCCATTTTTTCTTTTAAGCTGTCAAGCGTGTTTTCCATAACAGTTTCTTCAGAGATATTTTCTATTTTGGTATGCTCTGTACAAAAAGAAATATGTATGTTAAATATATATAAGATAATAACAATTAAATGGTTTATATTGTAAAGGCTGTACCATTAGCTTCACTATTTTCTGACATTTTGTCATGTGGGAAGTGCTCCTCTAGCCATTCCAGAGTACTAGACATTTCTGTGACAAAAAAAAAAAATATATAACAATTTTTTAAATCTAATACAGAAAGTTTATAAAGATATGAGTAAAATGATGTACACTTGCAATTTCAGGTAAGATATGTTCTGAGTACTCTGTAGGTCTGGTCTTGGTCTTAGTTGTGGAGTGTCTGTGAGGTAATTATGTTGGAAGCCAATTTATCTTCTCTTGGTATATTCCATTTTAGAACATATTGTATTTAAATGAATGGTTAGTGTGGTACATATATGGGTTACATTTCTTAAGTATTACTACATATAATATGATTGTGTACTAATTTGTGAATTTTGTAAATGTTATCATGTTGTAATATAACAATTAAACATCCCCCTCCAGACTTTTTAAGTAGTGGTACTGTTGTCCGAACATGTCCGCGGACATCAAAAAAGTTCGCAGACATCACATTCAGTAGAAGTGGTTCAGTATGTTCCATATTACATGTACATAAAGTCAAAGTTACTATTGTTAAGCTTTGCTACTAAAAACCTATGAAATTCAGTGAAAAAACTTTGTTAAAGGACCGTTATGGTTAAGTTATGATACTAAAAACCTATGAAATTAAGTGAAAAAAACTTTGTTAAAGGGACGTTATGGTTAAGTTGTGCTACTAAAAACCTATGAAATTCTGTGAAAAAACTTTGTTAATGGGAAGTTATGGTTAAGTTGCGCTACTAAAAAACTATGAAACTCTGTGAAAAAACTTTGTTAAAGGGACGTTATGGTTCCAAGTAAAACCGAAAAACCCTTGAAATTCACCAGTTATGGTAAGCTAAGCAACCATAACTCGCACCACTACTGTGCACTGCTAAGACTAACACCCAGGACATCAAAGATGACATCACAAATGTCATTGATGACATCACTGATGACATCACATGTGCATTTACCTTTCATGAAAAGTCTGTACAAGGGTTTCTTATTGTAATATTAATAAAAAAGTGTGAAGGATCATTGGAATAAATATCAAGGGCTAATTAGTCCATCCAGTATAGTAACGTGCTCATGTAGAAACGTAGGCATTGTGTGCAGAAAACATGATGGAGATGCAATATTCATAAGCTTGCCATGTTAAATAGTGAAATGATAACTGTTTTCTTATTAGACTTTTGAATACTATGAAACATGTGATAAGTAGATAATAAAACCTACTTACTACATAATTTCATTATTATAGACAAAACACAAAGAGACAACACCACATACAAATATGAGTATATACAAAGAAATTGAAGTAAGAGAAAAACAGCAGCAGTAGTAGCAAAAAGTGTTCATAAACTAACTGATTACCTTTATGCAGATACATGATTGTTCTGTTTCAAAGCTGCTACTTACTCTATGTATATATATAAATATCACATGATGTGCCTGGACTCTAATGAAAGTATTTTGAATACAAGATATAAAAATAGGAGCTTAGACAGGGATCGTACAGTAATAAAAAAACAACAGAACTATCAGAAAGTGCTGACAACTCTACTGATTATGTTAATGCACAGAAAGGATTGCTATCTTTCAAGCTTGTGTCTTCCCCTATGTATATGTTCCATATGATATGACTGGACCCTAAGGGAATCATTGTAAGAACATACTTGAAGGATAAGTCTACAAATATACTACCTTTTCCACTTTTAATTCCTGACTGTTACTGAAGAAAACCATGTGGTCTAGATATGTCAGTAAAGGAAAAAAGGGGAGCCACACATGTAATGTCATCAGTGATGTCATCAATGGCATTTGTGATGTCATCAGTGATGTCATCAATGATATTTGTGATGTCATCTTTGATGTCCTGTGTGTTAGTCTTAGCAGTGCACGGTAGTGGCGCGAGTTATGGTTGCTTAGCTTACCATAACTGGCACATTTTAAGGGTTTTTCGGTTTTCCTTGGAACCATAACGTCCCTTTAACAAAGTTTTTTCACTGAATATCATAGGTTTTTAGCAGTGCAACTTAACCATAACGTCCCTTTAACAAAGTTTTTTTCACTGAATTTCATAGTTTTTTGTAGCACAACTTAACCATATATATTCAAAAAGAAGAGAGGAAATGGCGAACCGCACTCCCGCGGGCCAGACATGAATGCACTCTCCAGAAATCCAGACCAAAAATACACAGGCACCATCCACAGAGTATAGGTGTCTTTTAATATTTTAACAGTTTAACAGTTTAAAATATGCATTGTGAAAAACCAATTCAATGCATGGGCAGCAACATAGAGACGAACAAAAAGCAGGACGCTGTGGTGTGCAGCCAGCAAAAAAACACGTTTCGCGCTAACTGAGCGCTTGATCACGTGGGGGGAGGAAGGATAGAAGAGTACAAATACACATGAGGAACACAGTCCTACCACTATGTCTGTGACAACATTAGGTAATGACTCCATGTAGGCACAGTGGTGGCCATATTGGAAAGGGGTCCAGATGTACAAAACATAGTGAAAATGGTACAAGTACTGGAGCAAAGCCCTATAAAGTGCAAGGGGGAGAGAAAAAACAAGGTACTGATGGCTACAGATTGAATGCATAGCGCAAAACATACATTTGACAGTAAAATTGGCAAATAATTAGGCAAATACTGTATACCTATACATAAAATGATTAAAGCTCCATATTTTCAATGCAATAGCATATAAATAACAATCGTCCAGTGTTAAAACCTGCAAAGCATAGAAAAGAAAGGACATAACAAAATATGGCCGTAAACAAAGTAACACAGCCTAATAATGGAAGCCAATTAGTGAAAACTGTGTCCATTATCCGAACATGGAAAAGAAACAGCTAAAATGTCCATCTGGTAATGTATAAAAAGGCTAATTAGATATGCTGTCGCCAAAAAGGTGCAAAGTGCCAATTCTTAACTAAAGTGCATTTAAAGCAGCAAGACAGCAAAGTGCCTGTCCAGCCTCATAATGATGAGGATGTACTAAAGTGCAAATGTATGAGCAGCAAAAACCATACTGGAGGATCCAATATCCTTATCTAAAGTGCATACTTAGCAGCAAGACAACAGCATAATGATGAGGCTGTGATAAAGTGCTAGTGCATCAGCAGCAGAACACATACCCAGTTACCAATACCTGGGACTGGGGATGTCAATGGACACAATGTTAAAAAGCCCAGAATCACATAATGGAAAATAAATCAGAAAATAAAGCTGGAAAAGCCACTAGTTCAGAGCACAGTGAAAAGACCTCAAACGAATAATAAAAGTCGCAGACATATAGAGGGCTGTGTATAAACCTTAAGTGAGATAAACATGACAGAACACAAGTGTGCCCCTACCCATGTATTACAAAATGTACAGCTAATTAATAAATCAAGAAAAATAAAGAGACAGGATGCAAAATAAAATAATCATCCAAAACTCAAGAAACCATAAGGAACATAAGATTAAAGTCCAATTGGACAAACAAATGAAGGAACAAGATGCAAGAAAAAGAGGCAATATCAAAATAGGAACAACATTTCACATAAAGGTATGTGAAAAACGACAGATCATCAGGTACCCAGAAAGGTGTACAACTCCTCGTCTACATTTTGCCCCTTTGGATACTTAGTATCAAAATCCAGAATAAATCTGGTTTCAAGTTGTCTCAATTTAAGTACCCAATCACCTCCCCTGGGGTGAGGAGGTACATGCGCCACTGCAAAAAAGGTTAACATTTTCAAATTATTGTCATGTTCAGATTTAAAGTGCTTGGCCATGGGGTATGCCAGGTCAGAGTTCTTAATCGCTCTTAGATGTTGCAAGATTCTGAGCTTCAGTTTACATGTTGTACTCCCGACATACCATCTCAAACATGGGCAGGAAAGCACATACACGACAAAAGTAGTGTCCAATTAATAGAAAATGTGATCTTTTGCTGAGTTTTCGTGACTGGATGTACGAATGATTTCTGTACAGTAGCATAGGCGCATGCCTTACACTTCATACATTTGGTAAATCCTGTTGGAGAGGCGGGGAGCCAGGTGGTAGAAGGCTGATTTTTACCACCTGGAGGTAAAAAACTGGACACAAGTTTATCTCTCAGGGAAGGCACACGTTTGTATGTCATGGTTGGACGACTGGATAAAATAGACCTGAGCTCATTGTCTGAAGTAAGAACACGCCAATGTTTTTCAATGATTTTCCGTATGTTATTGGAGGCAGTATCAAATGAAATAATGAGTCTGGGATCATCATTAGCAGCAATTTTGGGTTTGGTGTTGTACAGTAATTTGTCTCTGGACTTTCCATGGGCTCGAAGATAAGCCATTGCAATTGTTTTTTATTGTATCCTTGTTTCAAAAAATCCCTGGCTGTTAGTGCGCAATGGTGATCAAAACAGGCAATGTTCGTACAGTTACGGCGATAACGGATAAATTCACCGTAAGGGATGGAATTTTTGCATGATACCGGATGACAGCTGTTGGCATGGAGAGGTAGATCAGTATTAGTTGGTTTCTTATGAAGTGCCGTCTGAATAACTGAGTTGTCCATCATTACGATGACATCCAAATAGACAATCTCAGACCGACTGTGGCATTCAGTAAAGGCAAGATTAGCGTGATTACTGTTTATACTTTTGACATACAACAACCGATCACTCTCCAAACCCTTCCAAATAATAAAGACATCATTGATGTACCTCCACCAAGAAATGATCTGAGTCGAAAAGGAAGATAGTAATAAATTAGACAGAAAAGTAGCCTCCCACCACCCCATCGTGAGATTAGCATAAGTGGTGCAAAGGTACTTCCCATCGCAGTCCCCCTTTCCTGTCGAAAAAAGGAACCCTCAAAAAGAAAAACATTGTTGTGTAGACAGAAAGAAAGCATGTCCAAAATCATAGAACCGTGTCCAAGGTAATTTAAAGAGCGAGTGTCCAAATAATATTTGCATGCATTAATACCAACAGTGTGACTAATAGATGTGTATAAAGGAACTACATCTAATGTAGCCAAGAGCAAACCTTCCTCCCAAGGTGTATTAGTAACATGTTGCAGGAAATCCTTTGTATCCCTCAGGTAGGACGGTAACACTGATACAAATGGACGCAGTGTTTCATCAACAAATTGGGCTAGATGTTCCAATAGTGAGCCACACAAAGTAACAATGGGTCTACCTGGGGGATGGTTCAGGCATTTATGTATTTTAGGGAGAAAGTAGATTGTGGGTATAGTATAACATGCAGGAGTGAGGAATTTGATCAGATCATCCTCCAGTAGGTCCTCACTCACCCACTTGGTACATAGGGAAATCAAGTGTGTCCTGATTTCTTCAAAGGGGTCATTCGACAGTTTTATGTAGCACAGACGATCATGTAATTGTCAATTTGCCTCCATTATATATTTTGTTCGATCCTGGATGACGATATTAGAGCCCTTATCTGCTGGTTTGATAACGATGGTAGATAACTGCTGTAACTCACCAATGGCCAGGCGTTGGGCAATAGTTAGGTTCTGTTTGGTGGTACTTGTGTTTTGACGGAGTCTTCTCAAATCATTCACACAAAGGTCATTGAATGCCTCGATACATCCCCCCACTGGGAATTGTGGGTTGAATCTTGATTTATTTTAAGTTTAGTACGTATGTCCCAGTTGGGATTAATGTCAAAGTCAAAGAAATCAACATTGGTGGGGTCATATTCGTCATCATCGAGGCACGCCAGATCCATGAGTGATGGAATGTCAGAGATAAGAAGATCAGTGCCACCAGTGCGTGGTGTTGAATGTTTGGCCGTGATGACAGTATTGGCAAAGAATTTCTTAACCTTGATTTTACGCAGAAATTTATCGAAATCTATGTGTGCTTGTACATAGTCATAATTCTCAGTGGGACAGAAATTGAGACCCAGGGACAGGAGCGAGGTCTGAGATTTGGTGAGGACATGGGACGAAAGGTTAATGATTTCGCAGCTCTTCATATTATCAGTTGTGAATTTTTCACACCAGAGCGCATTAATCTGCCCTGTTGCTCCCCTTTTAAGCTAGTTCCCACGTCGGCCTCAGAGGATGAATTTCCTGCCTGTGATTTCTGTCCTCTTCGTCTTTCTTTTGGTTTGCCGCAACCCCTGCCTTTTTTCTGATTTTTCCCATCCTGACATAACAGTCGCATTTTGTCTAAAAAATTAATTTTAGGTATAGGCTCGTCGGTTTCAGATGCAGATATGTCCGACTCAGATGTTGCAGCCACTGGATCCCCAGACTTAGTAGATGCTGACTGTATGAAAGGTGAAAACTCGGCCCATTTCATAGTCTGTTTTGTCTATGAGAAATTGTCTATGTTTTCTTTGTTTAATATCATCTTCATAGGAGATTAAGGCTTCATCAATTTTCGCACGTAATTGCTTGCCTTCCTCTGTTATGGGAATTTTAGTGAGTTGAGACTCAACCTTGAGTATAAAACATGGTCTGCAGTAGCGTGCATGTAGTTATGATTAAGTTGCTCAATCCATAGGAAGACCACTTTTTCGGCAGCAAATAACTTTGCTCGCCGTGGAAGAATTTTGATACAATTTTGCAAAAAAAAGTATATAGGCCCCTCTGAATCTTTTTGGAAAGTTGGGTGACTTTTTTCGTGGTGGTAGAGCAAAGTTATAGGGGATGCAAACTTTTTTTTCTCCATAGACTGAGGAGTGGGGGCTTGGTTCCGAAAGTGTGGTTTTGTGTGTTTGCTGGACATCCGGCCAGTACTTTTTTTGCAAAAAACTGAAATGTACATCTCAAATAATTAATGATATCTGGCTCCACTCCACTGATCCATTTCCCTGTTTGCTCCGCAGACAAAAATCTTATTGGCTTGCAGTATGCCATGATGTCGGCGAACATTGGACCCAGCCGTGGTTGGCTGGAGGGAAGCGTGCTGTGCGTCAACATTTCTGGGAAATGCCACCATGGTGTATCGGCAGACAGTGCAGCGCCAAAAGGGCCTGACAAACATACTTTATGCGGTGGTGGGAAGAAGGGATGCAAAGGGTGGGGGAGTGAGAAGTGGTTCATCTCAGATATGTCATTAGGTGGAAGAAGACAGTGGTGTGCCTGCAGTATCTGTGCTTACTGAGCCAATTTGCGGGTCCCTCCGCAGGCGAATACCATGTGTGGTGAATGCAGGCAACCTTTGTTACTGCAGGATAGCTCGTGCAGCGACCTCTTCTCGTGGTGACTGGTGACAGCTGAATTGCAGAAGGGGAGTGCATTGCACATGACATGAACATTGTAACATAACGTGTACTACGGTGTGTTGTGTGTGGTAAGCCCGTAGCCTATTCGATGCAAGGTGGATGCCTTGCACCAACAGCTATATGTCATAGTTGCACGTAGGGTTGACATTGTTGCCTTGTGTGTATGGTTTGTCAGAATTGCATACATTGTTGGTTCCATGGGTGTGGTGATTGTTAGCACATCCTACAGTGTATAGTCCATGGCTGCAGTTAGTGGAGTGAACAGTCCTGCAGTGTGTGCACTGATTGCAGTGTTGAAAAACAGTGTGAATAGTAGTGGATAGGGTTGAACTGCATATTTTATTGGCTTTGGTAGTGTCTATTGTGAAGAGTGCTGAGTACTGTACTGCACTATGCAGTATTGGTTTTGTGCACTTAATAGAGTGCTGGAAGCACGGCCACTGTTGTGAAGATTTTGTGGTTTGCTTGGCAGTAATACAATGCTATGTAAATGGAAGTGGGTAGGGGTGCCGGACACTGTGGTAAGTTTGTGGATTCTGTTCACTGTTACATGTTTTCATTCTTCGCTGTATTATGGTGCAGGGGTTGGGCAGAGGTGCTGATGCCTATGTTATGTTTGTGGATTGTGGTACCTGGTGAAATGTACGCCTGCATGGCTCTGTTATATTGTGCTGGATGTGGGCAAGGCCTAGACTGTTAGGGGCATGGCCAAAGGCCGTAGGCCATGCACCCAAGAGCCTAGGCCTTGACGACAGCCACCACAACATAATGCAGCCATGCAGTTTTACTTGTGCATCTCTCCGAAGGTGGTGACCTTTAAAGAATGGTTGTGGAGGACATTTTACACTTGGCAGAACAGCCGAAGTGAGGTGATATGCAAACATTACCGTATGGTGTAGGTCATTGCACGTGTTGCACATAAGGGAGCCACATGTGACCATTTGTGTTTGATATGGTTTGCCCCTTATAAGACCCTTGGTTTAGGAAGTGCATTACGATATTGCACCATGAAAGGAAGTCCTCAGCATCACACATTTAAAATATGGACAGTGTACACAGACACCCACATACCGTTCACCACACCCCATGAAACGTCATGCAGCCATGTATGCAAACATGTGGCCAGGGTGAAAGTTGGCAGGCTGATTTGCAGATGGGGAGTGCATTGCACATGACATGAGCATTTAAACATAGGGTATACTGTGGTGTGTTGTGTGTGGTGAGGCCTTAGCACCTTGGACGCATGGCTGGAGCCATCTGAGTGTGTACCTTTGCTCTGACAACTATGTGGCATGCTTGCAAGTAGGGTTGACAGGGTTGCGTTCTGTGTGTGGTTTGTGAGAATTGCATACATTGTTGGTTTTTATGGGTGTGGTGATTGTTAGCACATCCTACAGTTTTTAGTCCATGGCTGGAGCTGATGGAGTGAAAACTCCTGTAGTGTGTGCACTAGGTGCTGTGTTGAAATACTGTGTGTAGAGAAGTGGATAGGGTAGAACTGTATAGTGTATGTGCTTGGGTAGTGTGCATTGTGCAGACTATTGAGTACTGTACTGCACTTTGACATACTGGTTGTTTGTACTAACTGCAGTGCTGGGACCAAAAAAAATATTGCTACATGTACTTTGTGGTGATGGGTGCCACTCTGGATGAATCTGGATGCTGAAAGCATGGATACTTTTGGAGAACTTTTTACTGGAGGTGCTTTGAAATCACACAATACGTGTAATCTGAGTGTGTACCGGTACATATGGAGTGCTGTACAGAAATGATAGTGTTCAATGCAGAGGTCGAGGATGCCATTGGTGCATGCCTGTGTGACTATTTAATAGTACCTAATGAGGAATGCTGCAAAAACAATAGTGGAAAGTGAATACGGACTGTCCCTGCTTTACTGGGAAACGGCCCTCGCTGTAGCTGGGAAAGTGCACGTGCCACATCCTGCCATTCTGAACATGGTGGGCATGGATATTGAACTGTGGGGATTATCCAATCAGGCGTGCAGGGTGTGGTTCACAGGAAGGGGCAGTACTATTGTTTTACAATACTCTGTAGTGAGGTAGGTAGAGATGGAGAGACACACAGTGCTGATCGTGGGTGATACCTTTGTGCAAGATTTGCACAGGTATGCTATGAATTGCGGTGTTGCTGCTATTTTCAGGTTGGAAGGAGTGGAGGCTTTGTGGGGCAGTCTCTATGAGTGCAGTTTCAGCTGGATGGTTCACCTTTGCATATGTGTGGCCTCTGTCGCTACTGTCAATGTTGTTGTGGTGCATTATGGAAGTCTACATTGGGGTTACATGTCCTGTGGATGTGTTAGGCAGAATTACATGCAGTACCCTTCTGGAACACTACACACAATTAAGACTACAGGTGTAAGCACAATCTCACCTTTGGTACAAGCCTGTACTACACAGTTATGTGGTAGCATTGGCTGAGTAGCCAGACTTATCTCAAGAGGGATGTGAGCAGTACAATATGTTACACAAAGGAATTGCAATCAAAGTAGTTCAAACAAACACTTACTCTAGGTTTCTTGGTAAAAGAATATCCATTTATTTACACATCTAGTTAGAAAATATTCCACTAGCAAGAAACAGCTCAATATACACTATAATACACTACATTACACAACCAATACGTTTCTAAACAAGTTAGGCTACCCTAAAGTGGGAGCAACATGGCACTTCAGTAACTTTCAAAAGGGGTAAAAAGACAAAGGTTATAAGAATCACACACAATTGCTTTCAGTGTCAGGGCAAATAGTGTCAGTTCACTACAAGAGGCAATTCAGTTCAATAGGCCTGGGCCAAAGTCAATGGTTCAGTGTCTTGGATAGGATAGCACAGTTCTGGTAGTAAACGGTTAAATCTTTGCCAATATTCTTAGAAGTAGTTTGCCAGAAAAAGAGTTATATGTCGGATTAGGAGCGAACAAGAGGCAGTTGTTCCTGGCAGATCCTGCAGATCTCGCTGTTCCTGAGCTTCAGTCGTGGGGACAAGGAGGACGTTGGCAGGTTTCTGCACTTCCCAGGGAAGAAGCCATAAGCTTGGCTAAACGTCGGTTTTAAGGTGTGAGTGCCTTAAAGGCGACAAACTGTTAACCTTCTCACCGGCTATCCAGTTTTCAACATCACTCTGATGAAAATTCGACCAGTATAGAGACGGTGTCCAGGTGGCTTGCGACTTGGGTGTTCCCACCATCTCAAAGGAAGAAGTCGTCCTTGAAGGGCTTCTCTGTCGAGGGAGTTTCAGGCAATTTGGACCTGCAGCAGGGCTTCACCGGGCAAACCAACGGTCCAGCCATTGCAGCAGTCGTCTTCCTTCAGCATGTCTTTGGTTCTTTCATTCCAGTGGTCGACTCTGCCTTCCAAGTCCCACAGACCTGCTTTTAAATAGTTTTCTCCAATTAATTCCAGCCTAGCTGTCACTCACCCAGCAGGGTGGCTGTTCTTGCCGGACAGTCAGCCAGCCAATCACGCGGGATGCATTCAGGTCTCCTTGGAGACTAAGCAAAGGGAGTTTCTGGTACCTCCCTCACATCCTGTCCACCCCAGACACTCAGGCGCCAGAGGAGGGCTTCAGCACTGAAGCCCTCCAAAGGGCATCGAACAAAGGGACCAAACCTGGTTTGGCATGCAGAGTTAAACACAAGAAGGATCTTTCCTAAAAGAAACAGCAAAAAAAGATGACCCGAGTCTGTTTCTACAGAGGGGTCTTGGGCACCCTATTGGAAAACATGGCTGAACCGATTTTTAGCTACCAGTGTTTGCAGTCGGGAACAATCATGGTAGTTTGTTCTAAAACCACTGACACCAGCCATTTCAAAAGGAAAGGGTAACATTTGACTGTTTCATGACTGTTTAGACAAAGGGGATGCTAGGCAACCCCTCCAGCACTCTATAGGAAGATAGTGTGTACTGGGTCTATGAATTTAAAAAGACTAGCAACGTCAATATAACTTTACATGCACTTCGAGATGGTAGTCAGTCCTAGAGAAGGTATTTAAACCTTGAGAAGTCTGAAAGACATCTCTGTGCCACTGCACTGAAGGTGCTCTGTGACACACACGAAAAAGATGATGCCTATGGAGTTTGTCTAAAAACTCCATATCCACAGAACACAAAAGTAAAACACACATCAAATACATGAAAGAGTGTGGGTCTCAAAAGGTAAGGTAAATTAGCACATTCTTGAGAATCCTCCCGAACAGCATGTTTGCTACGTCACCTGAAGAAGTTAATGAATCCTGATTTTTCCAACTGCCAAGGTCGTTTTCTCCTGCATACCACCAAGAGGAGTATGGGACCATGCCAGTGCAATTTGTCCCCAGCCAGAGCTCGGAAGGTGTCTTATAAACAGAAGCATGTGGGAATTTATGTGCAGTGATGGGATGTTCTCCACCCACTATAAGATGATAAAGTCGCAAAATATGCACTGTTTCCATGCAAATGGAATTTTTTTGACCGCCATTGGCAATGCTATTTTCTTTTACACTGTGCAAGAAGCATTGACCAGAATTTGGTAAAAATGTAAGGAGAAGCAAACAGAAAGTCATATAAAGAGAAACAAAGAAAAAGGTTGTTTGCAAGCATGTAAAAAAACACGTAAAAAAATAAAAATGTCTTTCCCGAGCCACCACTAAAGACCCAATCCCGTACCCTGTTTCAAATCCCCCCGTCCCGTCCGTATCATGATAACTCTACATATTCTGCGGTAGTTTCTGGATTACGCGTGACACATCCGGGCCTTTTCAGGATGGCAGGCATGGAAATGGGACTGTGGAGGCTAAGGCATTGCTCAATATGGTTTCTGGTTGTGGTGTGTATGCAAAAACTGTGGCAGAAGGTCTATTTGTACAGAGAAATGCAGAAGGCTATGGTTGAAGTGTGCAATGTAAGGGGCAGGCATCCTGTTTTATGCATGCATTGTATGTACTTGCTGGCTGGTGTGACAAGCCTTTCTTGGTAATGGCGCTGGCATTAGGTTGTTAACCAAGGTTGTGGCCTTAGATTGCATGGGTAGTTTGATATTCACAATAATGGAGAAAAGGTCTCCTGACTCTTTTGCATCAGTAAGGATTTAATGAGAAAAAAGGCACATTGATCACAGGTCTAGCAATTCGTGCTGGTTGAAGGTGAAACAAAAGCCAACGCGCATTTCAACCATACTCTTTATCAAGGTAGAGGAGGTGGTTGATCCTGGATAGTAAGGGAGCACCTTGGTTAACAACCTAACGTCAGTGCCATCACCAAGCAAGGTTTGTCACACCAGCCAGCAACCAACCCACAGCGAACATTGGAATTTTGGTTCCCCAACAAATCATGTGCCAGGATACAGGTACTATTACACACACCCATTATCTCTTGCCAGTTGCGCAGGGGACCACCATCCTTTCAACTCCAACCAACCAAATCCACTGTATGTACTTGTTTTAAGTTGCTACAATACATTCAGTGCTGCTTGTGTGCGATATGTATGCAAATATTGTAGTAAATGGGTTACTGCGGAAGCATAATCTGTGAAGTGTGCAAGGTAAGTGGCAGGCATCCTGTTGTTTGTATGCAATGTGTGTATTATCTGATACAATATGGTATGATATGACACTTATAATGTGCCTATATACAAGTTTTTCAAGGTGCGATGAGGCAAGGGTGAGGGAACAGAGGGGAGACAAAGACAACGATCCTACTAGGCCAGGTGTCACTCAGATCGTGCAAGTGCATGGGTAGAGGCAGGGGAAGTGCAGTACATGGGAAAAAGAATAAATAACAATAGATAAAAATATGTGCCACTGGTGGCAAGTACAAGGATAAGTGCAGACATCAGGTAGTGGTGGGACTGTTAGGGTTACAGAAAATAGTCCTCAAGTGTGGGGGTTGCCAGAAAGGCAGTGCAGGGGAGCAACTGGTTGGGGAGATGGCCTGGGCCCGAGATAGATCAGAGGGGGGCCAGGTTAGTGCAGAATCATTTTCAGCCAGGACGTCAGCAGGGGAGAGGAGGAGAAAAAGCAGAAGCGAGGAGAAAGGTTTTGAGGTGCTTCCGGAACCAGAGATGGTTCTCTGCAAGATTCAGGGACGATTGGAAGCTGTTCTAGAGGGAGAACTCAGCTGAAGAAAGACATCTACTAACAACTGGTTGCTTGGAGAATCGACTGACCCTGAGGGAGTTGGAGGCGGATAAGCGAAGAGCTCGAGCAGGGAGATATTTAGAAATTGAGAGTTGAAGGTATTGAGAAATTGAGAGTTGAAGGTATTGAGGCCCCAGGGCCCAGAAAGCTGTGCAGATAATGCAGACTTTTTTTACCTTAATCCCTGCAGCCTCTGGAAGCCAGTGCATACATTTCAGTCCCGGAGAGATTTGATCCCTGTGCTTGAGACCAAGGACAAGTTGCGCAGTCCTGTTCCTGTTCTGGATGAGTTGCAGAGGGCAGAGAGTAGAAGCAGGCAGATTTGGAAAGAGGCTGTTGCAATAGACCAGCCTAGAGAAAACGACAGCTGTGGTGACAGTGAGCTTCTGAGAACTTGGTTTAGGCTGGGAAGATACATTCAGTGCTGGTTCAGGTGCGATATTTTTATGATTTATGTAGGAGATGGGTTAGTGCAGAAAAGAATTTGTAACATTATCGAAAGAAAAGAAGAGAGTTCCTGTTTGGATGTTACAATGGGTGATATGGGTAAATGAAAACAGTGAAAGCATATACCATCTAAGTGCCACTTGATTGTAGGTGATGGGAGAAAAAACAGTATGTTTTTTAAGTACGTAATGGACGTTCAGTGGCAGATACCATGCTCAGAGGCACCTATAACAGAGTTGAAAACATACTGCAGAAAAATTATTCATACCTCTACATTGTGGTGATGGGTGGCCATGTGGATGTATGTGGATGCAGAAATCTTGCATAGTTTTACTGAACTTTCTTCTGGACGTGACACGACACTTGCAGTCTGACAGGCCGATTCATGGAATTAATGTGCGCCGAAAATAGCAGCACAAGTGTGCGAAAGGGTGCGAATCGCAGTCGAAGTGTGAAAATCGTAGCGCAAGTGTGCCAAAGCCGCGCACATCGATTCATGGAAATGGAGCACACGTCATCAAACGGCGTGCGCTACGCGCACAGCGAAAGTGCACATAGCGCAACGCACACAACAAAAGTGGGCGGAACATGGGGCGGAACACGCGGAATGGGGAACAACTCGTGAAAATGTGGGCGTTACGGGAGAAGTACAGGAGGTAAATGCACGGAACGCCCACACGCGCGCCTACAACACGTATTCAGGGAATCGAACAGGGGAAACGCGTGCGCCAAAATAGACGGGCTAATCCGGATACACGTAAGCCAGGAGGAAGCAGGCGTACACGGCCCTGCGCAGCATAAAAGTGCATGCGAACAACAAACATGCTTAGACGCTACGATGAATATACCGTTTCTCGCAGCAGTGGTCGTGGGACACCGCAGGAGGAGGATAATCAGGCCCAGAATTTTTACACCCAGGACCAGCCTTTTTGGGATGCCTGATGACCAGGTGTATGGGACGTACAGGTTTCCACCACACATAATACTCGACCTGGTGAGTGAGTGAGAAGATGACCTCACATCACCCACCCTGTGCTCCCAAGCACTGAGCCCCTTGGAAAAGCTGCTCAATGTACTGCACTTCTTTGCCACTGGTTCATTTCAGCAGTCAAGTGCCATAGTGTGGGGGGGTCACAGGCCACGCAATCACGCTGCCTACACCAAGTGTTGGCCATCATGACTGCACGCTCCTCATTCCGCAGGCACATATACATGCCCAGAACACCTGCAGAAAGGCAGGCTGCCGTCCAGGACTTTTATGGGGTGGCACACTTCCCCAAAGTGCTAGGTGCCATTGATTGCACCCATGTGGCTCTACGTCCTTCCAGGGCAACTGAGCACATCTATAGAAACCGCAAGCACTGGCATTCCATCAGCGTGCAGGTAGTATGTGATGCCAAGGGAATCATCACCTCAGTATATGCCAACTATCCAGGGTCCACCCATGACAGTTTCATTTTCAGAAAGTCACCCCAAAACCGGGACCTAGAAGCTGGGCGGCAAGGCGATACTTGGCTGCTTGGTGAGTGTAAATGCCTCTGCACATGCATGCATGTCAGATAGTGAGTAATGTCACAACCCCACTAATGATACCCATCATCACCTCCCCAGGGGACAGTGCCTACCCTCTGAACACCCACATGATGACGCCAATTCGGAACCCCACCACATCACCTGAGGTAAGATGCAACGCAGCCCATATTGCAACCTGGGGTATAATGGAGCGCACATTCGGAGTGCTCAAGTCACGCTTTCGCTCCCTTGACCGCTCTGGTAGGCAGCTGCTATACGCGCCCCAAGTAGTGTGCAGGATCATAGTGGCAGCATGTGTTCTGCACAACGTTGCAACCCGCCGGGGCCTGCCGGTGGACATGATGATGCCCCCACATCCCCAACCACATGCACGGCTGCTGCGCATGGGAGGGGAAAGGGCACGTGGTGAGGCAGCCCATACCCAGCTGGTGGCTAATTACTTCACCTAAAATCACACCCCTGTGGAGTGTACACAGCCCTCGCACATACCAGCTGACAATCAATGATGATGACAATAGGGACAGTCAACTGTCACAACCATACCAGCCTGAGATTGGTCATCTGGAAGTGTTACATTGTGTGCATCCCTACCTACTTAAAGATAACCAATGCTGTTTGACAAAAAGACACACATTCATGCTGCATGAATGACTACCCCCTTGCAAAATACAACATGAAAATAGTGCCATGTCACCCAACCCCTCCCCATCTCAGCTACCCAACACACCATGGCATGTCATGCAATGTGAAAGCAACAAAATTAATGCACAACACATGACACCAGTGTCACAAAGTGCACTGTTCCAAATGTAAACAGGCCACAGACAATATGCTCCCAGTAATCAATAAGAAACAGCACACATGAACAAATACTTACCAGCAACAAGGATGAAACAGTGTCAAAATACGACAGTACAAAATCAAAGTAGTGCAAGTCTCACAACCTGACTAAGGCAGCACATCGACCCCTTCCAACTGCAGAGTGTTGCTGTCATAAATGTGTCAGTGTACTGCATACAACATGAACTGCATCTGCAAAGGAGACGGCCTTGTGAAGACATGAAGAAGGTACATTTGAATAAGGAGAAAGTCATGGATGCACAAGCACATATCAATACACCATGCAGTGTTAAATCCAACAACAATCCCCATAGGGATGTCCACACACTTTTGACAAAAGACTGCCCACACAGCTCATGGGAGCCCAATGTCACTCTGTAAATTACTGTCACTTAATCACACTCTTTGCAAGCCCGTGGAAAGGGGAAGCAGGAGGGGTGTGTGTGTCAGGAACCCAAGAATCTAACCTAAAGACAGGACAAGCCATCATGTGCCCAGCTGGAATACACAGTGGATGCCCACGGGAGCCATCAACTTTAAAGAGCTACAAAAGTCCTCTTTTTAGGGGCTGTGTGGGTGAGGACAGTGAAAACCAAAATACAAAGAGTCCCACAATACAACTTTCTTCCCTTGCCGATCAGAATGAGTCACCATAGATGCATGTCAACTTGCTTATGCTCGCCCTTTATCCAAAAAACAAGCGAAAAACCATGTACTTATCAAAAATATACACATAGTTTAATGTTTATCAAAAAACACATCACATTCACAACTGAATTTTCTTAAAAGTAACACATCATTGTGGTCTAGACGCATCATGAACCACATATATCTGTGTATACATATTTAACAACTGGCATAGAGACTGATACTTCCAGAGAAACCTTTTCTATGCCTCCATGTGGGGTATTTTTATATTTTATATTTTAGCCACCACTATTAATCATGCCCTCCTTAGTTTCTGCGGGCACCAAGGCTGTGCCAACACTTCAACAATGTGTTTCTAGAACCAACATAGAATTTAAACATGTGAAATATACATAGAAATTCATCCACTCTGTATATTCTGTTGGTGCTGTCCTCAGGGCACTCAGTCTTTATACATGTTCTGGTTTTCTCCCATCACATTTCAGTTTGCCAAAATGTCAACAATTCTAAAAAACAAACAAACATTGATGCTTAAAAACATGGTTTCTATTCTTTTGTGCATCACAAGTAATACATCGCATCTATTCCAACTTCATCTCTATTTTCAATAAAAACAGCAGGGAATTATTACTTAATGGCTATTTCTTTTCCCATTTTTACTAAATATTTGCAAGTTTTGCATATTTCAATTTTCTTGTTACAACATTATTCAGACAAAGCGTTACCCAATTCGCCTCTTTCTACACATTTAGTTTATTAGTCATGAAAGGGGAATTGCCAATGTCTGTCTCTCAAAGGTTTTTTGTAGACTATGCACTTATTTGCTGTCTCGATTCTCCTTATAATGAGTGAATTCTACAGGGAAAAATTCTTATTCTATATTTCCCCTAATGTAATGAGAAAGCAACCACCCCAACGATCACACTGAGTAAGAGTTTACCTATTGGGAATTCTGTAATTGTATCCCTCTGTGATCCTAGCTTCGAAGGATGTCTGCTGTTCTATTACAGCTGGGACAGCAGAGGAATCATTTATCTAGACGCCTTTACCAATATACTGTAACAAAATGAAAATGCGTTTTGAAAAACGGGGTTTTATTCCTGAACAGCACTGTAATTGTATTTATTAGCTCAAGGGGCTTACCTCTTATTCTTTCCCCCATAACCTTATTATCGGGAAGAGATAGGGGGTTACCCACTGCAGACGGCGATATTTTCTTGCTACAAAGTCTATATGGCCAGAAACAAGAAGAAAGAAAAAAGGAATGATTAAATTCCCTTACACGGTGCGTTAGTAAGTATTCCCTTATCGCACATTCGTCTTACCTCGCAAAGTCGGTCGTTTACTTCCCGTAGAGCTTGTGCTCGTTGCTCTCATCTCAGAGCGGTCGAACAAATGATACCTGCCATCCACCATCTTAAATAGACAGCCTCGTTGTCTTGCGGGAGCCACACAAGGCAACACACTGTTAAAAAAAAATAAAAAAAAAATAGCCATGTGTGGACCAGGGGGGAGGCCACCCAGGAGGTGCGAGGACAGGGTGCACACCAACACCCACATGCGTGCATGTTGCAAAAAAAAAATACCTCCATGGGCTCATGGCCTGCACGGCTACGCTATTGTGGGAGAACTGCTGTCGCTATCTTCACCCTCTGCTGCTACATCAGGAGGTGGCTGTGCTATGGGAGGCAGCTCACGTAAAGCCCTGGTATGGTCCTCCATGGCAGCAAGCATGCGGGCGTGAAAGGTTTTGTTCTGGAGGATGATGGGGCGGAGATCTGCATGCAGCACCTCATGGGTAGCCTGCATTTCTACCCGCATGGCCTCGCGTGATGCCCGGATCTCCGCACGTGTTGCCTGGAGCTCTGCTGAGAGTGAACGTGTGAGCTGCTCCAGCTGCTGTTGTGACCTAAAATTTCGGGAAGCCTCAAGTTCACCCAGAGTCTCCCTGAGGAAATGGAGTTCTAACCTCAGGGCTTCCCTGTGGCCCTGTGATTCTACAGCTATGGCTTCGTGCAGAGTCTCCAGTGCCGCCCGTCGGTCCCTGTTGGATGCCTACAAGTCTTCTCTGTGTGATTGGCAAATGGAGTCTGTTGCCTTCTGTTGTTGCTCCATCTGCCTTTCAGGGGGGAGAATGGAAGTGGCCACCCTCTCCATTGCCTGAGCCATCATTTCAACCAATGCTCCCTGTTGTGCTGCTATACTGTATATGGAGTTTTCCCATACAGTATTGCCTGGTGGCGTACGGCCACCGCATCGGCGGGCACCACACCTGTTTGGGGCAAGGCGATCTGCACCTTGCTGTGCTGGCACTGCCTGAGGCTGCAGGACTGAATTCCCCTTCTAATCTGCTGGCCCAGGAACAGGATCATATGTTGTTGAGCGTGACCCTGCATCCGTAACCGCCAAAGGCGGAGTTACCAACACTGACATCCCCATAGAGGGTTCTCCCCCTGGTGCAGGTGGGTTGGTCAGAACAGCATCCCTCCCAGTAACACTCACCTGCAACGCCTCATATGTCTCATCCTCCGATTCAGCACCTGAATCATAGAGGTCTGGGGAGGTGCACCCAGAGACACCCGTGGGCAGACAGTATGGTCTGCAGGAGGATTGGGTTTTAACCCACCACCACCCCACATCCTCCACTGGTGCCCGGTTGTGGTTGAGATTCCTCCTGGGTCTGCACCATCTCCTCCACCTCAACAGCATCAAGTGCATCATCACCTGCAAAAACATGACAGACAACAAATGGAAACAGGCATGAGTAGCATAGCACACACATAGGCCTGACAAGCCAGAGATCCAGTACATGAATTACACATGTCCCACATGACTATAACCGTGGCATGCATGCACTGTCAATGAGTTGGAAGGGGAGGCAAAAAGCAGACACTGAGGACTCCAAGATGGAAAAGCAGCACATGTGCTGCATGCTGGATAGCACTGGCATCACACATTAGCCTGTGAGTGGCATGGCCAATCCACATACATGGCACATGCCAGCACACAGATGGCATGTAGCATAGCGAAGGTACATTTGATACGTACAGCCATATATTAGTGAATGAATACTGTCACCCATCCATGTGAGATGGACATGATGAGATATAAAATTTCAAATAGTGTGACAAAATACGCATGTGCCACACACTGCAACACATCCAGTGTACAAATATACAGTGATGACAGGCAGATGGATACATCAATGGTTGGTCACTTCAACATGACAGGAAACGACAATCATGTTCCATATTCAAACAGGCCCCAAAAATGAATGTGAGCAGGCCCTTTCTCATTCAGCCTGAATGGTCAAATCATTCCCATAACAAGGTAATAAATGTTGGCCATTGTGGGGTGTAATATATGACAGAAGCATGTCACATATGTGGCATTAAGGCTGAAAAATGCATTGCAAAATTGGGAGGATTGAAACAATCAGGCTGAATGAAGACTGAAAATCTGAACAATGTTGTTGCAAGATGACAGTTCAAGGGCAACTGCAGTAATGTGGTGCTAATTGGTTACTGTGGTCAGAAGGGATATTGTCATACCCAAATCAAAGGGCGGTGAATGGTTTGGAGGAAGAATATGGGTGACCCATACCACTCAGGACTACACACCCTCACCTGGCACTCAATCAGAACATGTCACCCAAACAACATACACATAGATTACACACACATGCATGGGCACTCACTGCACAATGCTTTGTAATCTGGTAGGTCTCCCACGCCTTGGATCTGTTCCTCTGTGACGAAGGTTCCAGCAACAGACTCATGTTCAGTGAGTTGGTCGTCCTCTGGTGGAGACCCACCACCAGTCACCAGAGTAGAGGCATGATTTGAAGCCAGCTTTTTCTTTGCTCTGCGTTTCAGGTAATTCCACCGCTTGTAGCAATCATCAGCTGTGCGCCTCACAAATCCAAGGGCACTAATGTGGTCCACGATGGTCTGCCAGTGGGTTGATCAGGCGTAGTCTTGCACCCTGCAGTCACCACCATTTTGCGGCTATGTGCCAACACTTAGGCCACAAGTGCATCAAGTTCGGCGTCATTAAAGCTAGGCTTCCTTGATGTGCCGGAGTGTGTAGCCATGTCTGGGGTCTCAGCCTGTAGTGCTAGAGCACCCTTCTTCTTCTTCTTAGAAGGTGGTGCGGATCCTGAGTGGCTTACGCTGCTCTGGACAGTAGGGGCAGAAGCGGAGGTGGACTGGGTACTTGAAGCCTGTAAAGGCACAATGAGCAAAGGTCTTGGTGCAGGCATTGGCTGCAGGGTGATGTTGGCTGGGCCAATGTCAGTGTGATGGACCTGGACTAACACTGTCCCAGCTGGGAGACTCGGAGCTGGGGTGGATTGAGCTGCAGCTGCCCCTGCTGCCTCCCCACCCTGGCTACTTGGGGCAGCAGATGACATTGCTGCCCCAGATCCACCTGGCCTGGTGACATCAACTTTCACTGCCACACGTGGCTTAGACTTGGTGACCTGGAAGTCAGCCTGGGAGTCATGCTGTGCCGGTTCAGTTGACAAAATGGGCCGGTCTAACAAGGGCTGAGCTGGGATGGTGTCAGCTATGTTTCCCACAACCATTGGGGGCAACATAGGTGGCCCCGATTGGTCCTCCACATATGGGGCTCTAGGGGCACCCTGCAAATCCTGGCCACGTCCCCTACCGCGCCCACCATGCCCACCTCTTTGAGATCGGCCACCTTTGCCTCACTTACTGCTTAGTCGCCTCCCAACCATGGCACCGATGTTGTTGTGCATATGGGAGTTGCAGTAAACAATTGTCCTGGGCAATTGGGGTGAAACGGGTAGGGTACTAGATGGAATTCGTACCCTAGTGCTCAAGCAAGGCTGCCTGTGACCCCTGGGGGAAGATGACGGGTCACGCAACGCACAGGCACCCCAGAAACAAAAGTACATGTGCACGCAACCCCTGGTAGACCACGTGCATGGAAAAATGAACCTGCACTATGCTGTGGCACCCAGAAACACAAAAATAAGCGTATGCGTGTTACACGCAGCCTACAATGACCTCTGAAGGGGTACGCGACACATGGGGGCAACCACAGTTGGAAAATACGTGCGCGACTCACCGTCTGCCTTGAAAAAGAACGTGAAAAAGATGCGTTGGCAACACTCCCGCCAAAAAGAAGAAAAGAACGCAGTCTGAGGAAACAGGGAGTACGAACTGGAAATGTTGTGAAGTAATCACGTGTGAACCGACAAGAAGTACAAGAATCACCCGCTCACTCTCAACAAAAAGCACGTACAAGAAAATAGCGTGATACTCGTACATTTAAGCCAGCCCACACGTGAAACGTCACTTACGCGCTTACGCGCTAAGGCCCTTTCCTCCAATAGCACGGTGACGTGCAGTTTTCTCACGTGCTGATTCACTATGCACCCGTGTTGTGTTAAACACCTGCATGCGTAAAGTCACTTAAGCGCTTACGCGCTAAGGGCCTGTCCTCAGATTTCACGCTGATGTGCACTTTTTTCACATGCCAAATCACTCTGTATCAAGCTGGCCACGCAAAAAAACACGGAAGACCACGCTCCTGCCCAAAACACCATTTTCCTGCCCCCAAGAGCCCAGAGCACGCTCCCACCTGCCATCTGCTGCTGCCTGCCTACTGCCCACGTGCCCTGCTAGTAGGTGCCTGCACGTCAGCCATCTGCAGGGGTCCAGTTGCTGTGTCCACCTCTGCTGGAACAGAAGACTCCCGACTGTGATACCATCGCTCCACAGCCCAGCCCCAGGACCCAGTTGCCCACCGACGCCTGCCTCGCGGGTTGCCATGTCGGGCCAAACACCATCCGAGACCACTGGCGACACCCAGCCAGAGAGGCAGAGGGCCACCAGCTTCAGTGAGAAGGAAGTTGGTGTCCTGGTGGAGCATGTCCTGGGGCATTATGATGCCCTCTTCACACCATCGTGCGCCGACAAGGAAGGACGGAGGAGGATCTGGATGGACATTGTGGGTGCCATCAACGCGGAGGGGGTGGAACCCCGAGACCTGAGACACGTCCAGAAGCACTGGGAGGACTATAAGTGTGACTCTTAGAGGCAGTGCATGCAGCAGATGAGGGTCCTGGAGTGCATTCGCCCAGTGCTTCACCACAAGATCCTCAGGATGCAGGCCCGTCTAGAGTCGAGCAGTAAGTGGCCATGCATTGTTGTGTGAAACAGGGCATGTTGCAGTGTGCTGGTAGTCAGCTACTTGCCTGCATATGTAACATAGGCCATATATTGATGTGTGTGAGCCGGGACATCATGGTAGTGCATGTTAGACCAGTAATGCATGAACCACATGGATGTTCAAATGAGACATGGGGAGCTGCATGCGGAATGCACACATGAATGCATGCCAGTCCCTGTTCTTGGACATGGGTGGTGGGTGAGAGATGGGTGCTGCTCTCATGTACATGTATGGTGTGCATGTCTGTGTATCTGAGAAGCGTGTGTGTGACTTTGAAATGACATGGATGCATGACACATGTCCGTGACTATGTGTAGATTCACTCATGCAGTCTGGTCACCGTTGTATCCACTGTGTCTGTGGTGTACGAGCCATGATGCATGACCCTCCAGTGATGTGTGTGCATGGGGTCAGTGTGAGCCATGATGCATGTGAGTTTTAAGGCAACATTTTGGTTAAAAGAGGCCCTTGTACAGGGATGCTGATGTTGATTGCAGGCGCTGTGTCTGTTTCTGCATGTGTGTTGCGTGCATTCACCCATGTGTTGTGGAGGGACAGGATGGAAGTGACATTTGACAGTGCCACTGTTGTGTTATTGCTTCCTGTCTAGGGAAATATTGTACTGTACCCTGATGCTTGTGTTCTATGTCTCCCTCAACGCAGAGTCGAGGGAAGAAGAGGGCGTAGAGGGCGCTGTGGAGCCAAGCGGCGGGGATGCCTCCACCGGGCGGCGATGCAAGGCCAAGCCACACTCCCAGGAATTGCCATCATCCGGGAGCGAGGGGACTGGTGCTGCGTCTGGCACTACTGCTGTAGCGGAAGGGCTGGGTGAACCCCCACAGGGGCTTGCAATGGCAAAAGACGGTGCAGAGACATCCAGGTTGGTGGTCTCCACAGGGGAGGGGCCTGGTGGGGGTAGTACCACTGGTGCAACTGGTGCAGTCCAGGGCCAGGGTCAGGAGGCAGCACAGGTCAAGGCGGAGGGGCCTGTGCATGTCGCTGTCCTTGACCCTGTGACTGGCTTGCAAACAGATTGCGGAGCACCTCTGGGGTTTGGTTTTTTGTAGAGCTGCTGTGGAGACCGTGCAGGAGGAAAACAGACCTAAATCGTTCAAACAAATACATACAGTGCAATGGCACATTGTGGGGTGTTTGTAAGCATATACTTTCCCAATAACACTTCGTAGATTGCAGAACACTGTACTTTTCCGCTATCCGAGGGTCAGGATCATGTCAACGAAATAAGGGACCACGCATGTGGGTGCTGTCGCATGGTGACCTTGAAATGTTCTCGATTGTTACGGCTGTCCGCATGACGAGTATTGTGCGTAATACTTTGTGCGCATGTGCACAGGTGTCCTATGCACACCGTTGGGATCTCTGGAATGATTAATAGTGCGACACATGTGCGCAGACCATTTTGGGACCATTTTGGGACAGTCATGTCATCAATGACATTTGTGATGTCATCTTTGATGTCATGGGTGTTAGTCCTTGCAGTGCAGAGTGGTAGCGCGAGTTATCGTTGCTTAGCTTACCATAACTGGCGAATTTCTGGGGTTTTTCAGTTTTACTGGTAACCATAACATCCCTGTAACAATGTTTTTCCATTGAATTTCATAGGTTTTGACAAGTGCAACTTAACCATAATGTCCCTTTAACAACATTTTTTCACTGTATATATATATATATATATATATATATATATATATATATATATATATATATATATATATATATATATATATTACATGGCCACAGTAGTGGCCATGTAGTTATGGTTAAGTTGGTGTTTCCATAGGAAGAGCACTTTTTGGACGGCTTATAACTTTGCTCCCCCTGGACGAACCCTAACCAAACTTTGCAAAAAAAGTATATGGACCACTCTCAATTTTTTTGGGGAGGATTCATCCAGGGGGGAAAAAATTATAGGGGGGGTCCTAAAATTTTGCTCGTGCCTACAGCCCAAACCGCTGGATGGATTTTCACCAAATTTGGACCAGGAGCACCGGCTTGGTCCCGAAAGCGTGCTTTTGCCGATTTGGTGGAAATCCGTCCAGTAGTTTTTTAAAAAATGCCCAAAAAGTGGGTCATAAAAAGTTAGTGATATCTGTGTTCGGTCCGCGGACACACTTCCCTGTTCACTCCGCAGACAGTGTCCTGATTGGGCGATCAGCTTACATCATGTCCGCGGACATGCAACGTGTTCGCGGATTGGACGTTGTGGAGCGTGAAACGCGTCAGATTTTGGGTGGCGCCCGCCATCTTGGATTTGCAGACGTCCGCGGACAGCGCAGTGAAACTTGGTTCAAAATGTGTATTTAGTAGAGTGTGTTGGTGTGTAGGAGTGTTTGGGGAGAGTATGAGATAGGTTGAAAGTTGTGTTTTTTCATGTGGTAGACGTTCTTGTTGTGTTCGATTTTTCTGCGGACATCACGGGTGTTCTGAAATGTTCTAAATAAACTGAATGGGGGGTGTTCTGAGGACTCAATATGTGTCCGTTTTGTTCGGAAGCAAGCTGAAACTGTTCTAAGAACACTCGCGGTGTCCTAAAATGTTCGCAAATAAACACAATGGGGGTGTCCTGAGGACGCAGTCCGTATTGTTCGATAGCAAGTTGAATGTGTTCTAAGAACACTTGTGGTGTCCTGAAATGTACGTAGGGGGTGTTCTGATGACGCTGTCCGTATTATTCTCTGGCAAGTTGAATGTGTTCTAAGAACACTCGCGGTGTCCTGAAATGTTTGTAGGGGGTGTTCTGATGACGCTGTCCATCCTGAAGACGCTGTCCGTATTGTTCTCTTGCAAGTTGAATGTGTTCTAAGAACTCTTGCGGTGTTCTGAAATGTTGGCAAATAAACAAAATTGGGGTGTCCTGAGGACGCTGTCCGTATTGTTCGTTGTGAAGTTGAAAGTGTTCTAAGAACTCTCGCGTTGTCCTGAAATGTTCATAGGGGGTGTCCTGAAGACGCTGTCCGTATTGTTCTCTGGCAAGTTAAATGTGTTCTAAGAACACTCACGGTGTCCTGAAATGTTCGCAAATAAACAAAATGGGGGTGTTCTGAGGATGCTGTCCGTAGTGTTCTTTGTCAAGTTGATTGTCTTCTAAGACCTTTCGTTGTGTCCTGAAATGTTTGCAAATAAACAAAATGGGGGTGTTCTGAGGATGCTGTCCGTAGTGTTCTTTGTCAAGTTGATTGTGTTCTAAGAACACTTGTGGTGTCCTGAAATGTTTGCAAAAAACAAAATGGGGGCGTTCTGAGGACGCTGACCGTATTGTTCGATGGTAAGTTGAATGTGTTCTAAGAACACTCGTGGTGTCCTGAAATGTTCATAGGGGGTGTCCTGAAGATGCTGTCCGTACTGTTCGTTGTCAAGTTGAATGTGTTCTAAGAACACTTGCGGTGTCCTGAAATGTTCGTAGGGGGTGTCTTGAAGACGCTGTCCGTATTGTTTGTTGTCAAGTTGAATGTGTTCTAAGAACACTTGCGGTGTCCTGAAATGTTCATAGGGGGTGTTCTGAAGACACTGTCCGTATTGTTCGATAGCAAGTTCAATGTGTTCTAAGAACACTCGTGGTGTCCTGAAATGTTTGTAGGGGGTGTTCTGATGACACTGTCCATCCTGAGGACGCTGTCCGTATTGTTCTCTGGCAAGATGAATGTGCTCTAAGAACTTTTGTGGTGTCCTGAAATGTTCATAAATTAACAAAATGGGGGTGTTCTGAGGACGCTGTCTGTATTGTTCTCTGGCAAGTTGAATGTATTCTAAGAACACTCACAGTGACCTGAAATGTTCACAAATAAACAAAATGGGGGTGTCCTGAGGACGCTGTCGGTATTGTTCGATAGCAGGTTGAATGTGTTCTAAGAACACTTGTGGTGTCCTGAAATGTACGTAGGGGGTGTTCTGATGACGCTGTCCGTATTATTCTCTGGCAAGTTGAATGTGTTCTAAGAACACTTGCGGTGTCCTGAAATGTTCGCAAATAAACAAAATGGGGGTGTCCTGAGGACGCTGTCCGTATTGTTCGTTGTGAAGTTGAAAGTGTTGTAAGAACTCTCGCGTTGTCCTGAAATGTTCATAGGGGGTGTCCTGAAGACGCTGTCCGTATTGTTCGATGGCAAGTTGAATGTGTTCTAAGAACACTTGCGATGTCCTGAAATGTTCGTAGGGGTGTTCAGAAGACGCTGTCTGTATTGTTCGATAGCCAGTTCAATGTGTTCTAAGAACACTCGTGGTGTCCTGAAATGTTTGTAGGGGGTGTTCTGATGACGCTGTCCATCCTGAAGACGCTGGCTTTATTGTTCTCTGGCAAGTTGAATGTGTTCTAAGAACTCTTGCGGTGTTCTGAAATGTTCGTAAATTAACAAAATGGGGGTGTTCTGAGGACGCTGTCCGTAGTGTTCTTTGTCAAGTTGATTGTCTTCTAAGAACACTCGTTGTGTCCTGAAATGTTTGCAAATAAACAAAATGGGGGTGTTCTGAGGAAACTGACCGTATTGTTGGTTGTCAAGTTGAATGTGTTCTAAGAACACTTGTGGTGTCCTGAAATGTTCGTAGGGGGTGTCCTGAAGACGCTGTCCGTATTGTTTGTTGTCAAGTTGAAAATGTTCTAAGAACTTTCGTGGTGTCCTGAAATGTTTGTAAATAAACAAAATGGGGGTGTTCTGAGGACGCTGTCCGTATTGTTCGTTGTCAAGTTGAAAGTGTTCTAAGAACTCTCGCGGTGTCCTGAATTTGTTGTCAAGTTGAAAGTGTTCCAAGAACTCTCACGGTGTCCTGAAATGTTCGTAAATAAACAAAATGGAGGTGTTCTGAGGACGCTGTCCGTATTGTTCGTTGTCAAGTTGGAAGTGTTCTAAGAATTTGCGCGTTGTCCTGAAATGTTCGTAGGGGGTGTCCTGAAGACGCTGTCCGTATTGTTCGATGGCAAATTGAATGTGTTCTAAGAACAATTGTGGTGTCCTGAAATGTTTGTAGGGGGTGTTCTGATGACACTGTCCGTCCTGAGGACACTGTCCGTATTGTTCTCTGGCAAGTTGAATGTGTTCTAAGAACTCTCGCGGTGTCCTGAAATGTTCATAAATAAACAAAATGGGGGTGTTCTGTCGACGCTGTCCGTATTGTTCTCTGGCAAGTTGAATGTGCTCTAAGAACACTCACGGTGTCCTGAAATGTTCGCAAATAAACAAAATGGGGGTGTTCTGAGGACGCTGTCCGTATTGTTCGATGGTAAGTTGAATGTGTTCTAGGAACACTCGTGGTGCTGAAATGTTCGTAGGGGGTGTCCTGAAGACGCTGTCCATATTGTTCGTTGTCAAGTTGAAAATGTTCTAAGAACTCTCGTGGTGTCCTGAAATGTTCGTAAATAAACAAAATGAGGGTTTTCTGAGGACGCTATCCATATTGTTCGTTGTCAAGTTGAAAGTGTTCTAAGAACTCTTGCGGTGTCCTGAATTTGTTGTCAAGTTGAAAGTGTTCTAAGAACTCTCGCGGTGTCCTGAAATGTTCGTAAATAAACAAAATGGAGGTGTTCTGAGGACGCTGTCCGTATTGTTCATTGTCAAGTTGGAAGTGTTCTAAGAACTCTCGCGTTGTCCTGAAATATTCGTAGGGGGTGTCCTGAAGACACTGTCCGTATTGTTCTCTGGCAAGTTGAAAGTGTTCTAAGAACACTCATAATGTCCGCGGACATTAAAAGTTTCCATAGGCCATAGTTGAAATGTTTGACTCTATGGGTGTGATATGCTGCAGTGGTTGTGGCCAGGGCATAGAGTGTATAATATACTTACTGTTTGGTTTAGTAACTGGAGTACATGTATTTCTTGTTAATTTCTGTGATAAAAGAAAATAGCATGTTAGTATTTATATTTTGTAATGACTTATTACATTGTATAATCAACATTTTTTATTTTTTTTGGACTCTCAGATTTAGTATATTACAAACCAGAGTACTGTGCAATTCGCTCAATTTCTGAGTTCGTTGCTAAAATCATTAGGTCTGTGGGAGAAAAAAAAATCCATGTTGAATTAAAAAAAAAAGTTTTTTCTGTTATGCTACAGTTTATTTGTTTGTTTGTTTTCAGTGTTCACTTGTTGTTTCTGGCAAATGGTTTATACATTGGCTTGTTGCATTTTTTTGGAGCAGTAACAAATTATTTATTTGTTTGGATATTATAAAATTTTGGAGCAGTTAGATACCAGTAGGCGTATTCTAACTGTCTATTTTTTTATATATTTTAGTGGTATTGATTTATCTGTTAGGATATTATTAAATTTTGGGACACTTAGATACCAATTGGCGTATTCTAATTGTCTATTTTTTGGTGGTATTCATTTATCTGATTAGTTGTAGAATCTTTGGGCAGTTAGACAGCTTTTGGAATATTCGAACAGTTTACATTTTTTTACTACAAGTTTAATTAGGATTTAAGTACAGTTTAGTTATCAAATTTTGGTTTTAAGAACATTAAATAAGCGTTTGTAAGATTTGCTGGTAATCTCTGCTTTAGAGTAATGGTACTATCATTACATTGAAACCATCCACATTTCTTTTTTATATATGCACTGTAGTGCCCTGAATTGGTTGTGGATCCTGCGTGGTAGATTATACCTATTGTTGTGAAGGTTTTCCTACCAAGTGATATTTGACCATGTGTGAATCCAGTCAGCTTGCAGTTGTTTTTGGTACCATCTGCATTGTAACGTAGAAGCATTAGTATTACGTATTTACTATGTGTTTGTATTAGTAACGTGGAGCGATTATCTGAATTACAGGTAGAACATAATCTACCATGGTTTGCGTTTTGTACAAGTTGCTGAAATGGAATGGATTCACAATTAGGTATTGATATATATATACAAAGCGTTCATTGGGGATTTGTTCTTGTGTCACAGTGTTGCAGAGAGTGCATGTATTTTTCCACATGTATGAAATCTGGAAGATTTCATTTATAGGTATGTTTTTGTTTTCCAGTACTTGTAGTAAGTACATTCGAAATTCTTGTGGATCTTCCTGTGAGTTTATAGTGAATTTAACCATTCCAGCACAGTAGTCCAATTGTTGTCTTATTCCATAAACACTATATGTGTTATCAGGATTGTTTGCTGCATTTCTGTGAAGTACTAACATTTGCAAACACAATGGGTCTGTACTGTGTAAGTAAATGTTGTCAACAATTGGTGGTAATTGAAATAGAATATTCATTGCTACAATTGCGTAGCAACTTACACCAACTATATTTGAGAGTTTAAATGGACCAGGTAGTTCTGTATCTGAATGCTTTTTTTTGGAGTTTGTCCTCCTTCTTTGAAGAAGTCTCTGGTTTACTGTCCCTAATTGATTCTTTTTTGCTTGTGTACTTGATGAAGTATTACTTTCTTTTGCTCTCTTTGGAGGATTTGCAGTGACATCCTGTTGCATTTCTGTTTGATTTATTTTTCTTTTATAACGTTTTACTTTTTGTGGAACAGAATATGTGTTTAGATGGGGGTGTATAGTGAGCGAAGTCTATTGTATTCTAAAATGCAAGGAATATCGGCGTTTACTTTACTTGCATCAAAGTTGATTAGAAATAGACCGTCAAGTGTACGTAAGCGTGATAGTGCTACGTAGCTCATGCCTTCTTTAAAGATTGTGTTACCAATATCTATCATTGCTTTGTCTAGGGTAAGACCTTGTGATTTATGAATTGTGACTGTGTATGCAAGAGTTAGAGAAAATTGTTCTCTGCGTACATACATGTCTTTGAAGAGAAGGAATCGAGCTGTTGAGAGTCCTATCCTTTTTACTTCTGAAAGTTTGTCAAAGAGAATATTGACAAACTGAATTTTGTTGTCACGTGGGTATGTCTGAAAGAAAACAACTGTAACCAGTGCTCCATTAATTAGTCCTTGGTCCACGTCAAGGTTACGTTTAAGCATTACTCTGCAATTTAAGGATCATTTTAATATCTTTTCTAAGCCTGCTTTGTTTGAGATTGATTTTTCTAAACTATTTAGTCTTGTTGTGGCTTGGTCACACATATGTAGTGTCATAGCATGTACATCTAGTTTGTCTGTGGTGCTAATTTCCATTATTGGTTGCATTTCTTTACTTAACATTATTTCATTGAATTTGAAACAACTTGCAAGAGTTGGCATTAAGGCCATACAATTGACATTTTTGTGGGCTAATTGTTCCATAACATCTGTGGCACATGCATTATCGCCATAAACTGCATTAATGTGCCGGGTTTTCAATATTGCTTCTGCTTCTTTAGAAAGTATACCAACTCTGATACTTTTTAAGATGTTGGCATAAGTGAGATCTGCAGATTGCTGCATGTTTTCTGATAATTCTCTGTACTGGAAATGTTACCAAAGGTTGACATTTCCAATGCTGCCAACAGTTTTACGGCAGAGTTTGTGTCCTGATGTTTTAAAAATAGGCTCACCTTTTACTGGTGTCAATTGAAGAAGATCTCAGAAAACAATAATGTGTTTTACTGCAAAGAGCACTTCATAGTTTGTTTTGAGTACTTCTCGTACTTCTTCGAGTTGAATCAAAGCCAACATTAGGTTGGAGACCATGCTCACTTCATCTATTAGTAGCATTTTCATTTGTTTCACTACTCTGCGTAGTTCCATTGCAGCTTCTGCAGAAAGTTTGTAATAGTCTAATTTGTTCTGGTGTTCTACTGGCAATAGTAGTTATCGGTGTAATGTTTGACACCACCTATGTTGTAGGCAGCTAAACCTGTGGGGGCAGTGACAACAGCTGACAGTTTGTTATTTGTCAATTGTTGAAGGAACTTACTGATGATTTTGATTACGAATGTTTTGCCAGAACTAGCTTAACCACTGACGTACAATAGTATAGGCTTGTAATTTTGGCAGGTGCATTCTTTGTTTTCATGTCGTACACTATGTGCAATTTCTTTTCTTACTTCTTGAAAAATGCTATGTTGCTCATTGTTTAGTTTTGATTGTAGTATAGTTAAGTCTTCTTTATCTTCATACTGACATGTGGGGTTTTCTACTTCTGTCATAGCTAATTCTGCCTCATTTATTATTAGTGGTTCTCCCAGTGGTTCTTAGCTTCCTGTTACAGAAGGTTGACTACTGTCAGGAGTTTCTTTATCTAGTTGGGCCTGGAGTTCTTCTTTGTGTTGCTGTTCATTGTGCAACATTGTTTTGTACTGTGTAAAGTTTACATCAGTTATAGTGCTTTCATTTGCTTTCAGGCATCTTCATATGAGTCATAGTTATCTAGTATTTCTTCTTTTTTTCTCCATGGTTTAAAGGGTTGTAGTAGGGACATGTAATATACTTCTTTATGTTGAGGAGTCTTTAATGACAATGTGATATGATTAATTAAATTTGGTTTAGTGAGTTTAACTAAGCTGCCTTCAACGTTTGTCACTCAATATTTACCTTTTTTCATCAGGTTTTATATTATTTTTGTATGTGTAGTTTTGGACTATGTGGTATAGACACACGGTTTCCAAAGTATTACTTCTGTTTGGGTAGTATGTGTCCAATAAATAGTTTTTTAAAATGACTTGGCTGTTGGGATCATGTTTGGCTTTTGTTTCTATATCTTCGTAGGATTTTAGAACTCTTTTACTAGATTTAGGGGCCGATTCATGGAACAAACGTGCGCCGAAAATCTTGGCGCAAGCAGGCGCAAGCGCAAAAAAACAGACGCACGCGATTCATCGAAGTCCCTGCGTGTGTTTACCTCGGGATGTGCGCCAAACCCGTGCATGGCGCACAAGTCACTGCAACATCCCGAAAGGCGTGCGCGACGTGCACAGTGAAAGCGCACAACCTCGGCGCATACACCAGAAAGTGGGCGGAACACGGGGCGTAACGCGGGGAAAGGGGAACAACGCGCGAAAATAAGGGCGTAACTGGGGATGTACTGCAGGGAAGCAGACGGAACGCCCACACACACTCGAACCACACGTATTCATGGAATCTAATAGGGCAAAGCCACGCACAGCCAAAGACACGCACAAGCCGAAACACGTCCGCCACACGAAGGCAGGCGGTAGCTTCCCTGCGCATTACAAAAGTGGCAACATACAGCAATTGGGCCTGTGCGAGTGGGGCACGTGTATATCGGGGTGCGCGGGAAGTTACACACGCGATTGAGCGGGGTACATGTATTTTGGGGGTGCGCGTGAACTTTTTCACGCGATCGGGCCTGGGGGAACGGGCTATGTGTATTTCAGGGGTTCGCGTGAAGTTTTTCACGCGATCGGGCCTGGGGGAGCAAGCTATGTGTATTTCAGGGGTTCGCGTGAAGTTTTTCACACGATCGGGCCTGGGGGAACGGGCTACGTGTATTTCAGGGGTTCGCGTGAAGTTTTTCACGCGATCGGGCCTGGGGGAGCGGACTACGTGCATTTCAGGGGTTCGGGCCTGGGGGAGCGGGCTACGTGCATTGCGGGGTACCACTCACCGTCTGCCTTGCGTGTAGAAGAACGCGTAGCCAACACCCGCTGTGAAGTAATAGCGTGTGAACCCCAACGGATGGAAAACACACGCACCGCACGAAAAGCACGTACAGAGCAGTGTAAAGGCACGCGGGATCTCCAAGCCCTGCCAGGGCAACGCCCGTGCGCGAAACGTCACGGACGCGCTTATGCTGTAAGGGCCTTTGGTCCAATGAAATCGTGTACGTGTGCTGACGCGCTTACGCGCTAAGGGCCTTTCCTCGAATTTCACGCTGACGTGGAGGATTTTCAAGTGCCAAATCACTCCGTATCAAGCTGGCCACGCGAAAACACATGGAAGACCACGCTCCTGCCCAGAAGGCCGAATTACTGCCCCCCAGTGCCCCGAGCAGCCTCCCACATGCCATCTGCTGCTGCCTGACTGCCTGCCTGCCTGCTGCCACCGTGCCCTGCCATTTGGTGCCTGCACATCAGCCATCTGCAGGGGTCCAGTTGCTGTGTCCACCCCTGCTGGAACAGAAGACTCCCGACTCGGATAACATCGCTCCACAGCCCAGCCCCAGGACCCAGTTGCCCACCCACTCCTGCCCCTGGGGTTGCCATGTCGGGCACATCAACATCTGGCACCAGTGGCAACCCCCGGCCACAGGGGCAGAGGGGCACCAGCTTCACTGCCACCGAAGTTGGTGTCCTGGTGGAGCAAGTCCTGGGGCAGTATAATGCCCTCTTCGGATCGTCTCGCGCCAACAAGGAAGGACGGGAGAGGATCTGGGCCGACTGTGTGGTTGCCATCAACGCGGAGGGGGTGGCAACCCGCACCATCCAGAAGGTCAAGAAGCGCTGGGAGGACTTGAGGTCCAGGACCCTCATAAAGGCCCGGCACCTCGTGGAGGGGGGCCGGGGCCGCATGAGTTCCATCCAGATGAGGGTCCTGGAACGCGTACACCCAGCGCTCCATGCCCAGGTCCTTGAGAGGGAGACCCGTCTGGAGTTGAGCGGTAAGTGGCCAAGCATTGCTGTGTGAGACAGGGCATGTTGCAGTGTGCTGGTTGTCTGATACTTGCCTGTATGTGTGACATAGGCCATGTACGCATGTATGTGTGCAGGGACATCATGGAAATGCATGTGCGACCAGTAATGTGTGAACCGCACGGTTGTTGCATGTGTTTAAATGCGACATGGGGAGCCCTATGCAGATTGTACACATGAGAGCATGGCAGTCTCTGTTCCTGGACATGGGTGGGGGTGAGGGATGGGTGCTGATGCCAGGTACATATATGGTATCCATGTCTGTGTGCCTGACCTGCGTGTCTGTGACTTGTGAATGCCATGGATGCATGACACATGTCTGTGACAATGTACAGATTCACTGATGCAGCCTAGTCATCCTTGTATCCACTGTGATTGGGGTGTACGGGGCCAGATGGATGTGACTGAGGTGAAGTGTGTGCATGTGATAGGCATGACCCATGATGCATGTGAGTTCCATTACATTGTATGTTTCGAGAGTCCATTGGACATGTATGGAAATGTCCATGGCATGCACCATGACTGTCACTGTGTGTGTTTTGCCTGGAATGACACATGTGTTGTGGAGGGACATGATGGAAGTGTACTTTGACAGTGGCACTCATCTGCTATTGCTTCCTGTCTAGGGGACCATTGTACAGTACCCTGATGCTTGTGTTCTATGTCTCCCTCTACGCAGCGGCTAGTGAAGAAGAGGGCGGAGACGGTGCTGTGGAGCAAGGCGGCGGGGATGCCCCCACGGCTGCAACGGAAGGGGTGGGTGAGCCCCCACAGGGGCCTGCTATGGCGGAAGACGGTGAGGAGCCATCCAGGTTGGTGGTTTCCACAGAGGAGGAAGAGGCCGCCACTGAGGCGCACATGGGGCCTGGTGGGGGCATCCCTGCTGGTGCAAGTGGTGCAGTCCAGGGGCAGGGGCAGGAGGCAGCACAGGTCACCGTGGAGGGGCCTGTGCATGTCGCTGTCCCTGACCCTGTGGGTGCACCACCATGCACCAGCAGGGAGGCCCCGTCCCAGGCCCGTCCGCAGGTAGAGGGGATGTCCATGTCATCTGACTCCCCTCCACCTGCGGACGAGGGGACCCCTGGCCGTATGGAGAAGGTCCTGATTGGGGTCGCGATGTGCACGGCTGTGATTCGTGATGCCGTGCGTGCTTCCCAGGAGGAGCATGCACGTCATCACGAAGAGCACCGTGCCGACGTGGCCCAATTGGGATCGTCCATGTTCGGGGGTTTCCTGCATGTGTCGGCCAATCTGGCGGCCCTCTCCTCCTCTGTGGAGACTATACGCCAGTCGTTCTCCTTGCCGTCTTCTGGCCCAGATGCCCCCTGTGGACCTGCCCTGACCAATGCATCCAGCTCGGTGAGGACCCCATCCCTGCCACAGTTGGGAGTCAGACGTCCAGCAGGGGTGGACACCACAGCAACTGTACCCCAGCAGATGGAGGATGTGCCGGCATCATCAGGCAGGGCACGTGCACGACGGCGTCGGTGGATTCCATCAGCCTGGATGCTGTTGTGCTGGCAGAGGCAGTGGCGTCAGAGGCAGCAGCGGAGTCAACGTGGGAGGCATCATGGCTCGGGGCCATCAACATCGGAGGGGCAGGCATCGGCAGGAGGGCAGGAGGACCCAGGACGGGAAGTGTCTTCCGTGTGGCAGCGGTTGGGCCAGCAGATAGGTGCGGAGCGGCGGCGGGTGGAAGAGGCGCGGCTCACAATGGTCAGGGCGGAGAACTCCATGCGGAGGGCCCTGAGGCGGGCCGAGTGCCTCGATGCAATCCGCAGGGGGTTGGAGGAGGAGATGGCGTCGTCCCTGCGGACCCTCGGGGCCATGGAACAGGACCGCCTCCGGGACATTGAACAGGAGTTCGATGATGCCCTGGCCCGGAACATCACGGAGTGAGCCGCTGGACTTGCCCGCCGCCTTTGTATATAGTTATATAGTTAGTGTTAGGTTTCCTTTTTTTTTTTTTTTTATTTGGTTGCGATTGGACAATTCGCCACATTTTTGTATGTAGTTCAGTTATTAGTTAGTTGTCATAGTTAGGTTTCATTTGGTTGGGCTCATGGACCCGGGATTATCTTGTAAATAGTTCTTCAATGGATTTTTTTATTTTTTGGATTTTTTTCATCGCCATGGAGCGATGGTTTTTGTTTATCATTTACACTTGGATTACTTTTCGGACTGTGACTTTGGACACCATTTATTTTGATTGTGCTGTGTGTTTTTGATTATTTTTCATGGACATTCATCTTCTTTTGGTTGTTTTGCTTTGTGGTTTTTCTCATTTCATTTCCATTCAAGTTGATTTTAAATACATTTTTATTTTCATTCTTCAATGTGTCGTATCATCTCATTGCTTTCATGCATGTCATGTTGGGTGTTTTAACATTCACTTGCAGCCATTGTGTGTGACAGACATGTGTTCATTTGCATTATTTACATTGCGTGTGTAACATGTAATTGCCTTTGATATGTGGGTGGATGTGATAGTTGATTGGGCCTTTTGGCAGGGGAGGATGGCCATTACGGACATGATTGGGGATTGGTGGGACCCAGGTGCAGGGGGGCATGGATGGGACATGGGCGAGGGCCTGGTGGAGGGTGCCCCATGACTGCTGGGGGGTGGGGGTGGTGGGAGACATGAGTTGGACATGGGTGGAGGCCTGCTGGCAGGTGCCCCACAGTGCTGGGGGGTGGGGGGGTGGGGAACATGAGTTGGACATGGATGGGGGCCTGCTGGCAGGTGCCCCACAGTGCTGGGGGGAGGGGGGGTGGGGAACATGAGTTGGACATGGGTGGGGGCCTGCTGGCAGGTGCCCCACATTGCTGGGGGGTGGGGGTGTGGGGAACATGAGTTGGACATGGGTGGGGGCCTGGTGGAGGGTGCCCCTGGTGGCTGGGGGTGCAGGGGGACATGCGTTGGTGGGCAGTAGTGCAAGTTGACATGTGGGTTGGCTGGGGGGCATGGCCATGGTGGATGGGGTGCCTGCAGGACATGTGCAGGGTGGGCCCCTGTGGTGTGAGCCACCTCCAGGGGCCGTGGAGGGTGTAGAGGGAACACCTGGGAGGACCCACACGTGCAATTCACGTGTGGTCCTCCCCGCGGACCCCTGAGATACGCGTACCCTGCTTGCACGGGCCCAATCGCGTGTGGAAATTCCCGCGCACCCCTGAAATACACGTACCCTGATGGAATTGCGTGTGGAACTTCCCGCGCACCCCAAAATACACGTACCCTGCTGAAATCGCGTGTGGCACTTCCCGCGCACCCCTGAGATACATGTACCCTGCTCGCACGGGCCCAATCGCGTGTGGAAATTCCCGCGCACCCCTGAAATGCACGTACCATGTTGAAATCGCGTGTGGAACTTCCCGCGCACCCCGAAATACACATACCCTGCTGAAATTGCGTGTGGCACTTCCCGCGCACCCCTGAGATACGCGTACCCTGCTCTCACGGGCCCAATCGCGTGTGGAAATTCCCGCGCACCCCTGAAATGCACGTACCATGCTGAAATCGCGTGTGGAACTTCCCCCGCACACCTAAATACACGTACCCTGCGGAAATCGCATGTGGCACTTCCCGCGCACCCCTGAGATACGCGTACCCTGCTCGCACGGGACCAATCGCCTGTGGAAATTCCCACGCACCCCTGAAATGCACGTACCATGCTGAAATCGCGTGTGGAACTTCCCGCGCACCCCGAAATACACGTACCCTGCTGAAATCGCGTGTGGCACTTCCCGCGCTCCCCTGAGATACGCGTACCCTGCTCGCACGGGCCCAATCGCGTGTGGAAATTCCTGCACACCCCTGAAATACACGTACCCTGATGGAATCGTGTGTGGAACTTCCCGCACACCCCGAAATACACATACCCTGCTGAAATCGCGTGTGGCACTTCCCGCGCTCCCCTGAGATACGCGTACCCTGCTCGCAAGGGCCCAATCGCATGTGGAACTTCCCCCGCACCCTGAAATACACGTACCCTGCGGAAATCGCGTGTGGAACTTCCCGCAGACCCCTGAGATACGCGTACCCTGCTCGCACGGGCCCAATCGCGTGTGGAAATTCCTGCACACCCCTGAAATACACGTACCCTGATGGAATTGTGTGTGGAACTTCCCGCACACCCCGAAATACACATACCCTGCTGAAATCGCGTGTGGCACTTCCCGCGCTCCCCTGAGATACGCGTACCCTGCTCGCACGGGCCCAATCGCATGTGGAACTTCCCGCGCACCCCTGAAATACACATACCCTGCGGAAATCGCATGTGGAACATCCCGCAGACCCCTGAAATACGCGTACCCTGCTCGCACGGGGCCAATCGCGTGAGGTACTTCCCGCGCACCCCAGTGATACACATAGCCCGCTTGCCATGCTGGTACAGGGTTAGCGCAGCCCTTTGCGCTGGATTGGGTATATTGATGGCTTTTCCCTGCGCGAGAGGCGTTCTTGTGGGCGTAACTGGCGCTGCTGCAGGGTCGCTGTGCCATTGTGCGCCACGGCTGGTTTTGGTGGCTGGAATCCATGAATACGCTGTGCGCGGAAATGGATTTTAGCGCACGCGGCTGGCGCAGGGATTCGCACGTGCACACTGTGCACCAGCCGCGTGCGCCACTTGTGCGCTGAATTCTATGAATTACCCCCTTAGTTGGACCAAGACTTAGCCATACTATATTTTCAGATTTACCATATAATGCAGTACCAGTTAAACGATCAGCTGCTTCATATGGTCCACATTCTCTATGGGAGAGCATTTTTATGCCCAAGTTGTATAATTTCTGAGAAACTGTTTTATCTGATGACAGGTCATTCCAGAGGTCTTGGAGCTCTGTCTTTTCTGCTTTGGTTAGGTATGCTGTGACATATCGTGCACTTGCAGTACAATTGTCTGCAATGTACTGCACATCTATGTTTGCATTCCATAAGTGGGCAATGATTGCATTATAATCATTGATACATTTTTCTTCTTCTTTTATTTTTATGTAATATGTATTTTTAGGTGACTTACCTTTAACACTATGTCTAACTGAAGGCATGAGGTCGTTCACTTGACCTGTATTTGTAACTGGTCTAGGAAAACCAAATCGGCATTTGGTGCAGTATTTCCTTTTGTTTTTGTATTTGCGACGACAATATTTTCCACATTTGTGTCTTTGAAATTGTAAAATTCGTGCATGAAGATCACTATTTGTTGCTTCTAATGGAATTTCACAAGTGACATATTTTTCAATAAACTTTAAACCAGTGGCATCACTGCCTTGACCAAATTTAGGAGCATCTTTAATCCATAAAAGCATGTGGACATGTGGATATGTGGTGCTCCTCTGGCTTGGTATTCTTTTCTCCAAAAGAAGTGTTGTTACAAATAAAATGTAGCATAGCAATGAAGTGATGGTGAAAATATCTTGAAACATTAACAGGATCCAAAGAACAAAGTTCTCCAGGTGTTAGTATATCTATGTTTGTTTTGTTTTTGTTTGATATGCGTAGGAAATCATGTAAATCTTCCCATGCATATTCTGCACAACTTAATGTAACAAACCAAGTGGGTGGGCCAAGGTTTCTGATCATACAATGTATATCTCCATGACGTCGAACCCAGTACTCTTTAGTGCCACTCATATTTGCTAATAGATTTGTAATATTTGATTGTAAAACCTCATCCTTTTGTTGCACTTTTAGTAATAATTGTGTAGCTGTCATATTTTGAAAGTGTGATCCTGATTTTAATATGTGTGCAATTCCGTAACATAAAGTTGCTAGTTCACTTTCAAAGAGTAGGTGGAATATGTATTCCACATTTTGTCTAAATCTGGGATCTTCAGAATACATCCGTAATGAGTGGTATTCTGAAGCAGACATTTGAATAGGTCTATCATCGTACCTTCCTCCTTTGCCAGTAGGAAAGAGTAGAGGAAAAGCATGTGCTTCTATACTTTTTTCCCATATGCTGATTGGTGATCCTTTTGTTTGATGCATTTGGTACATTTCCAGTGCATCTTCTATGGTGTCTTTAGAGTGCAAAGGATGAATTGTATAATGGTCTAAAGTATTTGATATTGTAGCAGGATCTAGGAGCTCAAATTGACCACCTTCTTGTGTTTCTTGAATTATTTCAGTTGTATCCTTTAAGTTTTCTTCAATATTAATTTCTTTGTAATATTCATAATTCTCTTTAAGATATTGCAAGGCATGTCTAAATTTATGTAAATCTACCAGCTGTTGCCATATTTTTTTATCTTTTGTAGGTACTCCATTTACTAAGACAATTAAAGATTGCTGCATTGGACGTTGCACTCCTAGAGTATGCACATTTTCTTTTAAATATAATGGTAAATAAACTACTTTTCCACAAATGCCTTTTACCAATTCAGAGGGAGGTAATTTTGCTGTTTTTGGTTTAAGGCGTATTATTGCTTGAAATGGGTGCACTGTTTGAATTATGATTCTCTCATATAAATTAAGTTGTTGTAGGGGTTTTGGTAGTGGGTATAATTCCAAATTATTTGTAATAGCACGTGAAGGAGTTTGGTTGTTGTCAAGTTTTGTAATTCAGTAACTGCAAAGTATTAAGGGGTCAGTTATTTCATATTTGTTTTCTGCTACAAGGTAGAGAGCTAATTCAAACCATTTAGAATCTTCATTGTCTTCTATTTTGTATGATAGTTCTACAGTTTTTGTGTTACTTTTATAAAAAGTTCTGTGGCAACATACACACACATGGTTTGGTACTTCAGCTGATGTACTTTTAAATGTTAGTATTTCTTTGGGAAAAAACACACATTTTGTGACCCCCCCCTATGACTTTGCCCCCCCCTTGACAAAACCTCAACAGGCTTTGCATGATCAATATGACGGACCATATACCTTCTTTTTTTGCAAAGTTTCATGAGGATTCATCCGGGGGTGGGGGGAAAATGTATAAGCCGCACAAAAAGTGCTCTTCCTATGGGTTGAGCAACTTAACCATAACTACAAGGCTACTACTACTGCAGACTGGTACAATATAAAAACAATCCATAGAATATCAGTGAACAAACTTTGTTAAAGGGAGGTTATGGTTACAAGTAAATCCCCCAAAAAATGGAAATGTGGCCGTTATGGTAAGCTAAGCAACCATAACTCATGCCACCACCGTGAACTGCTAACACTAACACCCAGGACATCACAGATGACATCACAAATATCAAAAGAAGTTTTATGTACTTAAGGAAGTCCAGCTCAAGTATAAAAGAATCAGGAAGCCTGTTCCAAAGAGAGGCACTTGTTGAAGACAGAGACATGCCTCCCATTCTCAGTTTCAAAAGTCAACATATTGGATTTACAGAAGTGGGGCGCTGTAGCAGTGCAGTATTAAGGGAAACAAAGTTGGGCATAGCATAGTCGTTGCAATTACGAAGACCCAATGTACACTTTTTCGGGCTGAAACAATACCATCCCTGGGCTTCAGGCCAAGGATAATTCTTTCAGCCATATTCAACATTAGCCAAAGGGGGAATAGACAACAAATGGGGAAGTTAAGGAAGAGGCTGTTGCAATAGTCCAGCCTACACAGTACCAGGGCTCTACAGACATTGAGCTTCTGTGGGAAGGTACGGAACGGTACAATGAATGTAAGGAGGTCAAACTCAAACCATGAACTTTATTTACAAGCTTCAAACTGTAAGGGGTAAACTAGAGAAAAGGAAAACCGTGTGTCATTAACATAGCACTGGAAATCAGAAAAGAAGAAACGCATCAGGTATGCTAGAGGGAGGAAATACATATGATTGGAAAAAAAAACCTAGGGTACTCTGCATGTACACAGTGAGGAGGTGGAGCCCAGTTGCAGCTGGCTAGGGCACTTAATGAGAAAAACAGATGAGCCAGTCCAGGGCCGGGTCCATGATGCTAAAGGTATCATGTAAGCGTTTAATAAGGATACAATGGTTCACTGTGTGAAAGGTTGACAAGACTTTACGGAGCACTATCTTCAATTTTACTGCAATCATACAATCATAAATACCATGTACACTATTGAGACAGAGACTGTTAGCCACACACAATGCCTCAATGGCGGTCACACAATCAGGGATAAAAAAACAAAGAGAAAAAATTAGTTCAGGGAAGTTTAATGAAAACTGTGTGTCATTAATATAACACCGGAAATCAGAAAAGAAGAAACATATCAGGTGAACCAGAGGAAGGACATAGATATGTAATTGCCACAATGATAGGATAAAACCATGGGACACTCTGTAAGTACACAGTGAGGTGGTGGGGTACAAACAGCCCTGTGCAGCTAGGAATGACGGTTATTGAGGAAAACAGATCAACCAGTCCACTACCCGGTCCATGATGCTAAAGGTATCATGCAACCATTTAATAAGGATACAATGGTTCACCATATGAAAGGTGGACAAGACATCAAGGAGCACTATCCTCAATTGTAAACAATCATAAATACTATATACACTTTAATTATATTACTCCACCATATTACAAATACTGTATACTCCCCTGTGATACCTATAATTACTATAATTACTATAATTACTATAATTACTATATAGTATTATGTATATTACTATAATATACATAATATGACGCACCTTATGATTTTCACAATCCAATCAGCGGGCATGTCCAATTTCTGTGGACATCACGCCTGACCGAGATTGGTCCAGGTGTGTCTCCGCGGACCAAATCAGGAAATGAGTCAGCAGACCGGACCCAGATATCACTAATTCATTTTAAAAAACGACTGGAAGGTTTTGGCTGTAAGCATGAGCAACATTTCTTTCCATTTGGTCTGTAAGGATTTCCACACATTTTGGGACCACCTATAACTTTGCCCCCCATTGACAAAACAGCACCAACCTTTGCAGAATCATTCCAAGGGGGCCATATGCAGTGTCTGCAAAGTTTGGTGAGGATTCGTCCGGGCGGGAGGGCAAGTCATAAGCCGACAAATAGTGCTCTTTCTATGAGTTATGCAACTTAACCATAACTACAGGGCCACTACACAGGACCTGTGATCAGTCACAGTATACAAGCCCCCCTGCAATATGCCGAGGATAATGGCCTGACCATAACATGAAGAAAATACAATGTATGGCCGTTGGTAAGATATATGCACCCCACTTTCCTATACATAGTAGCTTGGGCACAGTTGAGAGAGTCTCTAATTATAGACATCTTGGCTATGAAATGGAAGAGGATGGTACTATTGAGAGGCTGCTGACGAGTAAACAAATGAAAGCCCTCACTACTATGGATTCCATAACACAGTAATAAAAGAAATGGCAGGTTATAGTCTTATAGGTGTACTTAATGTCTATAAGCAGAAACTGGCTGCTACATTTTTATACGCCCTAGAAACATCCTATGATAATATCTCTGGTTGGGCAGATATAGTGGCGGGTATCATATGGAGAAAGGTTCTTGGTCTTTCAAATTATACAGCTGTAGGTGCTTTACACCTGTAGTTAGGCTTGATATAATTGTCAACTAAAGTAAATATTAATCGTGGAAAATTGTATATTAAAATCCATTTTGCAATTGAGTGTACACTGGTAGCTATTGTAAAGTATGCTCTTATTAATCAGCAAAATGTTGGCACTGACCATGGCCTTCCGCATAGGCAATGTGTATTTTGAGATGATTATTTGGTTGTGCAATATGGCTGAAGGTCATGACCCAAGGACTGAGTCCAATGGATATTGTTGCAAGTCATGGCCAGTGCACTATGCTCCCATCATTGGGTTATGAGGCACACTGGGAAGACAGGGTAGGCTAGGTATAATGGATATTGTGGGTGGTTTGGTAGGACTGATATTATGGTACTGTGCCATGCCATAAGGGAGGGTACACTTTGTGTGACTTTGTTCATGTTTTTTTGTTCGGTATTATTTTCCTTTGTTTTTGGTTGATCCTGTGGGTACTGTCAAAATGAGGGTCAGGACAAAAATGTTACGTTTGCACTGGGCCTGTTCTGCTTCAAGGGCCAATGTTTACTCTGCTATGTTCAGTGGGGCCTAAAGCAATGAAACAGTTTATGCTCCAGGCATTATGGACACTGGTTATGGCACAAGACAGTCAGGCCGTGGCAATGAGCAATGAGTGTTAAGGTTGGCATGGAACATGACTAATGTCCATGTCCAGTGAAAGTGGACAGTAGTGAATGGTCCAATCACAAGGTTACAATGGACAGTGAGGCTAGATCAAATACATATTTAGTGTGGTTTGGTATGGTTGGGGTCAAGTTCGAGCATAATGTAGCACAGAATGCACTTATCCATACAGAAACTGTACACTGAATTATTGTTGATTATATAATGAGGGCCAGTGAATAGTGAGTTTGGGGTGTAGTTGGAGGGAAGGTGCTGGGCACCTCTTTACCTGGCCCTGTTGTTAGTATTAGTTTAGTGCACATGTAAAGTTGCTAATTGGAAGACTCTGCATGTAGAACACTGATGATGTCACAATGACTGTTGTACCATCATTGTAGTCCTGAACTGATAATTGTGGAAAGGTAATATAATGTGGTGTTAACACCCAATCCGCCGAGCCCGGATCAGGTGTTATCAGCCTTTGGCCTGAGTTAAAGGCCTGAGCAGAGTGAGTGCCTTTAAAGAGGGCCTGGGGCGATAACACCCGATCCGCTGGGACAGATTGGGTGTTAAGGCCATTAGCAACCGAGGTTACCAAAGGGACAACCCGGGGTGCTAAAGAAAAAGATGTATCTTCCTTCAACTGGATGACGCGCGCATCCCGTTGAAAGAAGGAAAATCCTTTCCCAAGATGGCCACCATGGCAAGGGAAGGTGAGGCTCCGTACACAGCCCCTCTTTGCTTTCCATGTCATCCAAACGGTGCGCTCAGGACAGCGGGGAGAAGCTGCGGCCGGCAGCCAGTGCAGCTGCCACCAAAAGGTAAGCAGAGGGAGGGGGTTTGGGGTGTGTTTAAAAAAATGTAAAAAAAATGGCAGTGACATAATACATTTTTGTATAATGGTAGCTATATATTTTGTAGTACAGTTAAACTATTTTTATACCTGATGGCACATTCTAACTTATTTGTTTAAGATATGTATCACAATTTGTTAAATACATACTGTCATTGTTCATTTTCAACATGATCTTGTGACTGCATGCAATTTTCCAAGTGCATGTAATCTGTAAGATTTACAGGGATGTTTTCTCTCTGCAGACCATCCAGTAATTACATGAGGAATGCATGTGGCTCCTCTTTTGTAATTTGATAGTGTCAGGATTGACTGTTGCATTTCTGTGCTGTTCTGAGCAATGCATGTAAACATTGTTCACACGTGGTGACAATTAGAAGAGCAGATTGATTGCTACATTTCCATGGCAATTCACTCCGATTATCTTGTGGAATTTTATGAGTTTGAGATCTTTGTGATTGTTTCATTTTTTTTTCATGGCCATCAAAGGATGCTCTGGCACAGTTTAATTTTGTATTTGTTTTCTTGTTTAATGTTTCTTATTTTCAGGTACAAGGTACATATCTAAATATGGAGTGTACAACGCATGTAGTTTACCTGGGTGTGTACACTCAGGTGAGAATTCTACATATCCCATCCGTTATTTGAAGACTAGTGCATGGTTGAGGACAAAACCATGTGATGTTTGTGCATGAGATAGAGAGAATTATTGTCTGCATACATACTTGTCTTTAAAAAGAAGGTGATGTGCTGTCCTGCAGGTATTTCTTTTTAGTTTTTTAAAGTGTGTCACACTTGAAGGGGGAAATTGGATATTGTTTTATTTTGATATATTTGTAAACAAACCACTGTTCCCATTGCTCCATTAACTAAACACTGATCCATGTCAAGATTGTGTCTTAGACATTTTCTACAGTTGAGGCAGAGAGCTAATACTTTTCCAATCCAGCTGCTTTGAAAACTGATTTCTGCAGGATATGTAGGTGTGCATGAATTGTTGATACATCTGGAGTGTAATGGCACTGACCTCTAATTTGTATGTGCAGATGATGTGGATTACGGGTTTCCTTCCATTTTCAAGCATTGCATCATTAAATTGGGCACAGTCTAACAGGAGTTAAATAAAACACATGCATTGTTGATTTTATTGTGTTCATTGTTCTATAAATGTATGACCAGATGTGTTCTGCCCATACAGTACATGTAAACATCTACTTTTTAAGCTTTTTGTAGTTTGAGTATATGTTGAGTCTGCTGACTGATGCATATTGTGTGAATGTCCTCTGTAGCGAACATGACACCATAGATTAACATTCCCTATGTTGATGAGTGAGGTACAGCATTCTTTGTCACGTACTATTTTGAATATGGCACAGCTTTTGACTGCTGTTAACTTTTCGAGATCAGCAAACACAACACTATGCAATTCTTCATATCGAGTATTAAGGACTTCTTGCATTCCTAGGTGAAATAAGGCTAACATTACTTTAGGAACCATGCTTATCTCACCTATTAAAAGCATTGTCATTTATTGTAGAATGTTGCTTACATTACATGCAGCTTCTGCAGACAATGTTTAAGAGGTTAATCTGATTTGATGCTTATCTTGGAAGTCATAGTTGGGTTAAAGTAACATCAATCTTATAGTGAGCTAAACCTGTCGTCTCTGTAACACCACCTGAAAGGATGTCATCTCTATTTCTTGCAAACATATATGAAGTGTTTAATTAGCTTCACAACTAACATAAACAGCAGTGGTTTGTAATTATTGCAATTGCATGTTTTGATTTCATTGTGTAATACATGTTCAATTTCTTCAGTGACTTCCAGGCAGAGGCATTGCTAGAGTGGGTCTGATGGGGCTATAGCCCCAGCTTTTTTGGTTGTAGCCCCGGATAGAAGTTATGGGTCCACAACTAAAAGGCTAGCAAGCCCCAAGTCCCAACAGTCCTGAGATTCGAATAGCCCCAGATCTTTTCCAGATTCAGAACACTCCTGCTTCCAGGTAAATGCTGGATTGTTTCTCAATTAACTCTGGTATGAACAGTGATACATCTTGTTCAGATTTCTTTGCTTGAACCATGTTGTTTTGTACTTTAATTATTTCTATTTCTCTTTCATTTAGAAAATGTGGTCTCCGAGTAATTGTTGGTTACTTGAAAGAGATGGTTGATTCACATCAGAAGTTTCTTTACCAATTTCTTTTTCTATCTGGATTTCTTGATGACACTCATCTTCTAACATTTCTTGGTATTATTCAAATGTGGCATTTGGTATGCTCATTTCAGTTGCTTCATATACAGCTAATAATTTTTCTTCTTTTCTCCCTGATTTGAACAGCTGTCGAAGAGCCGTGCAATATGATTCTTTGTGGTCTTCAGATTTGAAAAAGTTTTACATGGTTAATTACAGTGGGTTTTGAATGTTTTACTAGACTTTTTTCACAATTCAAGACTGGAAAGCTACATGATGCTTCATTTGGTATGACTTTTTTTTAATATGTAGTATTGTTTTATTTCGTACGTAAATTTGCTTTCTAGAAATGTCTGTTTGGGCAGTATATGTCAATGAGATTACTTTTTAAGATGTCTTGTCTGTTGGGATTTTTTTGGCTATTGATTCTGTGTCTGACAGTAAACATGAAACTATTTAGCTGATCTTTGGTTCAAACAAAGGGAATCCAAAGCAACATTTGGTGAAGTATTTCATTGTATTTCTATCAATATCATCATTGTCTGCCTCACTTATGTCATTGGATTTAAGTTTGTAGCTCATTATTTATATCTTCTGTAGGGATGTTTCTGGTAATGTATTTTTCAATAAATTGTAAGGCAGTCTCATCACTGTCTTGGCCAAAATGGGGAACAATTTCTATCCACAAAAGTATGTGAATAAGTGGTTCTGATTGATATTTGGTTTACTTTCTCCAGAAGTAGTTTTCACTGTCTGCATTTGGAGGGCACTTTTTATTGCACATGAAACATGAAAATGAAATGTTAGAGGAAGTAGTGTGAAACATTTACCTAATCTAGAGAACAGTCTTTTCCCTCTTCATTTTTATTTGCAGTGTGAAGAAAGTCATCTAATTCATGCCATCCATATTATGCACAACTGAGTCAAACCATGTTGGGGGACTTAGGTTCTTTGCATGCAAAAAATGTGTGTTGCATATTTGCAAGGTATTTACAATACCTGACTCCAACAATTCATCTTCATCCTTTATGTTTTGATGTTGTTCACTAAATGACATATTGGTAAAACAGGATCTGGTTAATTGTTAGTGTGCAACTGTGTAGCATAGAGTTTCTAAATAACTTTTAATTAACATATGAGAAATGTATTCAATGTGTTGACAGTGTCTAGAATCTACAGATGTAATATAATACATATATAAAGTGCAACATGGTGATATTAACGCTTCTTCATGTTTGCTACTGCATGTCTTAAATATTCTCTCATGCTCGTTCTGTTGCCCTTACAATATACCGTACTTAGCCGTATGTCACTGTCTTTCGTAATGCCAACATGTATACCGCATATAGCGTCTGCCTGACCTCTTAACGATTGATCGGTATATTGCCCGACTTACGCTTAGTTCCTATACCTTATCTCTGCTCTGAGTCATGCCGCCGCCTGTTACCTACACGCTAGTCTGCCATTTGAAGATTTCACTCAGCGTGCTGCATACAGATAACTAAATACGGTACCTTAACGGGTAGATGTATCTAGCACGTTGGTCCTTACATCATGAGAAATTGCATTTATAATTGACTGCCGATTCCAGCAAGTTCAGACCTTGCTACCAGAAACTGCAGCTAGCCAGTCAGTTACATCTAACCTGTTTGTACCCTGCTAGCTGAATCTGCATTAAGCTTGACAGCTGCATTTAGCCAGCGCTACACTCTGTTATCTGAGACTGCTTCTAGTGCAACAGCTGCACTTAGCCTGTCTTGTACTCTGCTATATATGATTGCCCTAGCCTGATAGCTGCATCTAACCTGTTCTGTATTCTGCTATATGTTATATGTGATTGCTCCTAGCGTGATAGCTGCATTTCATTTAGCCTGGCTTGTCCTCTGCCATAAGTGATTGCTCCTAGCGTGATAGCTGCACCTAGCTGTTCTGTACTTGCTATCTGAAACTGCTCCTAGCGTGATAGCTACATCTAGCCTGTCTTGTACCCTGCTAGCTGTGATTGCTCCTAGTGTGATAGCTGCAATTAGCATGTCTTGTGCCTTGCTATCCATGACTGCTGTTAAGCTTGATAGCTGCATCCAGCCGATTCCTACATCGCTATTTGTAAACTACTCTAAAACTTAACCCCATGACACTGGCATGCTAGATCCTGCTACCAGAAAAGTTGTATCCCTTATACAGTCCCCTAGTGTCAGCTATCTAGCCGCCCATCTGACCTTCACAGGACATCCCACTACTCTGTTCCAGTATGCACACTCGGTCTAGGCAAACTCCCGTCTGTCACCCACTATAGGACAGTATGGTTACCACTTTATATTGCCTCCTCCATCATACTAGTAACACAGACCTACAGCCTACTTTCCAAAACTAGCACCTTGCTCCTTGACACTATGCCCACCCCCATCTATTCTATCCAAAAATATAATACAGTACCTAAAATGAACCAGTATCAAAATTACTCAACCGTACAAATGCCATGCAATGCTACGGACAGAAATGTAAGACTACGCGCTCGACTATCTAAACTACATGAATTACCTGCCAAAAAACTTGAACAGTTAAATCAACTAAAAAAGCACTTACCCCATATGGTAACTGCAGAGACCAACATGAAATATCCCAATCACAAAGACCCATAAGGAACAGCACCAAACCAACAGCTATAGATAGACCCAGTACCACCCACCTCACTCCTGAGAGTTACAATCCCAATCTCAAAGGAGCACTCATAAACGCCAGATCTCTAGTCGCTCATGCAACAGAGATTTCAGATATTATACTAACAGACAACCTAGACTTCCTGACCATCTCAGAATCCCGGCAGCATGATGGAGCAGGTCCTGCCCTATCGCTAGCAGTTCCCGATAACTATACGATCTTGTGAGCTGATAGACACACCTCTCGAGGCAGTGGAATAGCAATCATAGCTAAGATTAGCCTCAACATGAGAATTATCACAACCTCCACTATGAAGTCTTGTGACTGTCTCACTGTCAAAATCGCTACCGCTAACTCACAAACACTAAACATCATTCTTATCTACAGACCACCAGGTCCCACTGGAACCTCCGCGGAGGATATTTCCACGACCTTGTCCAATAACCTAAAAAGTACCTCCCGAACATTAGTGCTAGGTGACTTTAACCTAGGCTACAATGACACTAAAGACATCCAATCAACTGCTTTTGCTTTGACCTTGAATGAGTTGGGATTCTCCTACCGCTTTTTAATTCATTTCTGCATATCGTTATTTCTTTGTTTTTTGTAAAGTGTGTAAAACGTTCAGAGCAAGGCCCATTACCACAACTTCAGGATACAATCATAGCAGTCTGGTGAAGTTGATGGTGCACCTTGCTTGATATAACGACAAAGCCTGCTTTGATTTCAAGATGTATCCATCACTCACCTCATTTAAAAGAAGCAAAGACCTCTGTGTATCATAAGTATGTTGAAGCTAACAGTGTATGTTTGTGCATACAGACACACACAGTATTCGAGCAATGTTTTGCTCACATTTATTCACCCTATGCTATGGTCAAAGGCCTAACCTAGAGAAATAAAGGCTTTAATAAGTGGTGTATGTGAAGATGGGACCTTTGTCTGGTAGTGATATACTTACAGAAAGCCTGAAAATGAAATAATTGTATTTCTTATGTTAGGAATATTGCCACTGATTCACAATTGCGATACTCCAATAGCCTTGTCTTGTTTCATTAATCGAGATGTTAAGAGATTTTCAAAAAAGTAATGTAATACTTTCTGTGCCTAATGCCATAACTCAACAATCCATCCATCACATAAGAACAGGGGAATGGCTATCTATATTTGTTAGTATTCATTGTGTTTATTTTGGAAGTCATAGATCAGTAATTGAGAAATGTAGACTATTCTGTTTTCATTAATTGTGTATCAACATTTTTATGTCATTATGAAAGTATTAGGATTCCAAGCATTAACTAAAATAAGTTGATCCCATCAAAGTCCACATCATTGAAAGGGCAACCATTGGATAATCTGTTCACTCATTTGCATGGGGTGCACCCGTGCAATTAAGGTAATATGGTGGATGTGTGCATGGCTAATATCAACAAACAATAGCATTTTGCATTTATTTAATGCGTGTGTGTGTTACCCAGACTGTGGCGGGGATGCACACTGCAACACAAATCACCTCTTTGAAGCCGGTAAGTAGAGTCCAATTAACCACACAAGAGGCCACTATGGGGGGCAAGTAGGGGGTACGCATGCATACTGCATCACCTAATGCAGGGGTTCTATTCCACATCTTACTCAGGTTTTATTTCCTACTAAATGGACAAAGAGGCAGAGACCCTTAAGGCTGTAGTGCTCCCATGGTAATGCTGTAATGGGGTGAAAAGAACTTGGCTGCGCCTGTTGATGTATATTTCCCAACCGTGAAATTAAATTCAACTCCTTCCCCCATTAAATGACTGCTCTAGTGGCACATTGTTTCCTGATTTAAATATGTTATTGTATGTTATTGTTGTTCTATGAGGCCTAAATAGGTACTTCAAAGATCACAGAGGGCATTTAAAGACAACGTTAGAAAACAAAGGGGTTAAAGATTGGTGGATCAGTGAGGGATCGTCCAAAGTATCAAGAGTATGACATTTAATTGGACCAGATTACTCAAGCTTACCTGGGATAGCCAACTGTGGAATGTAAAATATATATTAACATACATGTACTTTTCACATGTTAAAAAAGTAATACTTTATTGATTCTAGCATAGGATTGCTTTTATAACATTAACACAACCCTTGTAGCTTATCTAGACATTACTTTGTATAACTGATGGCGTATCACCTCTGATTGAAGAAGCCTTTACACTTGATTTTAAATAAATAACAAAGTATATATTTCATCATAAATATAATGTTTCTTCAGCATCAGTCCATCTGAATACTTTCAGAGCAATGGCGGGTTCCTTTCTGTGCCTTCTATATTCCAAGCAGGTTTGTGAAACAACTTTCGAGCATCGCGCACATTGCTATTTGCTTGACGTGCAGATCCTGACAAGATGAATATGTGTACAAAAGTAGAGGCACAAAGCGGAACAACACACAGCTGGGTCTGAACAATTCAGCTGTTATTTGGGACTCTAAAAGGTTCAGTCATTTCCTAAAGAGCTATTTGACAAACTAGTTTCTGTCAGAAGGATCCTATTTGAGATGACTGATATAAAATAAATATCATTTGTTTTAAGTGATGGGGGATAAGAATGCTGTGACTTTTAAAGTTATTTTTCAAAACTCTTGTTCATATTCTGAAAACAAGCAACAGCTTTGAGAATGTTTCAGACATCCTCTGTATTTATATTTTCTGACAATCGTCTATATTGGCAGCTACAAAAAATGGAAAGTAAAGCATAAATGAATGCCTAATTCTAGTATTAGAAATCTTAAGAAATTATCAGTAAACGGTTCTCTTCAAATGAGAACCTCCGCACCGTGAAAATGTGCTTAATCCCATCCAATTATAAGCATAGAAAAATAATGTTCATATTATGATTTTAATACTTCATTAGTTGTTCTTATAATTGCTTCACTTCCTGTAAAGAGAACATTGCCTACACCCTTGGGGTCATATTCACACACATTTCTGTGACACTGCTGATGCCTTAGCACACCTCATCACAAGTGCTTTCCCTCTCCTTTCTGTGTATTTGCACAAATAAAGAGCAATTTATTTTGAATGCAAATCCTCAATTCACAAAGGGTGTTTGCATTAAGATGCACAGAAAACAAGCACATTTCCCTTCACCTGTTTGTAATAGGCACAGGGTGTTGTGCAATGTATGACAAGATCAATTCTGACCCTGTCTTGCATGTTCTCTTAAGTGTGACAGTAGCTTTTAGCTTTTCACAGTGACATGTCTTTTAAGAGCCTGCCACTGTGAAATGCACTCCAAGCACCCACATGTGTCCAGGGAGACTAGTAGACTGTATCATGGGGAGCACACTCCTGACACCTGTGTATGCAGGGGAGTTGGCCAGCCTGCTGAAAAACCCAGTTCACCTTTAAGAATAAGTTGATCTATGCATTTCCCCTACTCTGTGTTTTACTTTTTGTTGTACGTTTAGAGTAGTTGAACCTTGGTCTGTAGTATCCAAGCTACACCAACTAAGGAATGTTAGGAGGTTAGGTGGGACTTTGAGTAGGAATTGCAGTATTGAAAATTACTGTTAATTAACGCAAGGTGTCTCCCCCCTTTTCCCTAGTCAAAGTATTTCAAAAGTCAGGCTGTAACAAGCCAATGCCTTAATTTAAAGTAAGAAATAGAGAATGGCAGGACTGCACACCATGATAACATGAATTGATACAAAAGAAATGCATGATTATGCTGTCGGCAGATCAATAAACCAGAATGTCAATGCTGCTTATCAGTGAAACACAGTCGGAGTGCCAAATGATGATGACAGCTCAAATGGCAGCATACAATATGTTGTGTAGATAAGCCCTTATGTCTGCTCCTTATACTCTCTTGGTCACATCGTATTAAATGGTGATTTAAAACTCAACCAAAGAACAAGAGTAACAGGGGATACCAGGAATATCCAACTACTGTGACCTGGCCTGGATAGAACATGCACAAAAATAACATCAAAGGTCAGAGTAATAAAGTGTTCAGGTGGCTGTTGTTGGTGTAGTAACAAAACCTACATACTCATACTAAATATGGAATGCTCCCAACAGCCATACAGCATCTACATCTCTCATCATATGAGCATTCTATGAGGAGAAACAATTAAATTGAGCCCTCTAGACACTCAAATAATTTAGTATTTATTATTTATTAACATTTATTAAATGAATCTCTAGAAAAAGTCATATTTTAATAAAAAACATACAATAACATTGGTATCAATAATAATATCAACAATAATTCATGTGGATCAATCCCTCCAATTCATTGTCGGATTGATCTGATACATCATTCTTATCCATAAAACACATCCAACCACACTACAACCATACCACATACATACACAAGCCCATCAAAAAATCATTCATAATACAAACAATGGTAAAACAATTTTTCTTCAATAAAACATCCAACAATCTAAAACATCATAATACAATATCTGATCCATCATTAATGAGGACCGTCAATATAACACCTAAGAGCCTGTTCTATGTAATTATGAACTTTCCTGGCTCGGGTAGACTTGACTTCTAATTTTGTTCATGAATAACAAAACATCCCCAACCCGACATGTTTCTTTCTGTATCACATCTAGTAAACAGAAATTCTTCAGGGGTGTTATGGTCCAGCAGAGTCAGATGGATTGTATATGGACAAGAAAGAGATATGTAGAATACACCAACAACGCACACCTAGATGTAAACAAAAGGACACTGAATCAATCAAGCTGAAAATGCTCTTATTATATGATTGATCAATACTGCCAACGTGTTATTATTAAACGTGGCATAGACTAGGTTATTAATACCTTATAACTATCCTCTACTGAGAAGACAGAAAGCGGACCTTAATCCACAAACATGTCAGAGATACCATAATGAATTGGTGCCTCTAAAATCTATCCACCATCACCAACACCTCGTGAAACCTCTTAGACATTCCAAATCAACCGAGTAATACCTCGCCAAGGAGTGAGACCACGAGTGACCCAGTGAACGGCATCACTAAGACCCCACGGGAAAGAAAGGATCCCATAGTGAAAGTGATTATTTAAAAAAACACTTACATTACGTATCCTGTAATTATGTGGTGTACGAGCCAGACCAGAAGTAACCCACAAGATCACTGTAGTTTGGGCATCGTATCACCAAAAAAAGGGTCGCCTGGAATCCGAACTCTGATATTCAGAGTGAAAAACTCTCAACCTGTGTTCAATACAGGATAGATGACGACTTGATACCTGTCTTGAAACCCAGGGGTGAAAAAGCAAAAAAATGAGAACACAACTAAATGGGAAACCAAACACTATCGGAATCATAAAGAACAACATAGAACGCCTTCCATACAAGCGTGGCAACAGGAAGGCAGGTGAAAGAGTGGTACCCGACAGGAATGTCTGTACACTCCACACGTCCTCTAGGTGTGCCTGTATCCTAACTGTTAACCAACTCACCTCTATAGAGTAATCAGGTTCTATTCAGTCTCTGCATAAGTCTCGACCACATCAAGGCAGAATGTTTCTAATCCATTGATATGGACCGCGGCAACGAAGTTAGTTGTGATCGTAAAAATATCGACATCTGGGACAGAAGAGAAGGAACCGTAAACAGAAATGCATCAGGATCCTGTACTTAATCTATTAAGTGTCCCAAGACTTAACTAGGACCAAACTCCTGCAACTGCAAAAAAAAAAAAACAATCTAATACACAGAATGTGTCATCCTTGTGTATACACATAAGTGCAACTTACCTCCCGTCAACACTAAATAGTCTGAACTAAGAAACGAATAACACGTAAGGAGGCTGTAAGAGTATACTACAAGTTCCTTATATACAATCTAAACAGTCATAAAGTCAAAACGAATGTGGCATGATAACCGTGCTTCGGTAGAAATATGATACACATGCAACAAAGTTGTATGGGGGCTCTTCCTAAAACCGTTGTGCCTCAGTGACTCACTTCCGATAATAGACTAATATAATAACCACGTGTGAGTGGGAAAAGCTTACACGTGAAGTATAGCTTCAAAGGGAACTATCCCTAAACACTTTTCTTACCTCAGTGGTTATTATCCAACTAACGGGGTAGACGTGTAGATCCAAAGTAACGGTGTATCCAACATTCCGGCTCAAAGACCTGGTTAAAAAACGTACCCGTGTTATCACGTGACTATCACGTGACTCGCACGCAACGTCAGCTGAATCAACGGGACACACCCCCGACAGGAACATTAGGAGAGCGGCCAGTTTAAAACTCAAGCCACTGCTGCAGCATCCCCTCAGAAGGGTTGTCCTCTGTTTGGACATTTGAAAAGTGACAAAAAGCGTAAGATGGCTGTCGAAAACAAGAAGTATGTTGAAGATGAATGGAAAGATCTAGTGATGATACCCTATGGTTAGAGTAGGAAGCTAATTGTTGGAAAAAACAGAAAGTAAAATATATTGTTGTTCAGGACACATTTAAGGAAACTGCTGTTTGAATGGACCCAGTCGCACGAATTACACAATTGACGAACATTAGCAATTAGGGAAAATAATGTTGCAAATCCCCAGACTTTCTTCAACTTCCCTTTAAGCGAGAGGAACCAAGAAAGCCACTTATCTGATAATAAAAACGTGGGGCACCTTGTAAATGCTAATATGGAGTCTGTTGAAGACATTCCATTACAAAGAGCATCCAAGAAGGATTGGCAGAATACAATACTGCTTGAAGGTTTTTGAAAGTTTCAATTTCTTTAAATGTTATTTTACTGTATATTTGTAAGGAACCTATAAAACAAATAGTGTTTCAAGGCGCCACAAGACAAACAAGGGTGGGGGAACAAGGGACAAAGATACAATAGAGATCCTACTAGGCCTTGTTACATTTGCAACGTGCAAGTGCTGAACAAGAGATGCAAGGGCGCGGGTGACAGTCTGCACTAAAACATTGCTAAGGTGGGAAGGGCAAAGGGGGATGAGGCAAGGTGCAAGTGCTAAGGGGAGGCCAACGGGCAAGTTCCTGGGGTTGCAGGTAAGTGCAGGTAAGGAGGACTGGGTGGGGGCCTGGAGACCTGTAGTACTCAGAGGTAACCAGGCAACCAGTCAATGAGACAAAAGAAGGTGTTAGCAGGGAAGGGGTGATAGTGAAGGAGAACAAAAGGAGGGTCTTGAGTAGCTCAAGCCTGAGAGCGGCAGGGAAACCATTGCAGAGGGAGGCTCCTGCATGGATAGAGATCTACCCGCCATTCTTCGCTTAGAGAAGCGTCTGATTTGCAGAGAGTTGGAGCTAGCAGACCTAAGAGCTCTAGTGGGGAGGAATTAAGGGTGAGAGAGTTGAATGTAGTGGCATCCCAGACCCAAGAAAGATTTGTGGATGAAACAGAGGGTCTTGCATTTGATCCTAGCAAAAACTGGGAGCCAGCGGAGAGAATTTAGGGCTGGAGAGATGCTGTCCCTGGGCTTGAGGTTAAGAATAAATCTTGCAGTCCTATTCTGGATTAGTTGAAGAGGACAAAGGAGGAGATAAGTAGGGAAGTAGAAAGGGGAGACAAGGGAGGAATGACAGCTGGGGTGGAGGAGGGTGGAAAGAAGAGGAGAGTGAGGATAGAATGTGCTGAGTTTTGGAAAGGAAGTGGGAGGCCAGAGAGATACAGAGGGTCAGGGATGGCAGGGGACATGGGCAGACTGCAGAAGGATTGTGAAGTTCCTTGCAGATTTTAAACAGTTTACCAGAGTTATTAGTGGCCCGGAGATACAGACTCAGATGTGAGCCTTCTTCTTCAAGCAAATGGAGAGTCTGTAATGCCTTTGGAGCAGGAGACAGGCCCGTTTGTCAGAGGATGTGTCTGATGCTTGCCACCTCTGCGCAGCCAATCTGCTCTTTCATTTCAGAGACACTAGGTCCGAGTCATCCTCATAACAGGGGAAAGGTTATCCAGGGTGTTGGTGATAGAAAGGTGAAGATTAGCAAGGGCAGAGTCTGTGTGGGAGTCTGTGGAAGGATTTTGGGGGGCAATGAAAGTGGCAGAGTTCGGGCAGAGTTCAGTCTGCGGCAGACTCTGGTGGAGTGCGGAGTGAGGAGCTGCAGCGACGTGTCTTCAACTGATTGCTTCCTTACGAGTGTGTGGCTGGCAGTGTTTTACACCTTTAACAAAATCAAGCCCTACCGACTTTAAAAACCTGCCTCGAGCGCAGAGCGCTCGCAGAGTTCGGGCAGAGTTCAGTCTGCGGCAGTCCGCGGCTGAATGGAGGCTGCTTGCTGCCCATCGTCAACTTTGCTTCAGCTGACTGTCGACCCAGGCCCTCGACCTGTGAAGGTAAGAAAAGTATACTCTACCTTGTTTTGGATGGCCGAAAATGGGCCTTTGACCCGAGCTATGGCAAAGCAAACGCTACATCACAGAGACAATTCGGTAAATATGATTCTTGCCGAGCTGCCCGGAAAGTCTGGAGCTGGCATATTAGCCCCTCTGGAGGGCGGGCCAGCTACTGTAGATAATGAAACTCTTACCCAAGGGTGCTCGCTCCCGACGATGGCCTCACTGAGGGGCTATGATTGGGGAAAACAGAGCGAGCCCTGTACGAATGTCCACCTTTTGCCCGCTGCAATAGCTGAAACGGTCACACTGACAAATCCTTCTGTAGCGAAAGAACAAACAGAGCAACTCTTGAGCAATTCCCTGAACATAAACCCGTCCCAATCACCATCATCAGTAGGACATAACATGGACGGTCTCTCCCAGACAGGGGTGGGGTGTGCACAGGGTTTGGACTCAAACTCGCCCTTAAGTGAAGCCACAGCAACGATCGCGCAGAGCCCCGTGCCCGAATCGTTGCTACCACCTCTAACAAATGAAACAAAGCATGCGTGTAGGGGAAGGCCGGTGAGGAGCTCGTTGGAGGTGGAAAGCTTTCCTCTGGCCTTCAGTGCATCAAGAGAGATTGTGAACGATAATATTCGTGCTACAAATGGCGTTCAACCACCAAAAATAGACTTAACAAGCGCTGCGGAAATCTTCTCTTTCGATGTCATCGATACCGAACTGCTGAAGTTTGAGATTCGGTCCTCGCAGAGCGAACATGAAATATCTAAATTAAAGTCCCTAGGCCCAAAGCACGATGTTATACAAGCGGCGGCGGAACCGCAAACTGGGACAATAGAAGCCGCAAACAATGGTGGGCAAGTGAGAGTTCATGTACAACAAAAAAATGTTGCTCTAGGTCAGAGCCTTATGCATGCAAGCTCTGAAGTTGAGACTGACAAATTGAGTTTAACAAATATGCCACCGACTCCCCTGATGGCGTTGGGCGGGGGCACAATACCACCTTTGACAGCAGAGTGTGGTATTGATGTAAACAACAGTTCACCACAGCCTTGCTCAAATAATGTGCTGCATTTGTTCGACCTGGCTGGGCGAGAGGCTCGTTTAACTCAACGTCTGAAGGATGACTTCGAGCAAATTAAGGTTCGGCTGTCGAGCAACCCTAGACCGGTACCAGTGTCTAGTGTTGCGTGTACACCTAACTCCATTCCTGTAAATCAAGAAAAGTCCGGCGTTGCTCACGTACATACAACAGCCGGACCTGGAGCACATGAAATATTGGACAGCTCCTCTGGCTCCCCTTACCTCCCGATGTGTGGTCCATTACGGACCGGGGGCAGAGGCGGGACCCTCATGCTGAACAAACTGCAAAAGTCTACTCCGAGTATGGCTATGCACTGTTCCACCCCAATGGTGATGGCGGCCCCGCTCGTCTTGGCTAAAAAATTGGTGGATTGTGATGTTGCCGGCACATGTGCAAACAGGGATACAAGTAAACAAAACTTGATGAATGAATCGACGAAAGAGGCCGCGGCAGCCCTTAAATCAAATCTGTCTGCTGCTGCGGCCCTACAAATACATAACAATGTGATGGCTGCAACATCAGTTGCTCTCATTCCTTTCACCAAATTATACGAGAGCATAAATGACTCAGTGCAATCAAATGGTGGTCGTCTGGAACACATCATGGAACGGCTAGTAAAGCAAGACCACATCATTTCACTGCTTCAACAAAACCTTGAAAGTGAAAGATCTTCATCTCTTTCCCTGCAAAAGTTAGTGAATGACTTGACAACAAACGAGATCAACGAAAAAAAAGAATTGATGACAGCTTTTTCATCTTGCTTAAAGCAAATAACCCTGATGATGAACCAGGCAGCCCCAAGAGCAAACAGCCTAGATGTTCTACCGCAGGTGCCGGTTGGTCCAGTGGCTGATATTATAAGTGACCAGTCAAGGCCAACTTTAATAGACACCGCAGGTAATGTAAATGCGAATGAGAATAGTGAACCCAATCTACCGGTGGTTGAAAAGTCTTCAAAAGGGTTGGCGTTGCCATTGAAATTTACTGTTGCTCAACCGGTTGAGGTTGCTGAAATGCGTCCAAATTCCTCTATTGAACCAGAGAAAGAAAAATTGACGACTGAACAAGAAAAGGAAACTCTAACGTCTTTGCCTTGTACCATCTCAGTAGCATCCTTTGGCATTTTCAGTGGCCCGGCAAAAAACCTAAATATGGCAAAGGAAAACACCACGAAAGAAAAATCCAAACAACTGACAAAGGCCCAGCCAAAAAACGGACTGAAAAGTTAAAGAATTGCGACTCCTGAAAAGGGGCTGGCAACGCCAAGAAATGTATACGTAATCTAACGACACCAGTAAAATCGACCCCCTTCTTTAGACTTTCGAAAGAAAATTTGACACAGCACACTAAAGGGTCAAAAAGGGCTGTTGTGAAGGGGCCGGCAATTACAGGTGAAATGGATAACCCAAAAAAACGGCAAAGACTTGATTCAGATGATCTGATAAGCGTGGTTGAGAATACATCCATTGACTTATGTAACTTATCTACATACTCTCACGATGATGAGTTTGGAGACCCTAAAATCGATACCTCGAAAAGTTCAATGAGTACTCTCGACTCAGGTGAGTCAAATGAGCCCGAGGAAAGATGGCTGATAAATCCATGGGCTATAAGTAAAAAGGCATGTCTCAAACAAATAGTCCCACTGAGTAAAATTAGTCGGTCTCCAAAACCCGCGCCATCTACATCGAAGTGTAATGCTGGGCAATCCACTAAAGTGGCAAGTTCTGGTGGGGCTTCCTTGACTCAACATGGTAGCACTAAAAAAACGATGGGGCTAAATCCGAAGTTAACAACTGCTCAGCGACTAAAGGAGTCCTTGAAACATAATTATGAAATGCAAGATCCAGGCAAACAGACAGATATCCAAATCGCAATTGTGAATATTTTGAAAGAGGATCGTGACGTGAACATGAACAGGAGAAATGTACTGTGCTTACTACACTCAGTCCCTGCCTTAAGAACGGTAACCTCTGACGATATTGCAATCATCGAATATATGTCGGAGGACTATGCAGACCAGATGTACCTCCATATAAAATCTCATGCAGTAAGAAAGGTCATCTTGGCATCCAAAGTCGAATTATTGCAACTCGGATTCGACGTTAATGAGCATAAATCTGTTCCGCAAACAGCTTGCAAACCTTTGTGTGAATCGTAAAACAGATTAGCACCTCATGAACAAAGAAAAAACAACATAAGAAACCAACTGCGAACAGGATCATATGAAAAATCAATTACGAAGAGAAACACGCACGGAGCCCGGATACACTAGCTGGGGGCTGTGAAGTCAAAGATGTGGTTTCCCTGGTCTCGTGGAACACGAGGGGGTTCTCCCATCTGTTTGAGGAATTTCCAATTGATCTAGAGAACAACTTCGTAATTTGCCTACAAGAGACGTGGCTAAGGTCCGTGCCTGTTAAAGATGGATATGTCACTTTGTTAAACTCAGCCGGCAAAAACGGGCATGGACGTCCTTTCTCGGGCCTATTAACCATGATTAAAATTGGGTTTGGATGGACAGTAATTAAAAGTGTAAATCCTAACATCTTTATACAAAGTACACTACTCCAGTGCAAACCAAGCAGCCCTGGCCTACACCAACATATCTTATTATTAAATGTATATTGGAACCCAGTGATGATAACAACGAAGAATTTCATAGCTGTGGCAACCACAATCCTAGATAAAAATTTGCAGGCAGAAGCAATATCATGATTATTATAGTTGGCGACATGAACTTAACTTGGTTTGACATAAAAGGTAACAAGTTGCTTAGTAAGGGAGAGATGGAATCCCTACATCATGATAGACGTAAGCACTGGGACAACATCATGAAGACCTACGATTGTGTCATGGTAAATGGGCAAATTGATGGAGACATACCACCAAATACTACTTGGCATAATATGGGCCACGCAAAGGTAATAGATTACATTTGGGTGTCCAAACACTCCTGGAATACAATTAGAAAAATGAATGTAATGACAATAAAAAGTGACCACGAAATATTGGTGATGGGCATGAACATAAGCAACAACCCAGAATTGCAGACCACCGGACAAGCCCTCGAAGTAAATAATGGAAAAAACAGGCTGCGACTATCTTCTCAACAAATAATTAACCTATCAAAGGTCATGGATAATGACATGATCTCCACTTATAATAAAGTGGATTATGTGTCGTTTTTGCCCCAGCAACATGGCCCACCATTATGGAAGAAAAACACCAAGAAGCAGCATCTGCATGGCTGGAGTATGAGGGTAAACGAAAAAAAAAAAGACGCTTCAAAGTGAGATACGCAAACTGAAACTACAAGAAGGCACAAATAATATCGATATGATAAAAAAAAAAGAGGCAGGTTTACCGCAACTGGGTTAAAGCATACAGGTATCAGCGTGATCAGGAACGTGGTGAACAAATGCTAGGCCTGATGAAATCCAACAAATGTAGAGAAATATGGCACATACTAAATAGCTGTACAAATAATCAAGCAACCAAGATGGCCAATGTGGTATCGGAAGCTGAGTGGAACCAGCATTTCACAAAAGTATTTGCAGGTGAGGTTGAACGCGAAGCAAACAAAGACGAAGCAACGACAGGAAATTGGGACTGTATTGAATCTGTCGATGATATACTCCTTGCAATCAATTCCCTGAATAATTCACGTGCGGCAGGTCCCGATGGCATCTCGAATGTGATGCTTAAACAAAATAAATCTGAATGGGTGGACTTTATTGCAAAATTATTTACAAAGATTGCAACATCGAAGAAAATCCCCCCAACTTGGACATCTGCCATCATCGTACCGATATTCAAGAAGGGAGATCGGGCAAATCCAGCAAATTATCGCCCGATCGCCCTGTTGGACACCATTGGCAAAGTGTTCGCTAATTTTCTACAAAAAAAAATAACAAAGTGGGCCATTTCGGCTAAAATTGTGGACTGCAGACAAACTGGGTTTAACAAGGGTGTTGGTACAGAGAACAACCTGACGTTGCTCAACATCCTGAAACTGACAGCTCTGGCGAGTAAAACTAAGTTGTTTATAGCTTTCATTGATCTTCATCAAGCTTTTGATTGCATAGATCGGAAATTGCTATGGGACAAACTAAAAAAATGGAATTGTCCTCAGGATTTATTGCAGCCAATAATTGCATTACACACATCAACCACAATACAAATAAGGCTAAATGAAGCAGGACTCTTGTCGAACAATATGAGGACACAAAGAGGTGTGAAGCAAGGGTGCCCGATAGCTGCATGTCTATTTAAGCTATTCATCGCTGATATTCCGGCTGCTTTGTGTAATGTCTGCTTTTTCCCCCCAAAGATAAATGGTTCTCAAATAAACTGCATGATATATGCGGACGATATCGTGCTAGCCTCCAGCGTCTCTTGCAAAAGCTACAAGCCTACATGAACCAAAATCACTTAAAAATAAACACATCAAAAACAAAAATCATGAAGATCGGATCAAAAAGTGGTACAAGGTCAAGTTCCTTTAAGTGGAGACTTGGAAACATGATCTTAGAAGAAGTTACTGAAATGAGATACCTGGGAATCATGTTCAGTCCATCAATCTGTGAGCGGAACTGGGTCGAAGACGTTGAGTTCCGGATGATCACTCTGGCGGTCCATGGAGCCCGGTTTCATTACCTCTTTGGCAAGTTCTCCCTCTCTCCGCTCCGGCTATTCTATCTCCAAAAAGTAATTCCGTCAATCACTTATGGAGCAGAGGCTGGTTGGAACCTGGACCATTCAATTTGGGCAAAATTAGAAGGCCAATTCTGGAAACGAGTCTTAAGACTACCAAAATGCGTTTCCATAAAGGTTATAAGGCAGGAGTTAGCACTTGATGACCTATATACAACTGTCATCTGGAAAGCGCTGGCATTAATGCGTAAGATGTTAATTACAAAGAAAGAACCACTGCATAAAATTCTGGCGGTGACAGAGTCAAAACATGCAGGGGGTGTTCTTGCGAAATGGCTGGATAAAGCAAACGACATCATGTCTGCTGCCAATATAAGCAATGAAATGCTAATAAAGTGGCCACAACTAGCAAAAAAGAAACTAAAAGAATGGTCCTGGGCATGTAACATGGATAACCTAGAAGGACTAACAACTGCCCCGAAACTTGGACCAACAGCAAACAAACTGAATAAACTGCCAGGATACCTCATTCAATTCCAATCAAGTCACCATCGTGATCGATTCCTTAGAGTTCGGTTGAATGCCCTAAGAACAAGAGAAGTATTGTTTATAAGAAAAGATGCAGAGACAAGCGATAATTTGTGTAGATTCTGTTGAAATGAAATTGAGACAGTAAGACATTTGATAACTGCCTGCCCTAAACTCCATTCCTTAAGATCTTTACACCTCATGAAGTTCGCACCACTAAACGAGAACATGGACGAGTGGTGGTTTCGAATATTGAGTGGAAGTTCCATTATCTTGACTTGTGCAGTGATCAACTTCATTGATGCCCTAAATGTTTGAAAATGTTTGATAAGATCTGTGGGCCGAGGGTTAGGCACAAGGACTGTATAAGGATATGTGTAAGGATCTGTGTTAGAACAAAAAGTTTATATTAAACTATGTTAATAAAAAAAAAAAAAAGAAAGTGGCTGCAGAGTCAGCAACTGACACTGGCTTCATCAGACAAATGACAGAGAAGGAGACAGGCAGTGCAGACAATGGCTTAGCAGGTGGACCAACGACATCCAGATGAGAAGACAGGATGGAATGGCAAGACCAGGAGAAAGGCATAGTGAGAGGGTTGGATATAGGAATGTCAGAGGAGATGAGACCATTCAAGGTATGACCAGCAGAGTGCATCAGACCAGAGGGGTGAATGGTGAGGGAGAGAATGTTGCAGAGGTTGCGGAAGAGTCCAGGAGAGGCCTTGGGAGAGTAAAGGTGAATATTGAAGTCACTGAGGGGTAGAGGTTTGGAGGTAGAAGGGAAAAGATGAGGTCAGACAACTCAGCGAGGAAAGGGCGATCGGACCAGAGGTCCTATAGATGGTGGCATGAGACAGAAAAAGGGTTGGAGAGCTGCCAAACCGGCAGATGATATGTTCAAAGGAGAAGTAGGATTGAGTGGGAATGACAGTAGCAGGGATACAGTCAGGGAAGATCAAGGTCACTCCACCTCCAGACTGGTTAGGCCTGGGCTTGTAGAGGATCTTGTAACACTCAGGCAGGAGTGTGTCAAAAGCAGTGACAGAGCTGTCAGTGAACCATGACTCACTGAGAGCGAGAACTGTGAGGTCAAAGTCACTGAGAAGGAGACAGATATCAGAAGCATGTTTGACAGCAGAGCAAGAGTCCTGGTTGCCACCTTTGCAGGTCTTCCAAGGAGGGGACAGGGACATGGTACACTCATTGGAGGTGGAGAAGGGGTAAGGTGTGTGGCTGCCGGAGTGGTGGTGGGAAAAGGGTTGAAGTTGATGAGAGACTGAAGATGCCTATCACGAAGGAGAAGGTTGGGCTGAGAGTCGTTGGCCATGACAGTGCATTTATGATAGACATTAACAATGGACCTAGAGGATGAGAAGCCTGCCAAGAGTACTTCACATCTGGTGCCTCCATTAATAGGAGACAACGAGAAAGTTGTCAGAGACCATATGTGAAGTCCATAGGTCCAGGGAGGGAGCCACAAAGAGGAAGTCAGTGACAGTCTGTTTGGAAGAAGCATTGACGTAGGTGTCGGTGATGGGAACTCCTGCATTAGAGACCATGAGATCTTTTTAAAACTTTTTCCTTCCAGGTTTTGAGAGGGAGGTAGGATAGGTGATAGAGTAGCAGTTGGTGTAAATAGATGAGATAGAGAGCAACATGGATGGAGGGAGAGAGCAACAGATGGAAAGAATAAGGGGAGAGAGACAGAGAACTAGACAAAAGCATGCCAAACTGACCGGCCAACCTAGGAGCAGACAGATGTCGATAGAAGGCAGCAGAAACTGTCTTTTCCAGACTCTTCAGGCTTTAATCCTAATTTCTGAATGTACAGAATTTTATGTGGAAAGGCTCTTCTGGCTGGATGATCAACGTCCCGCACAAACATAGCCACTAGCAGCACACACTCTTTGGTGGTCAGTCCTTTTATTCCTGTGATAATGCACCGGCATTTGTAGCAACAACCCAGAAGCAGATAGACCCTCCAATGGGTGCACCCAAAACCATCAAAGCATCAAGTATTGCTTCCTCCCTTATCAGGACCTATCCTCCTGGAACAACCCAAGGAAATGGGAAAGGGTGCATTTTAAGGCCCATTGGCCCAGTAATATGGTTTTAAACTACCAGTTGTGCAGAGCAATACGTTATTAAAGCAGCCCAAAGAACTGTCTTGCTGGTACTTATGGGCAAGTCAGGACCTGGCCCACATGGCATGAGGGCTGTGGTATGAAGCATTCCTTTAGGGCTTGAACAATATAGTATAGAGGAACTTTCACCGCTCGCTGCTGCTTGAAGCCGCTGGATCCAGTGTGAATAATGCGCAAAGAAATTATCCATATTATGTACAATTTAGAAAATTGCAATGACTGTGACAATCTCCAGTTAAAGTGGGGGCTGGCACTTAATGGTCTACATACTGTCCAATGCAGAGCTGATATTGGCCTGCATTTCTAAACTCTGGGCTATAATATTTAAATACCCTAAAATGTTCCTCCCGGCTGCTTGGGAGAGCAATGCATTGTTACCCAGACTTGCAGCAGTATCTTTGCTGGAAGGTGGGGAACTCGGCTGGCACCCCAAATTTGGGTATCCTTAATGCTTGCTGCCACTGAGGAGTAAACGAGCCACCCGCCAGCTCTCTACAGTCCTCCTTGCGGCCTCTCAGCACCCTAATGTTTTCTGCGAGCCGTGTGTCCACCTTCAGCCTCACTGAATGGGGCTCACCCGGCAACAGCAGCCGATTTAGGTTGCAACTTGACTCTGCCAGTCCCTGGGAGCCACTGACCCCTCTCCTCTTCCTCTGCCTCCTTTGATCACTCTCTGCTTCTGCCTGCCACCACAGTAAAAGGCCTCCGCCTCACTCCACAAGACACCCTACCTGCGAGTCCTTCAATTCGTCGGCGATGCAGCCTTAGGTCCCGGACACTGCCGCTGCATACTGCGGTAGTATCAGCCCAGGTCAGTCAGTATGGGATGCATCGGTCGCTGCCAATGCATTAGATGGCTGTGGCTAGGAACGTGTCTTGAAGCCTTGTCAAATATTTGAGCACAAAAAATCATGCCATGCCCCTTGGATGGTGATTTGGCACTTGTCATTAAAGTCTGTCATCCAAGCAACACCAACCAGAACTATCTAAAGCCACTGTTCTTCACCCATTGCTCCTGTGAAGTAGACACTGTAAAGTGCAGCAAAACCCACACCCTTCTTCTGCATCATGCACATGCTTGCTCCCACTGAAATTGACACTACCTTACAAGAGTCCTGAAAGTCTAGCCCTATATATATATATATATATATATATATATATATATATATATATATATAAAATGAAAAAACTTTGTTAAAGAGACGTTATGGTTAAGTTGTGCTACTAAAAACCTATGAAATTCAGTAAAAAACGTTGTTAAAGGGACGTTATGGTTCAAAGTAAAACCGAAAACCCCCTGAAATTCGCTAGTTATGGTAAGGTAAGAAACCATAACTCACGCAACCACTGTGCATTGCTAAGATTAACACCCAGGACATCAAAGATGATATCACAAATGTCATTGATGACATCACTGATGACATCACATGTCTGACTTGCTCTCTTTTCCTTTAGTGATATATCTTGGCCAGTAACTACTACGGTAGTGGCCGTGTAGTTATGGTTAAGTTGCTAAACCCATAGGAAGAACACTTTATGGGTGGCTTATAACTTCGCTCCCCCGGACGAATCCACACCAAACTTTGCAAAAAAAAAGTATATGGCCTACTCTGCAATGTTTGGTGAGGTTTGGTCCGGGGGGGAAAAGTTATAGGGGGGGGTCCCAAAATGTCTTTTTTTCCCATAGACTGAATGAGGAAAACACTTTGCTCACGCCTAGAGCCCAAACCGCTGGGCAGATTTTCACCAAATTTGTGGCAGGAGCAGCGGCTTGGTCCTGAAAGCGTGCTTTTGTAAATTTGGTGAATATCCATCTGGTAGTTTTTTTAAAACAACCAAAAGGTAGGTCACAAAAAATTTGTGATTTCAAAGTCCGCTCCGCGGACGTACTTCCCTCTTCGCTCCGTGGACAGGACAACGATTGGCTAATCGGCTCGAGTCATGTCCGCAGACATGCGACGTGTCCATTGATTGGCTGGGATGAAGCGTGAGGTGTGTCGGATTGTTTTGATGCGCCCGCCATCTTGGATCTGTGTTTGGTGTCCGCGGGCATCACGGTTAAAACATATTGAAAAACACAACATTGCACTTGTCAAACTTATCAAATAATCTCTGGGGAGGTGAGGGGTGATGAGGATGGGATGGGATATGGCTGCAAGAAGCAAAAATCTGGTGTCTTTTTTGTCGCGAAAGTCCGAACAGACAGTTAGGATGTTTGTGAACAGTCCTGTGTAGGAAAGGAAGGAGTGGTTGATTCCATCTTCGCCTCCACACAAAGCACTTGAGAAGATTGTGTTTGATAAAACTCTCAAGAGATCTGACGGGACTCACAGCATTTTGTCACACAGTATATTTGGAGGTGTTCCACAATATGTCACTAAAGTACAGGTCAAAGAGATTGCATTTCGGCATTCAATGGATGTAGATGTATAATCATGGAATTGTGTGCGATTTTGTTCCAAGTACACATACATTGTCAGTAAACATTGCCAGGGTGCCCTGTCCACCTAAAGCAGAGCTTGTGGAACAGTTTAAATCCAGGTACAAATGATTATCATCTGTTTTTTTGATCAACAATGTTTTTAAGAAGTGTTCAAATAAAGCATCCAATTTATATGTTAAAAGGTATCCTCTTTGTTAATTTTTTTTTCAACTATTCCACTTTTTACAATTGTCTTACAATACCACAAAAGGAATGAAACCTAGGCTACATAAGTGAAGGAGTCCGTCACCTAAGCATAGAATGGGCTATTGCTAGGAACACTTTAACTCTTATTTGTGTACCCTTTACTTCAATGTTGGAGTAAGGCGCATTCTGTCATTGCAAAGTTTCCCTACCCCTTAGCAGTGCCACGATCATCGAGCAAGGGCAGCCCCCACATTTTTCCTACTGTGCACGTGCACAGGGCCGGTTTTAGACCAGATTGCACCGCAGGCAGGAAGCATCATTGCCCCCCCCCCCAAAATGTTGGCAGAGGTGCTAACTTCAGAGACAATGGGGAGGGGCAAACTTACTTGCGTTGGGGCATCTACCTTCTTTACACATTCTAATGAGTCTATTCTAGTGCAGCTTCAATGTTACAATCATTTATATCTCTCTTTGCTTATAAAACCACTCAGAAACCACACACTTAAGCTCTGCTGTGAAAATGTACGGCCTCCTGCCCCTACACTTACAATCACTCCCCTGAAATGCAAGAATGAACACCCATCTGATTTCAGTTGCCTAAAAATGTATGCATACAATTGCAGGTCCTAACAATAAAATGTTTTACATTTCCAAATGCCGGTCATTTGTTAAATGTGTTGCTGCCACCGCCATTTATTTTCTGTGCCTTGTCCTTCTACGGCTCTGTTCGTCTTACCAAACATGATGAACGGAAGAGGTGTGATAGCTGGAGTCTGAAATGTCTTAATAAGATAAGGGGAGAGGGTCATGGGGTTTCATGGGTTTTGATTAAGATTCCAGCTCTCAGATCTGTATCACTGAAGCTGATTATGGGTATTTGGCTGGGCTCTGCTTGATTCACTCAAGATGATGGGTTGAGTGCACATGGGTGGGTGGGTGTCCATTCTAACCAGTGGCTGTGCCCACCATTTATCCACGCCTTCTCATTTGTGTCTGATCTGGTGCTTCTTCAGTGCCTGTGTGTGCCTTGGCATGTGACTGGGTGCAACACAATGATGGGTGCAGCTTTGTGTCTGTGTGTGTCCTGTGCAGTCTCTTAGCAAAACCAAGCAGCATGTGGAAGCCTGGCTTGGGGCACATTTAAGACAGATTGTAGAGTGCTAGGGAAGCGAGGATGACCCACAAACTATATAACCGCATGTGGGTGCTGTATAACTTCTCTGTACAGTGCTTTTAGCCTGTAACTTTCACTAATTTTCAAGTTGATTGCATTATTTCAGTGACAACACAGATGGTGAGGCAGAAACGTAAATGGTGGACTTGTAAAATAGATTGTTGCTTCTGTAGTCTGAAACCCCAACCTTACCTTGTGGTATTACAGAGTATTACTACATTTGGAATGCCTGTTCCTCTATATTGTTTATATTGGCTGCCCAATATTTATTAATCTTAAATACAAGCAATTTCAGGTTATTTTACACTCTTAATTAAAACGCTTGATGTTTATAAATTGATGTGCTTTTGGTACACCTAGAGTGCGGCAAAGAAAGGGCTATTCATGTCTGTGTTAAAATGTAATTAAAATAATAATGGAGTCATACTGGTGCCCCCTAGAGCCTGGCACCTCAGGCAGCCACCTGCACTGCCTGATGCAAAGACCAGCCCTGCATGTGCATCAGAATTACAGTTCTCATGGATGTGGTGAGGCAAGTTGTTGCAAACTGAGAATATATTTTGATTCTGAGTGAAGATCACCAGCTTTGAATTTTTGCTTGTGAGCTAAGGAAGCCCACGCATCGGGCAAAGAGTATAAGGTTCAATTGTTTTTTGACCTTGAGAGAAAGGGACCATTCCGAAAGGAAGTGAATGAAAGGAGGGTTGTAATAATGTAAGATATGATAAGGTTATGCATTCAAAAACTGGACTAAGGAACATGTAAATTCAGTTTATGAAAAATCGTTGGTGCGAACAGAGTCTGCGTTACGCTCTGAGTTACACAAAGAGAATGGAAATGGCGAATATAATGTAAGTTTGATTTTTGACGATTTTATACCCGAACAAGCATTAACTTATTATTATATGACCATTATTTCTGGGTTACATTCTACTCGTTTGTTCTGTGTGGCATATTGCGATGAAACGCAAGTATAACTTTTGTGTGTAATGTTCTTTCTACCTCACAGATGGGCAGGCCAGGATTGAGATGCATGTAGACCACTACTTGGTTCTCCCAGGTCTAACAATAATATTTCATTAAAATGCCATCTATGAGCACTTATAATTGTAGTGTCAGCTTCTGTATCCCGTTTAGAGTTGATCATACTACATAGCAATGTCCTCGGAAGCAAATTGTGAACTACTTTCCATGTTGTTTTCTCTCTGTTGACATTGTTTCATGCCTGTGCTAATCGTTACTTTAAACTATATGCCGAATTAATAAGTCAATAGATAAATTGTAATAAAGATTGGCTAGTGAGACATATTTCTATTATGTTTTCGAAACAGGTCCATCCTGCCATTCTGCGATTGCCATAGATTCCAGGCGCCAACTGACGGGTTCTTTAACCGGCACCTGCAGATACTTGTGAACAACTGGATATATTTGACTATTTTTTGGGACGATCGCCAAGGGCTCATATGCCCTTACGCTGTACTAGCAATTAGAAGCAACATAACATCCTTTACGGTGGTCTAGCCCCAAATTGATGCACAAGCTCTGGAATTCACTGTGCGACCCAAGCGCTTCTTTTACCAAAAATGAACACCTTCTGTACGCAAAAAAAACAAGGCGTGACTCACGATAAACATTTTCAGATCATGAGCGAAGAAACAAATTTCCAATTTGGTTGAATATGGCAATAGCCGGATGATCTCGGAGCGTTCATTGTGAAATAAAAGTACTTTACAAATTGTACAGTCTTGTTCTTTCCTTTTAAAGTACAGTTTAATATTCTGAATTGTGACGTGGTGTGTTTTGAGATGATGTGTGTTCATTTTTGGGTTCTGCGTCACGTCACGTAGGTGATGACTGGGTAGGTTTGGCTACTTCTCCCCAGGAACGTCACAGAGAATGGCGGAGAATATCACTAGATTTGTTGATGTGAGGCTCAGGGGCGGGGCATATAATTTAGTGACGTCAGGGCAGTTCACCTTAGGCCGATGCAGCAACAGATAAGATTACCACAAGATGGCAGCACCCTACTGCCAGTTTTTGCATGTGCACAAAAGAGGAAAACTAAGGTAAGGTGCATTGGAAATGTTTGTGCCATCGATCAGCACATGTATAAAAATACATGCCCGAACCCTCGGGACAATAATATTTTCTGAGTGTTGCAATTGTCAAACGTATCAAATAATCTCTGGGGAGGTGAGGGGTGATGAGGATGGGGTGGGATATTTCTGACCTGATTCCGAATGAGTTTACAAAGTTTGGTGGGATTCTGTCATGAGGGGGCAAAATTAGAGGGGGGTCCCAAAATAATGGAATGACTTATAAATGAGGTGCCATTTGACGAATCTACACCTAATTTGGGAAACTGATAACAGATCTACATATACATGTTTTTGCGAAGTTTGGTGGGATTCTGTCAAGAGGGAGCAAAATTAGAGGGGGGCTCCCAAAATATTGTGAAGGCTTATAAATGTGGTGCTATTTGACAAATCTACACAAAGGCTTGCAAAAAGATTATAGATCTAGATATAAATAAATGTTTTTGTAATGTCTGAATGAAATTTGTCAAGTGGGGGCTAGGTTATATGATGATGTTATGTGTATACATTTGACACTTTTGAAAAAATAAAACATGGCTGGATTTCCAGCAAACTTGCATAAGGAGCATTGGCAAGGACCTACAAGCATGGTTTTGCAAATGTGCAAGTGTTTCATTTTTTGACAAGTGTCATAATGTAGCTACAAAAAATAGTGGTATACCTTTAGTGACTTTAGTGACTGAGGGGTAGCCTGTGGCCATCTGCAGTGGTCAGATTGTCTGGGTCATTGAATAAGGTCATGATCCGGACATTCTGGCTACTGGCCATGACCACAAGGGACAAAACATAGGATTAAAGTGGCCATGTCCGCCTGGGACTGGCTTTGTGGTAAAGTTATTCGAAATTAGGTTAGATTTGAAAGGGAAGAAAAAGGTGCTTGCAGTAATATGGTCATAGGGTTCTCTTTTTGCCTTCTGCAGCTGCCATGGAAAGCTGAGAGGAGCCCTGTATGAACCCCCGCCTTCCCTTTCCATGGTGGCCATCTTGGAAAAGGATTTTCCTTCCTACACCAGGACGCCGCTGTGTGAAGAAAAATCCTCTTTTTTAGTACCTCGGATTCCTGCTTTGAGAACCTAGGCTGCTAATGGCCTTCAGCCACCATCTCAGGGACTGGAATGGGGGGATAATGGTCCAGAGACCTTGTTATCTACCCTCGCTTTACTTGGGCTGATAACTTGGGCTGCTGGGCCGGTATCCACCGTTCCAGTCCCTGGACAGAGGATGAATGCCACAATATTCCCACTAGCAAAAGACAAAATGCAAATGGAAATGTTGGAAAATCTTATTGAGTCTATGTACTTTACTGAGAAATATAAAGTAGATGTAGTCTATACGTTTTTTTTTATTAGTTCTATTTTTTAACTGTGAAAGGTGGCTACTAAAGGAACATTTATTTTGTTTTTGGATGCATTTTTTTTGGCAGGAGAGCTTAGAACGTGGGGAGGGAAATGAGTGAAAAGGCACCAAACACTAATATGGAGGGCAGGAGGACAGGGGAAAATGTTGCGCGTGTGTTATTTCTGAGGTAGGGGGCAGTGTTTCTCATACTCCTTGATTACAGCAGTGGTTGTGTCTCTTGGGGAGGAGGGATGGCATTAGCTGATTCTATTTTAAGATGAATAGCAGTTTTGCTAAATGTATGTACTGTGTACTAGATTGTTAATGGTTGAGTAGGAATAGGTGTTGGAGCTGTGCAAGGGAAATTTTGAAGTTGAAAGTTCCTAGATCAGTAGAAAATGCAGTTCCGAACTGTCTGCAAAGCACAGATCTTATCGTGAAGTGCGTACAGGTTCTCGGACAAGTCATCATGTTGCGCGCCAGCATATGGTCATGTGGCACTCTCCGGAAGGTCTACGATGAAGTCAGATGTTCGTAGACATTATGGTTAAGTTGCACTAATAAAAACTTATGGAATTCAATGAAAAAACGTTGTTAAAGGGACGTTAGGGTTAAGTTGGACTCATAAAAACCTATGAAATTGAATGAAAAAACTTTGTTAAGGGGACCTTATGGTTAAGTTGCACTAATAAAAACCTATGAAATTCAATGAAAAAACTTTGTTAAAGAGATGTTATGGTTAAGTTGCGCTACTAAAAACCTATGAAATTCAGTATAAAAAAACTTTGTTAAAGGGACGTTATGGTTCAAAGCAAAACCGGAAAACCCCTAAAATTCGCTAGTTATGGTAAGCTAAGCAACCATAACTCGCGCCACCACCGTGCATTGCTAAGACTAACACCCAGGACATCGAAGATGACATCACAAATGTCATTGATGACATCATAGATGACATCACATGTGCATTTACATTTCATGAAAAGTCTGTACAAGGGATTCTTATTATAATGTTGACAAAAAAGTGTCAAGGATCATTGGAATAAATATCATGAGCTATCGAGTGCATTAAGCAATGCATTGATATAAATAGCATTATCTTATGAAGATCTTTACATTATAGTAAGCTCAAGCACACATATACATGCAGAGAGACAGCACATTGCTACCACAGAATACAGTACCACATTATACAGAAATGTGACAGTTCTTGGAGGTTAACTTCTTTCCTTTTCCAGGACACAGCCCACATATTCAATAAGCCAGTCCACGGAAGACATCGGGCCTCATTACGACCCTGGCGGTATGGGGTTAACGGCGCCGGTAGAGCTGCCGGTGCCGTTAACCCCAAGCCACCTCATTACAAGTTCCGCTCACGGGACCCACTCAGGATGCCAATGGGGCTCAAATGGGAAAGGGGATTACTTTTTACCATGTCCCAGAAAAGGGCAATTACCAGGTCCGCCAAGTTCGGAATTACCCAGTTACTGCCCTTTTCTGGGACCAATGGGGCTCAAATGGGAAAGGGGATTACTTTTTACCATGTCCCAGAAAAGGGAAATTACTGGGTCCGCCAAGGTTGGCATTACCCAGTTATTGCCCTTTTCTTGGACCCTGTAATAAATCATTACCGGTGGCAGCCGTGCTCTTAATAAGGGTGTAGCTACCGCCTGGGTCGTAATGAGGCCCATTGTGTGCCTAATCCTTACAGTAACTGAAGACCCCGATGAGGAACCCGAGGTAGCAGTGAAAATTGGACAAAAAGATTTTTCATTTATGGTTGACACGGGAGCCACTAAATCCTGTATTAAAGAGGGTGTATTTCCCCAGTCGGACAAAGTAATGGACACAAAGTGATTTTCTTAGTGTGTTGTAGCGGTTCCTATCACTGAATATGTACTACTCACAATAGGCACACAGCAGATTTCAGTGCCCCTATTGTATACAAAAGACACCCCCATCAACATATTAGGTTTAGATAAGTAAATTAAATATGACCATTTTATTTTCTGAAAAAGGGTATAGTATGCTTGGCACCCACTATCTTTCATGAGCAGGTCACAACCATCATACAAACATTCTCCACACACATCACTCTATGTGGGTCACCATGCCACCCCAAGGTATTACTTTATGGAGTACAGGTATTGCTAGGGTGGGTACCCAGAATGAAAGATAAGATTTTTCGATTGGCCAAGAATTTTTGTTCAGACAGGCTGTACACAAAGAAGTGGTTCCCGGATCAATACTCACCATACATATAGAATCAGGTATCAGGTAATATTGTCCCCATATATAATGTCACCATACATATAGTCACCAGGAAACAGCATAGGCAACATTATATATAGGGATAATATATGGGGTAAATGGGAGCAGGGGATGCATATGATAATGTCACCGCAATAAAACAGTGCCATTATTGCATGGCACCATTTTTGCAGGGACATTATCACATGGAACCTAGAATCAGCACTTACAAGAAAGGACATGTTAATTTTGTGTGGGACAGAAGAAGATGATACAGAATAACACCCAGTCCTCTGCATTGATTCACCATTAAGACTAATGGACTTGACTGATGAACAGCTATTATCAGAGGAAAAAGAGGAGGGAGAGATGGAATTTCAGATATGCATCCCATGTCAAGTAGACATAGAGGAGAGACAGGTTCCCCGCAGGATGCAGGTAGTGAGCTAGGCATTGGATCACTTGTGGGAAGGTTTGAAAAAAGTACTAGAGTTACTATGGGCGAGTGGGCCCCAAGATGTAGGGATGTTGAAGGGTGCAGAAACAGTCCCCAAAAAAATTGAAAGAAGGGGCATTGTTGTTCTGCATTAAACAATACCCCTATCATGTGAGGGAGACAATGGCATATATTGCACACTCCTCGCACTATGGTGGCAGGGCATAATAAAAACATCAGAATCTCCATGTAACACAGCCATCTACCCTGTCGAGAATTGAAAGATGGGGATGGAGATTTATTCAGGATCTCTACCCCTTGAACAATGTGGTGGAGGTGGAAGTTTCACTTGTTCCAAACGCAACCACAATATTATGCAATATACCTACAGGAGCAACATGCATCACAGTCAATGTTTCAAAGAATGCATTTTTCTCCACCCCCTTGCATCCAGATTTACAGTATCTCACTGCGTTCACTTATCACAGGTCAAGGTTACACATGCCTAGTGTGTTTAATAGAGTGATCCAGATATACCTAAGCAACTTGCAAATCCAGGACATGGACAACTTCCTGGTGTGCAGCACAACAGAGGACCAATGCAGGAAAGATTCAGTTTCACTTCTGACATTGCTAGAAGAGAAGGGTTACAAGGTAGACAAGGTGATATTGATGTACTGCCCAAAACAAGTAGTGTACCTAGGACAGATAATATCAGTAGATGACAGGAAGGTAACTCCAGAGACAGCAGAAGTGATACACAGAACACCATAGCCACATACGGCTAAGCAGATGCAGCAGTTCTTAGGCTTGTGCAATTATTGCATTACCTTGGTCTATGATTATTCCACATTTATGAAGCTACTCCTTCAGGGATCAAAAGAAGCACAGAAGGTAAAGGTCCCCATAACATGCACAGCTGAAATGAATGAGTTGTTTTCTGAGTTAAAACAAGCATTAGAACACACGCCCACGTTTTAGCAAACCCAAACTATAAAGAAAAACTATTTTTGTTTCCACATTCTGATGGCACAGTGATATCTATTTATTTTATTGATAATATGCTTACAACAATAAACGTTTTGCATATATAATCACATAAAAAAGGATCAATAAGCCTCAATAAAATCAACACATCACAATGAAAACATCAATATACCATTTGATAATTATTTTAAAATAACTAATATCATCGCATAAAATGTCATCATATAAAACATTAAATTCATATCATTCCCATCAAGCAATCTTCTCCAAATCTCCAAATATCACCCATAATACAGTTGTGCATATTATTATTGTACGCCATAAAATATTTATTGCGTAGCTCTACAAGACTTTCACACTCACATATTGGGCCTCATTCCAAGTTTGGAGGTAGCCATGGCGATATTTGCCAAAACCGGGTCCGACTCCGATGGGGACTTACCAGTACATTCCGATCTTGGAGGGACCGGTAAGTCCCCATTTACCAAACCATTCCCCATTCCCATTTGAGCCCTCATAGGGCTCAATGGGGAGGGCACAAATAACGGCCCGGCGCATGCTAAGGCTGTTATTTGCGCCCTGGTCCCCTAACGGGAACTGCAAGGTACGTTTGGTCCGACCAAATGTACCTTACGGGTCCCGTTGGGGGACCTCGGAATAGGGCGCAAAGGGATTACCGGCACCGGTGTCCTTACCGGTGCCCGGTATCCCTTTGCGCCAAACTCAGAATGAGGCCCATTATATGGTATGCTGTTTCTAATATATTTATTCCACATAATCTGCAGTTTTTAAGTTCTTTTTTAATACTGACTTTTGCCCCTAGTATTTCTAAGCCATTACATATGTTGAATTTAAACATCAGGTACAAGCGAATAGTAGTACAATCAGGATAGGCAAGTTGATAAGATGGTTCACTCTCTCTCACATCCAAATGACCAAGAAATATTCTACTATTAGCTTTTGTCGCCAAGTTAATTATCCTTTGTTCTCTATCTAGATTGTATACCAGGTTGTTCAACTTCCGCTTTGTCTGAGCAATGGAACATAGAAGCCAACAAAAAGTATCATTATTAATCCATTTATAGTAAACCCCTCTCCATCTATGTAGGGTTAGAAAATCAGCTTTCTTATCTACTTGTCCATATTGTTCCATCAGCTTCACCACAAAAGTACTGTTGGTGAGTCTTGTAAATTTAAAATACAACATAGCCACCATCAATTGTACTCGAGTATTGACACTATTCAGCTCACATTCTAATAGGATGTATTTATACGAGAGATTGTTGGGCATTCTCATTAATATCTTCAGCAATTTTGCTTCAAATGTATCCAACTCATTTTTAAAATGACTCCCCCACATTTCAGCACCATATACCAAACGGATACAATTTTAGCAGAATATAGTTTCAATACAGTATTCATTGACATCCTATGAATTTACTTAGTGCCATAGTAGCTATCATACATTTTCTCTTAGTTTTGCGCCAATGTTTTTTCCAATTAATCTTGTTATCGATTATTACACCCAAATATTTATATTCATTTAAAGCTTCAATCTGTTGCTTATCTATCACCCATCTTAGATTTCTGATTTTACTATGCAGGGCTTTATACTCAAACTTCATTATTTTTGTTTTGTCTGTGTTAATAACAAGCTCATCCATCAGAGCAAACTTATCTAATTCATCGAACTTTGCTTGAAGTCCCTTGGGTGTATAATCTAGTAGCAGGAGGTCATTGGCATACCCTAACCATCCCAGTTTAAGTTCTCCCATCTTAATATCATTCATCTGGTCATGCACCACATCTCTTAGGAAATCTGCCAAATATAAATTAAAAAGTATAGCCGCTAGTGTACAGCCTTGCTTTACACCACGTAATTTGGGTATAGCTTCTGACAATCTCCCCCCTATATCAAGGCGAACTCTAACAGATATATCTTGATATAGCAATTGTATTATGCAGAATAGGCCGGGAGGTATTCCCCAAAGTTTTAACTATGCCCATTTACTTTGTGTAAAAGTATTGAAGGCCACGGAGAAGTCGGTATAAGCAACATATACCGGCAGCCCACAATTCCTCCACGAATATTCAACAGCACTAAATAGGATAGCTATATTATGGGATGTCGATGACCCCACTTTAAATCCAGATTGATATTCATGCAAAATCCCACAGCATGAAATCCACTGATTAAGCTCACTTAGCAGAATTTTAGCAAAGATTTTTGCTGGGTTATCCAGCATGGCCAACATCCTGTAATTGGCTGGATCTTTCCGGGCACCTTTTTTATAAATTGGAAGTATGATACACTTCATCCAAGACTATGTATCTTCCCATATGCTCCAATCCACTGAAATATTATATTCAACACCCTAGCCCATCTTTCTGGGGACTGATGCAACAGTGCATTAAAGGTACTGTCTGGTCCTGCTGCTCTTGATTTAGGTAATTTCTCAATCAGATTTGTCAAGGAGATTACCATAAACGTTCCCTTCCACACCATTGCATCGTTCTGGTGGCCTTTACCATCACTCGCCAAGGTACTCAAAGTATTCTTAACATAGGTAGTCCAACTACTCTCCGGTACACAGTTAATTGAAAGTGTCTTTTCTTTTTTGCTATTCATAATATCCCACATGGCTTGACTATTTTTGTTTTTTGACACATGAGCCAATGTAAGCCATATTTCTTCCTTTTTCTTTTTCAGATTTTTTTTAGCCATCTTTTATGCTGCATTTTGAGTTGGTATATAATATCAACTGCATATACATCATTTTCCTTTATACATTTACGAAAATTCAGTCTACGTATTTATTTTTTTCAAATGTATATCATTATCAAATTTCTTACGGTGTTCCAAATTCCATCTTTCATTAACTGATCTATAACTTTGTTTTATCATTACCGCAGCTTTTATTTTGTCAGTTAGTTGTTCGAACTCACTAAACATATTCCTCTCAGGGTTCAATGGACTAGATTCAAAAGTTCCAGTTGATGTTCGGCAATCATATTCCGTTTCTCTGTGTTTCTAGGATTCCATTTTATTCTGTTTATTATTTAGAAATCAACCAGAGACATAAGGGGAGATGATCACTTTCCTCCATACAACCTACTGCTATGTCAAGCACAAGCACATGCGCTCTATTATTCACAATCATATAATCAAGAGTACTCATGCGCAGGCTACTTACACGGGTCACATTTTTCTCACAATCCCCAGGTGTTTTAGCATTCAATACTATTAATTGAAATGTATTAAATAGAGAAATCTATGCTTTGCCCTCCGCAGTATAATGACAATTGGAACTCGGTTCAGAGTTGTGTTCCTCTGTTAAAATGTTTAACATTTAGGTCTCCTACAATAATTAAAGGCATCTTACTACCAGTTTCCACAATAATTTCTGTTAGCGTAGATATATTCTCAGTATTATACCTACCATTGGTGGATTATATACATTGACAAATACCAGTGTATCTATAGTGGATGGCCTGCATGTTACAGTGACAGGAAAACCATGTTAGTGGATTTCTTATGCTTAATCCCACTCCATGGTTGTTTAATGAAAGTCAATAATACTTCTTTTGGCCGGCCCCTGGGTCCTTGTATGGCATTACTTAGATGGTTACAACGACCATATATTTTGCATTCATTAGTGAGCCACCTTTCTTGTGAAGCTATGAATCTAAACTTAGCAATATTATTGAAAAGTCCATCCTCACTAGTGTAGAGGGAATTTCCTCGAGTATTGCAGGATAGTATTATCTCATGATCATCAGGAGCCAACCTCGAAGTGGGATTTGAATGCAGCGGGCCGCCACTGCCAATATCCTTCTGGAATTTCTTTATCAATCGGTCTATCAGTCTATCGGTCTATCAGGTGTTTCTACACATGGGTTCTTATTATTCATGTTGTTCTCCTTTTTTTCCTTAATCTCTTGAGTATTCTTACTTTCTGCTTGTTTAGGAGTTACCAATTCATACTTTACTTTCAACATGCGAATTTCATTGCACGTATAACCTAATTTCTCAAATAGATTTCTATGACTCAATATGAATTCATGAATCGACAATTCTTTACACCATAAATTAGTAATAATTCTAGCAGAGCTCACCAGTTGGTCAACGATTTTAAAAACATTTGATACAATCATCTGGAAAGGCACAATTGACGCACATATAAGAAGGATTTGGCATCTATTAAGAACAATCATCTTACTGGCATCTATTTTTTCAATTTGTAAGGCCAATATCACATCACTCATATCTACCATCTCCTTGTTATTAATTTCAGCGTTATTTTCAATTGCCTTTTCCGCATACCATGGTGTTCCATTAACATGTATCCTACCCTTCAATGTTTTAGTGCTCTTCATTCTTTCTCTACTAGCACCTTCACCGAAGAGGCACGGGGTATTCTCATAGATCTTATGTACATCAGTCAATATTTCATCATTAAGTTCCACATTTTTTATCTTTTTCTTTTTCCGCATTACAACCTTCTTGGGTAAGCCCCGCCACACTTCGCCGGACTTACCAGAATTCATCATCAATGGATTTATTAAGAATTCGCTAATGTCAGAATCATCATCCATTTTTTGTTTTTGGCTTTATTCTTACTATTATCTTTCAACAGGGGCTCATGAATCGCTACAATATGTATATTTGTATATTATTGAGATTTTGGGTTCCTTATTATTTTCCTTCCTACTATTTTTAGGTTCAGATCTTATTTATCTGTGAAGTACCCTTCACATCCACTATACATCCACTACATCCACTATACAGCCATTATTAATTGGTTTTGTCTTATTTGTACTATACATGGATGCTTGTCCGTATCTTTTTTTTTTCTTATTGCACTTTTTCTGTTTTGCTTGTCTTTTGGAGATCCTACTCTCCAGATTCTCCTTATTACGACTTCCATTCTTCTTAGATGGCTAATATTCAGCAACTGTATATCCATTTTTACCCTCTTGAGCCTCTAATCATTTACTTTTGAATGGGCATTCATGCTTTCTCTTTCTAAATCTGTATTGGTATTTGTACTATTATCACAAAACGTTTTCTTGCTTCTGTTGGTAATATCACATAATAAAAGCGAATGTATTGCTAATTTATTTTCTATAGAATCACATTTTTCCACAAGAGTTACTAATACATTTTCACGAGCTTGAAATAGCTCCTCGATTGCCAGGCGAGCTTGCATTATTACTATTAATCCAGAGGTGGCATCAATTTCAAACCACTCCCCAGGATTTAGCAACTCTTAATTTTCACAATCGGTTTCTCTAACATTGATAAAGTCTGCATTTTAGTAGTCAGACTAATTGCTGTACTATTACTAAGTGATGAGGTACTATTATTCACTTTACTACGTGAGGTAGATTTTAACACTTGTGACAGAAATGTACTACCAATGCAGGGAAATGCCACTGATAGTTCTTCCATAATTTCTAATGGGCTACATTCAACCTCATTAGGGGTCATCATTAGCTCCCCGGCTTCTATAGTTTTGGTGCCAGGCTGCTCGATTTTACTAAAAAAAGTAGTCAGTTTGGCTAGCTTGCACTCTGTCAGCAGCCCAGGTTGTGAGATTATCTTGCATTTACACGCACGGTTCTCCCTTGCATTATGCACATTCTTGCTATTACTATAATCTGCATGCTCTAAATTATGCATTACTGGCTCACACATTCTCCCTTGAGGATTTTTTGTAGAGCGTAATCCCATTTCAGTAAATGCTATCTGTAGTGACCCCGACTTTCCTCCAACTTCTCTGTCTCTATACACAATCAATTAAAACATTGTCAATAGTTTAAAATACATTTAAAACAGATAGACCCTTACCACATACATCACACCACACATAGTGAACAGTAAAGAGTACACTTGCGTGCACTTCCTGGTGCGCACGCAGAAGATCTGTATTGTGGGTATTTTTACCTTCCTGGTAGGAAGTGGAGGGGCGGAGCCACTGGCACGTATCCAACCATGGAACGCTACAACAAAAGAAGATAGAGACGTCAATACTAAGACATAATAGTCAGTCTCAGCATAGGGCTTTAGCAAAATACGGGACTCAGCAAGGGACTCAGTCAGTTTGTAGAACGTGGGTTTCACAAGGGAATAAGGTAATAATTACTTGTTGCATTTGTAAAAGCCAAAGTCCGTGTTGTGTTAAAAGCTGTCCTCCTGCTTTCTTGGCCACGACACAGCAATCCAACTCACAGAGCAGCAGGACAATCCACAGCGAGACAGTAACTACATTAAACAGTATACTTGCGTGCACTGCCTGGTGCGCGCACAGGTGCACTGTATTGTGGGTATTTCTGCCTTCCTGGTAGGAAGTGGAGGGGCAGTGCCACAGGCACGTAGCCAACCTCGGAACGTTGTTGCATATGTAACAGCCAAAGTCTATGTTGCATTAAAAGCCGTCCTCCTGTTTTCTTGGCCACGACACAGCAATCCAACTCACAGAGCAGCAGGACAATCCACAGCGAGACGGTAACTACAGTAAACAGTACGCTTGCATGCACTTCCTGGTGATATCGGCTGTCCTCCCTCAAACAAAGCCACAAGGACACAACCTCTGGCCTACTACAGTGTTCTCCTAGACCCAGTAATACAAGGTCACTTCCAATGTGAACAGTCCCTCACCACATCAGCATTGGCCATCGAGAAGTCAGCAACAATAACAATGGTGTGTGCAGTCACACTCTATGTAGAACATTCACTTTTTGCGATATAAAAAAATCAAATTCCACATTAAAAAAACAGAGAGCGTCAGGGTACAAGGCGATTTCTGTTAATCCAGCATTGAGGTAGTGAGGTGTTGGGTTGTCAACCCAGCGTCATTCATAGCACAGCCGGCAGAAGTAGGGTAATGTGTGCACAACTGTGCCTTCTCATACATAACAGGATGCATGGTGACACATAGGCACACGAAGAGGCCATAGAAGGAGGAGAAATGTTCTTTGTTGATGGGCCATAAACAGATTGGAGCATGGGTAGTCGACATATGGGTACAGCAGTGGTTTGTTATCCTGAAGGAGAAATTCAGGTATGGTCTCAGATGAGGTTGCCACTACATTATTCAACACAGGCAGCTGAACTGACAGCACTAATGAAGGCTTTGAAAATATATCATAGGGGCATGCAGTAAATGTTTATTCAGATTCAGGCTATGTCACATCCACAGTGAATTCAGGCTTGGTCCGCTGGGAAAGGATGTAGTTGACCTCAAAGCCTGTTCTCTGTTCTAGGACATTCAAGGGAGTTTAGGCACATCATTATCTTTGTGCTTAATGAATAGCCCTTATTTTCAACTTCTGAATCACGTGTGAGGAGAGCACAAATGTGTCCATCTCGTCTTTCTATTTACTGCTATTTGGCTGTCATTACCCTTCTTGGCCTCTGGAAATGTGCTCACTCCATTTTAAATAGGTTTTCAGCATCTTTAATTGTCTAATACTTGGCTCTTGCCTTTTGTATCTCCTTTGCTTAATCTATGTCTTACATACATGACTTATCCTTTTGACTCCCCTTGTGCTTTGCCATTATTCCTTGAACTAGCATCCTTGATTCCAGTCCAAAAGTCTCCTCTTTATTCCTCACAAGGAGCTGTTTTTCCATCGTCTCCTGATTCTGCATCCCTAGTCTGTCTACAAGGTAGCTTGCATGTTTTTAATATGAGTCTGACGTCCATCTTTCCATCATGGCCGCTCTAGCTATGTTATATGTTCCTCTGTGGTAAGCTTCTATATGTCTCATCTACCTTGCTTTTCTGCATGTTTGCACTTATTAGTTAGCAGGTTACTGTATCTTCTTTGCATATACGATTCAGTCATATTTGATTACATGTTTACCTTATTACTTCAGTTACATCTTTATTCGTTGATTATATGCATATCGGTTGAGTGAGTCTCAGTATCTTTCCTCTATTACTTCACTCTCCTCCTGTCAGATTTCATGAATAGCTCTATGATGTCCAATGGTGTGCGCATACATCCTTCCACCCTCTCAGTGCGATGGTACATTTAATATGGTTGTCTGAATTCATATCACCTTTAATAAATAAATAACCAATCAATCAATCAATACACTTGATGGAGTATTGGGACGATACCTGGTGTCCCACATAGGGCTCTTCTCCTGTTGTTCTAAGATGGCAGAAGTGAGGGGGCTGGATCTAGGGATGACGTGTCAACCTGCTCCTCTACGAAACAATAGGGATGACTATGCAACAAAGGAAGCAGCATATTTACCATTACATGCAGCACGGTTGATGAGGCCTAAAAGAGATTAAGCATATTTGATTATATTGCTGAAGAGGCACCATCTCACAGTCACAGAGCCATTCACCGCACTGCCCATTGTCCAAGTGATTGAGTTGCAGGGAAGTGCACATAAGAAGAACAGGAGTTATGGAAAAAGAGGTGCTTCTCACTGTCACCTACAGACCTGGTGTAGAGACAGAGCAGTACAGGGAAACTAGTAATGCCCAAAATGTTGCTGCATACAGCCCTGGATCAGCTACATAACCCAGCACATCTGTCAGAAAAACATGTAGCTGCAGAGAGTAACAAACAGTGGTTTGTTCTTAACTTACACAAATTGGTAACTGAGTTTGTAAACAACTGTGTCACATGCCAACAATTTATAGCATGGCACAACCTTAAAACTGGTAAGGCAACATTACCATGCCTGCAGTGTCCCTTTTGGCATTTGCACATTGACTATGTAGCTCTTATAGGTACATTCTTGTCATGGTATGCCTGTGTACACTTTGGCTTGAGGCTGGCCCATGTGCTCACAATGATGCAAAATCTGCTGCAAAATGTTTGGTCAATGAAGTATTCTCAAGGTGGGGTGTATGTGATGTGTAGAGGTCTTTGTCTGTTTAATAGGGTAACACCCCCCCTTGGCATTAAACACAATCTGTTCTCAGCACACCATCCTTAAGACAACAAACCTTGAACACCTCAATGGCCTGCTTACAGAGAGCATTGCCAAGCTGTCAGCTGCACTTGGCAAGCATTTTCTGTACTCTACTTCACGCTTTGTGTGCACTATGCAATTATCCGGGCATGGATAATTTTTTGACAACACACACAATTGTCACTGGCAGGAGAATTTATGTACCTCTCTCTCCTGCCCGTATAGTTTTGGCTGCTAACAGCTCTGCCCAACTGCTTGGTGATGAGTTTAATACATATTTAAGTGAACTTACGAGGTCTCTCACTTATATAGCACATCAAGTATGACCAGGTCAAGGCAAACCTGCCAACCCAGCACCAAACACTGACACCTTATCAACGCAGGAAGAGGAGGCATTTGCAGCACAGCCACCAATCTCCAGGTGAAAAAAGTCCTCATCAGGAACCTTACAAGATCTTGGAAAGAACCGTGTTTTACCGGCCTCTTCAAGGTTACATACTACACCCCGAAAACAGTTAAGGTAGTTAGGAGGCACACATAGTTCCATCTCTCAGACGTCTGCCTGTGCTGCAAGACTGACACTCCCCTCACAGAAGAAGAGAGGGGGGCAACTGATCGGAAGTATTTGGCAGTTGTCTATGACTTTTTTCTCATCCTTTCAACTGTATCGAAAACCTTTGAGTAGGCTGAGGGAGTTGCAGCAGATGGAGGTGACAGGAGGAAGACACGCACTGTATAAGTTAAGTTGTTGTGCGTAGGGTTTTTGTTTTTTTGGTTTCACGTTTATTCATTTTTTTTAGCACGGAGGGCACAGTTTGACCCTGTTAGGAGTCATAATGAAGGAGTATGCACCAAATAAAATGTATTTAATTCCAGAATTTTTGAAGATGGCATCAGGGGCTGTCAGAGCACTGCGTCTGGTAACATATGGTATGACGAAATGAAATGAGTGGGGCAAGATAGGGCCAACAACACATGTTATATGTGCTATCTCATTCCACACATTACAATGGCGCACAAGCTATTTCTCCTACAAGAAGTGTCAGCAGATGAAGGGGGTGTCTGTTGCATATGTCATTGTGTAAGACTAAGGGCTTGTGTCAGGGGAAATCAGTTACTGTCCAATTAATACATGAGGGGGGTTGGTATATGCCGACAATTATATGCAACTTACGAGAATAGTGAAAAAACAAGCCACCAAACACCTTATATTAAAATATGTGATAGAAGGTGTAAGAGGGGGAGAGTAATTGAGCAAGGGGCTGTATACACGACCAGCCTGTTCCTTGAACTTTAATAGAAATCGCAGAGTCAGATCACACTGGTCAGAAAAGTCATCGGACAGACTGGCTGCTATTCCACCAGAGTTTAGATTGTTTACAAAAGCATCAATGTTCCTTGCCTTCCTATTGCTTCCAGGTGTTCAAACGGCGGCCACTGCAAAATGGCTGCAGATCACAAGGCATGAGGTACTACAATTGACAAACTTGACATAGAAAGCTCTCAACACAGTGAGGAAAGAACTGAGGGCGTTGAGGGTAATTTCCCTCCAGAATAGACATATCTTAGACCTATTAACAGCAATGGATGGGGGGTCTGCAAGAAGATCTGAAGTAGCTGCTGTACATTCACTCCTGCAAATGAGCTAGCCAACAGAACTTTAATGGAGGCTACTGCTGAGCCACATATGCTCCATGAGACTATGGTGAGGGAACCAAGCACAGTTACATCAGACAACTGGCTGGACAATCTATTGCCTGGGTTCCCATGTGGTTGGCAAACATTTTCATAGTTACCATCCACATACTCGTTTGGATGCTCATCACCTTTTGTGCATGTTAGTTAGGATTAAGACTTTGAAAGGGAACAAAGGGAAGGGGGAAATATATGATGCCCCTGAATCTTGACAGAGCTGGAAAATGTGCACACCATGTACTCCACACACAAACAAAAACAGAAATGCCTGAATATGGTCCATCGGGAATGCTTACAATGCCACCTCTGTATATAAATATGACAAGTATGAAGCATTTTGGGTAACCTGTTCAGCTGATGGGGAAGCTTGTGTAATAATGGGAATAATGGGTTGCTTACCAAACGAGTATGAGACTTAAGGGGAACCTTTGTGGAGGTGACAAGGTTACAGATTCCGAAGAAAAGAGCAACAAACTGCTAGCCCAAAATCGATTGAAGGGGGGAATGTTTTAAAGGTCCAGATCTAACGCTGCCACCGGGGCACATGTACCAATAATGCTAGTAATGTGGTGAAGAGTAACGTGGTGTGTGACATCGGGTGAGGACGTCATTGAACGTTTTTCTGCGTGGAGAAAATAAAATAGAAGCAGGCGCAGCTTTGAGAAGTCCCAAGGCGGAAGTCAAGGAGGTGTGAGTGCTTTGTGGACATTATGAGGTAGATGCAGAGAGCAGGCAAACAGGAAGGTGCAAGAGGTTATGTGGGACTTATAGTATGGGGATCCTCTTCAAGCAATCGATGAACAGTAGAGAAGGCATTTGGTTGTAGGCAAAAGTTAAGAAAGCTGTTCTTGCAGACAGCTCATGAGAAAATAACTGCATGCCTATCTTTGACAAGCAGAATGTATGTTCTGAACATTCAGCAGAAACAGTGTGCTGAAATGATACACAGTGGAATGTTCCCAGGAGAATGCAGTCCAGCAAAGTTATTATAAATTATACTTTTAGGGCCAATGAGCTAGGTGCCTGGGTGCATGCGAAGAATTGGCAGAGAAATAGACATTAAATACTGTTAATTAAAGTCCAGCGACAATGTGGTATAGTTTTTCAGACCACACTTGGCACCAAGGTATGAGAAGGGAGCTGGGGGGCAGAGCATTGGGATTGGGGCTATTGGGCATGTGTTGGGGAGTCAATTAACACAGAGAATGTTTGGTGTCCTTAGGGTAAAACCTTGTACAGTGTCCTTGCTTATGTCGCAGGGAACATTATTGGCCAGACTTGGTCTGAATGTCTTGCCCCTTGCATCTCCTAGAACATGTAAAGTTGCCATTGACTTTATTAGTCTTTTTAAATTCACAGACCCAGTACAAACTATCTTCCATAGAGTACTGGAAAGGGTTAATAGCAATGTTCCCTCTAAGCTGTGCGCATGTGCGCTTGCCCAGCTTCCTTCTGGGTGACACTGAGAAGAATTTTAGCAGCGCACACAGAAAATTCCCACTAATTCAAAAGGATTTAATAAGGCTCAATCCACAAAAGGTAGTTAATATTTGCTTTCTCACAAAATAAAGCTAAATGGGACTAACTAATCTTAATATTCTGGTCCAGCCTATTTTCGTTGCCCTACTATGCACGCTTAAAAACCTTCAGAACGTAAAAATCCTAAAAATAGAATACACCCACAAGAGGTTCAAAACTAAAATGAAAAGGAGGCTGCAGAAACAGAAGACATTGTTAAAATATGCTTGCACACATTAACCAAATAAGATACAATCTCCCCACCCATGACTCCTTTGCTTGACTCTACCACACTTAAGTCTTATGACTCTAACTTCGCCCCAGGTCACATTTAGATATTAGCAGAGAACGGTCACTATGTCTAACTCGGCTCTGCAAACGTTTACCAGACCTGTACCTACATCCACTTGTTTTCTTTTTGTTATAATAGGAACAACGTTCAAGCACAAGAATTTATGTTACTCATGGTGCCTTAGCAAAAGCGTCATCCAGACTATGTAACCCAACTGTCAGCTCAAATATCACATACTGACTGTAAGTAAGCTAACATTACCCTATAAGTGGCAACAACATTTCAACAGCATTTACTTGGCTTTCAAGGAATAATAGCTATGGGCTATTGCTGTAATTTTTTGTATATAGTATTAGGGCAATAGAGTCAAATAACTAGCAGGCTGTTTACACAATACACATAATTTCCATGTTTTCAGAGTTCCATGGGGCATAGGCCTTAACATATTATGTGGTAATACTGACCACTTATCCTACCCAACAATTTAAAGGTAGGGTATGTTGCAAACATTCTTGCATTCACTTCATAGTAATTGTGCACATGCAGATTCATAGCATGTTCTTAAACTACACATAATGTCATGGTGAGGCTTCAAATATGTTTTGCCTGCAAAGTATTGTGGGTATATAAATAACTGTGTTAGTGTTTTGCTACTACAATCCCTCACTTTTTACAGAGCCCTGTGAACTAGTATTGGAGGGCAGCACAGGAACCGGGGAGGGGTATGGGTAGAAGAGCACAAAGAGTACTCCTTCAGGGTGAAGACCAAATCAGCAACTTTCAAAAATCAAATCAGATGTTTTGGCAGTACAGTACAGTGAAGGAAATGAGTTGTTTGTTTGCTAAAGGATAAGAAACTCCAGTAACAGTCTAGGAAACTGCACCTTCTGTTTCTTTCTATTCTCCACTGCTGAGGGCTTTTCAATATAATCATGTGTTTGTGTGTATTGCCTCAGGCATCTCCATGCATCTTCTTTAAATAATATCTGTGCATTTCAGAAGAGGGGTCCCTAATCAAAGAAAAAGGCACTCAATCTGTTGTACCCCTGAGCATTGCTGCTATTGACTTAAAAGGAACATATATGTGATATTCTTCAATGGGGCTCCTGAAGAAACCTCAGTAAGGCTCTTTTTGAATTTAATCTCGGCTGTGGTGAGGAAGGGTGGGCAAAACTATAAGCTGCATTATGTGCTTGTCATTTCACCTCCTATTTCAGGGTTAAATCACGGTTCTGATACGATTTTACTCCCTACTTAGAATCAAATAATGTTTGAGGGAGGAAGAAAATAATTAGCTTTGACAGTAGGGATATTGCATATTTATTAAAATATGTTATTTTCCCTTAAAATTGCTCTTGACATCGGGCAGTGATATTGTTAGAGGTCCTACCTATGCCACTGCTCTGCTGGTCACTGATTCAAATAAATATCAGTGGAACCTTGTGGATAGAAGAAGGGTGAAGGCTCCTATGTGTTCTTGGTTTCCTGTTTTTGTTGGGCAGATTTTACTGTTTTTAGAGACAAAAAATATATGTGTGCATTTCAGCCGTAAGACCTGTTTTGAGTAAATGTTGTCACAACTCAAAAGGACAACATAATGTGGATAGGTAGCAGAGACCCAGGTATTCTGGTCATATTATGTGGTGCAGCTATCGTCCTTATACAACCAGAGGCATGTTCCCCTTGCCCTTGAATTACTTAATTAAAGTGGCACAAGAACTCCTATTGCATGTACACACTCCTTTTAGTTGCCATTATCCCTTTTGGAAAAATGAGATCCTGTCTGAATTCTTTGACTACCACATACGTGATAAGCAATATTTGTTGTTGTAATAAACTAGTGTTTTATTTCAATGGCATTAAACACTTTCTGCATTGTCTCTGGGTGTTGTCAACAAATGAATAGCCACAACTAAACCTATTAATTATCCTGAGGATACAAAGCTTTTGTCTGTGCATATTGATATGATATGTTATTTATAATGCACTTAATACCCAGAGGTTTCTAAGCATGGACCAAACCTGTGTTGCTCCATGTCGTCTTGCTTCCAAGGCAAGCACGTTCCCGCTGAGCTATCCTCCCAAGACAAACATACACATGTTCTTGTCCGCATAGGAGTACTTTTGGTAGGTACTATGGCATATCTTGAAGTCTTGGACTGGTTTATAGGCTCTCCTTATAATCACATAAAAAATATATTTTTTTAGCCTATATATGTTTGGAAAAAATATTGTAAGATGCACCTTTTACAATGATTTGTAAAGAATTGCAGTGGTTAGGAAGGGGACAAACCCTTCCATACTCTTCGGAGATGTTAGCTCACTAAGTATGGATGATCTCAAAGTGGCTTCCCTCGTTATTAAGTGCGCACATGAAAAATAAATTGTGCACAAAAGCTAACCATTCCCGCACTTACGGAAAAAATAATTAGAAGGAACATTGTACCCCACTATATAAAACTCACCTGAAAATGATGCAAACACACATGAAGAACATTTTGAAATGAGAAAGGTGCACCAATATGCTGTCATTAACCCATTACTGCCCAAAATCTACATTTTATCACAAAAAAGTACCCAGAACGGGCCAGAACACTATAGTTATCCCTTTTTCTCTGTTTCTCATGGAGCATTATTTTGTTCCCCTTTCTTTAAGATTTGTCTGGTGGCAGTGGTATATACCATATTTTTCCTACTGCAGTCTATGAAAATAGCCTTTATACAGTGTTATGCTATGCTAGTAGCCTCAAACTTTAATCCTTGGACCCCATTGACTTTTATTTGGTTCTGGCTGGGTTTATTCACCATTTCTATTTGTAAAGGTCTTTCTTGTGTGTTACTCTGTGTGCCAAACCAGGTTTGGTTCCTTTGTTTACGTCCTTTGGCGGGCTTCTGCACAGAAGCCCTCCTTAGGCACCTGAGAGTCTGGGTAGACAGGATGTGAGGGAAGGGTTTTAGGACCACTGCACAGGTTCTCCTTGGAGACCCAAGTCACACTCTTGTTTGATTGGCTAGGTGACTGTCCTGCCAGAACAGCCACCCTGCTGTGTGATTGACAGCCAGGCTGTGTGAATGGGGGAAAACTGCATAAAAAGCAGGTTTCTGGGAGTCGCCACTGGATCGAGAGAACCGAAGAAAAGCTAAAGGAAGAGGACTGCTGCAACTACTGAACCTCCCGGTGAAGTCCTGCTGCGGGTCCAAATCTCATACACTATGACGACAGAGAAGATCTGCAAGAAATCGTCTCTCCTTGAGCTGGTGGGATCAACCAGTTCACCAAACACCAAGCAAGGCCTCCCATCACTGGTCGAATTTGCTGTGCATCGCTGCAGTGAACCAGATAGCCAGGAGGACCGGACCCTGTTTGGGTTTTAAGGAGCATACCTTTTATTTGTTACTTTGCTCTGCTGCTGGTTTCTTCCCTGGGCAGCGCAGGGCCCTCCAGTCTTCCCCCTTTGTGTCAGTCGGACAGTCGCTTCAGGAACCGTGAGCCTACAGGATCTGCCAGGAACTTCTGCCTCAGCTACAGCATTCTTCTTCTTCTAAGGTACTGTTCAAACCTGGTTTTTCATTCAGTCTGACTGTGGTGAAAGTGTTTTAAATTTGTTCGCCAATCTGAGGGCTTGTCCTTCTCTACTCTTCTAAATAACTTTTCTTTCAACCAACTTAATTTCAACTCTAGGCAATGACTTAACCGCAAACTACTCTGAACAGTGTGATCCTCCGCAAAGACTTTGAACGATTAACATTGGCCCAGGCCTATTGATTGAACCCTCATTGTAGCACACCTTTTCTAGATTGCCCTGCCTACTTACTTGTTGGTGCTGTTTGGTTATGTATAACTTTGTCTTTCCCTCTCTTTTTAAATTGCTGCAGTGCCATTTTGCTCACACTTCATTTTGAGCTTAACTTGTCCAGAAATGATTGGGTGTTGTGTAGTATATTCTTTTGCTGCTTTACTTAGTGAACTGCTTTACAAATGAATGTGTAAATAAATGTACATTCTTTTACTCAGAAACCTTGAGTTAGTGTTTGTTTGAACCATAGCAATTGCTGTGTAACTTCTGATACTGCTCACTTTACTCTTGAGATAAGTCTGTCTGCTCTGCCATCGCTACCACTTTACTGTGTAGTACAGGCTTTTACCAAAGGTGAATTTGTACTGTCACTTGTAGTCTTAATTGTGTGTGGTGTTCCCAAAGGGTACTGCATATGATTCTGCCTAACACAGAACTTATCTCATCCATTGCCTTCTTGTATCATCTCTTTACAGATAACACCCACATCTTTTTCTCCTTTCCTAAACTGTCCATTGACCCATGTACCAAAATCTATGACTGCCTCTCTGCTATTGAATACTGGATGACCTTACACTCTCTCAAGTTGAAACTCCTCCAAAACGGAGGTGCTTTTCTTTCCTGACAAAAACTCTCACTCTTCTCCTCCCATCTCTATCCAGTTCCCATCTTACACTCTACCCTACACCTCATAATCTAGTAACGTTGGTCTCATCTATGATTCTTCACACACATTCTCCACCTTCTTCTCTAAATTGCAACAGTGGCTCACCTCAACCTCCTAAATATCAGGAAGATCAGGCACCTCCTTCCGGTCAAAACCGGCAAACAACTCCTAATCATACTTGTGATCTCTAAACTGAGCTTCTATGCAAGTATCCTCTTTAGTCTTCAAATTATGCATTTTCTTCCCTTGACAAGATTTTTAACTAACTTTGCTGACAAGGCTCCCTTGAACTCCCTTGAACTCTCTCACCTGAGACCTGCATTCTCCTGTAGTCAATAGGCTGGCTAACTGTGCAAAAAAGGGCCACATTAAAATGTCTCCTACTAGTGCATCCATCCATCCACTGAAAGGCACTGCTGTATCTATTCTCTTCTATCAACTCCTACAAGCCCTCGTGCAGCCTTTGCTCTGCCTCCTCCACCCCATGTGGCATCTCGCCCACCCTGTGCTCCCTCTCACTTATGCTCTTTCACTCTTCTTGCTCCAATTACTTGGAACCTCCCACTCTGCAATTCAAAACACAGCCACATAGATGTATTCAAAAGCAAATTGAAAGCCCTCCTCACTTCTGAGCAATCCTCTTGACTCACCTATTCAGACTCACTGCTTACAGCTTTCCTCACTGCTAACCAGACACTTCCCTCTCCTTTCCTCACCACATTAGCACTTCATAGTTTGAGGTCACTGATCATGGTTAGCTCGCTAGCCTGCCTGCCCACTGACACTTATTTGTCCTAAGTGTGTCCACTGTATTGTCCTCAGGATCTGTCAAATATACCCCTTTTCAAACCCAGTCCTCAAGCTGCTCGAACCCTCCCCGTTATAAGAAGCCCGTTACCTACTGTGTATCTGCTATATAAGCCCGTTACCTACTGTGTATCTGCTATATAAGCCCGTTACCTACTGTGTATCTGCTATATAAGCCTGTTACCTACTGTGTATCTGCTATATAAGCCCGTTACCTACTGTGTATCTGCTATATAAGCCTGTTACCTACTGTGTATCTGCTATATTACATTTTCTATAAATATGTATTCAAAATAAATACATAAAAAATAAATAAGGGCCATTGCTTTATTGAGGGATTCACATTTGATTGCTGGTTGTGGGGTTCATTTGTTTGCTGTTCAGATATTTAACCACTCCCAAGCTCTTGATGGTGAATGTTTTGCCTGCAGGGGACAGGAGTGGACTTGTGCCACACTGTTTGACATCCAGAAACTGCATCATCGAACTGTAATGTATAATACATCTCAGGGTAGCAATATACAGCAAAAAGTGAGAGGGAGCACTGTACTGAGAGCCCTGCCTGTGGCAAGGTTATCAGCAAAGCACTCCCCATGATTAGATGGAGCACAGTACTGAGAGACCTGCCTGCAGTGGGGCTGTCAACGACGCACTCCCTGTGATGAGAGAAAGCACCACACTGAAATCTCTGGGCTATCAGTGTGATACTCCCTCTCATCATGAGTGTGCTCTGCCACCTCTAGGTCTCTTAGCACTGCAACCCCTTTCATCTCAGGAGCACCGAGGTGACAGATCTCATGGCAGTGGTGATTGGGGGATGTTTTAGTATTTTAAATGTTATTCAGACATTGCATTCATTAACAAACGGCGACTAGGGGTGTCATGTGGTTCCCCCTCTCATTGGCCAATTACAAGACAGCTTATTGAATTTCCAATACCGGCTCTTTTGGCCCGAACCTGGCCAATCGGGTAGTGCCATGTATCTTCCCCAGGTTATCATTTCTGTAAAACATTTGTTGGAAAAATGGCTTAATGCAACCTATTTACCTCCATATTGATGGATATGGCTGTTGCTAGACCTCCCACTTCCCCACCTCTCTTATTCTTCTTTGCTGCAAAGTCATGTAGAACAAAACCATCTAAATCAAGGATATCCAGGGACCATATTTCCTGTAACATAATTATGTCAAAACCTATAATCAATTTCACAAATATTGTATTCTACAATGAATTTTCCATCCCTAAAACATTCCATGATGAAACTTTGATTGAACAGAAGTTTTTTTATACAATGACATAATTAGTATTACAAAATGCACACTGGACAGAATTAATAATGTGGAGCACCATGTTAAGAGCCCTGCCTCTTTCAATGGCCAAACCTGATGAACGCAGCTCAGGCACAGTGAATCCCCTGTCCCCCACCCTTCCTCCATACCTTAAGTTGGGTGGGCTAAAGGCACCGTCCCCTTACCGAATCTTCACCGGTATGTGGCCAGGCTTTACCACCACTAACACTCACGCTCAACCTGAAGGCTTTATTCTTAGCCATGTCTCTCCCTCCTCATTAGCTCTATGTGATTGCTGGGGAGCTGTCCAGTGCTCAGCAAACACTCCAGGCTGATTTAAATTTGTTTCGCTGTTTAACCCCTCGTCACCATAAAGGTTGTTTATTGATTTATAGATCAGACACCTGGGCCATACATGAGGTTGGGCCCTGAAAACATTGCTGCCCTCTGCCCTTTAACTTGTTCTTCCCATAATCCCCAGTATAGGTCTCAGGCTAGGTCTATAAAACGTAATTATGTCCCCTGAACCTGGTTCATATATCATTCAATGAAGTCTCATAACTCCTGAGATGGCTAACTGGTGGGTTCAGCAATTTATTATTAAAATATAACATTAAGTGAGCTCTGAAGGAGATTGAAGTTAGGACTAGCCCAAATCCAATGATTACAATAGGAGGTATGGTAAACAGAAACTGTTTATTTTTTTCGCACCAACTTTCAGGTACTCTGCGACCATGGATATCAAGTTGACTTTCTGAATGGGTGTCACACTCACAGGAGAGACAGAGGTCAAGACCCCACCTCTGAACACAACATGAAAATCAACACGCTCTCCTGCTAATTAGTGCGCCACACTCAAAAAATCTTCACTTCAGACAAAAGAATGTTTTTTATTATTATTTGAACACTAATTTCTAAATGTACGTTGGAAAAAATGCCCTTTGGTCATGACACGTGTTTCTGCAAAACGCATTGCCTTTATCAAATCAGGGCTATTAACCGCAAATCCAAGAACATCTGAAGCAGCAGAAGAGGGCACTACCGATTGCACAATAATTGTAGTGGATAGCATCACGACAAACATTATGAACCTGCATTGCATATAATACCCGTCACGTTGATGCCTCCATGGTTATGGGGGGGCGGGTCATAGGCAAAGGGAAGTGACATTTGAGGAACGGGATATGACGGGTGGTAGGAGGAGGGATCGGGCAGTTGCTGTTGGAGATTAATAAAGGAAGATGTGTTGCAGTTTATCTCCATGTCTGTGTCTCTGTGCGTGTGCCACAAGCAGCGACCCTGGCCCAACCACGCCACAACATAGTCACAGATGCATCATGTCAACCATTCCATAACTGAATGAAATTGCTTGGTATGAGCCAAAAATATATATTGAGTTACCCGGTTTCACGCAATCAAACTTGCATTTTGTAAGGATCTGTCTTCTCCTGCATCCTAGTGGAATCTGGAGTGAGTGCTATGAGTGACATTGGAATGTTACTGGATGGAATGTTTGTGTATGACTGGTGTTCTCTGGAGGGGAGTTGAAGATGTAAGCCTGAGAGAGAGGATGCCGGTGCTTGCCTATGTGAACTGGAATCTACTATCTGATTAATATGACTCTAGAAACTGGATGTTATGCTTGGAAACATAATAAAGAAGTCACTCATCCATACCATGATGTCAGAGTCATTCTACCTGAACCCAGATTTCCACATTGGTGACGAGGATGCTGGCTGTGCTGGGGGGACAGCACAGAAGAAGAGATAAGCACTGCCCCCCAAACCAAGGAAGACCCTCTCTCTCAGGTAAGGCGAGCGCTAAATGCAGTAGGCGCAGAAGGGCCTAGCGCCAAGGGCACAGGCGAAGGCAATAAAGAGCTGTGCCAGGGCCAGATGCCAGCCGGCCTGTCAACAGTTGGACAGGTGAAGCACAGAGAAAGTCAAGAGACGTTGGCAGGGCTGAGGGCCCAGAAACAGTTTTAAGGGGTTTGGAAAACCAAGCTGCGGCATGGAGGGCTTGGAGCCCAGGGCAGTAGCAAGTGAAGAGGCCTGGTGTCTAAGTTACGCCTGGAAATATGGGAAGCCATGCTGCGCAGCTGGGGGCTTGGAGCCCAGGGCAGCAGTATTAGAAGAGGTTGGGAACCCAAGCTGCGCCTAGAAGTGACAGAGAAGTTGGATGAAGAAGCTGAAGAAACTTGTGGCTCATGTGCAAGGCGCCTGGAGCAGAGGAGGGTCCTGATGGCCATTCCAGCGCTTGGAGGGGTTTGGAGCCTGTGACTGGGCTTATAAAGGGGCTCGGAGCCCATTTGCAGCAACACCATAATGAGTTGGAGCCCACAATAGTAGCGTCTTGTGGGGCTGGGAGCCTGTGCAAGTGGGTTTGCTACGTTCTGCTGGCATTGTGAATTCGTGGTTCAGCACCTGTGAGCTTTGACTGGACTTGAAGAGAGCTTGGAGTTTGTGATGTGCCTAGGAGGGGCATGGTGTCTCTTGCCGGATAGCAGAGGGGCAGTGTCTTTGCCTATGGTTTGGAGAACTGTGTGCTTATTGTTTTGGGAACTGCGTTATACAAGAATCCCCAGAGGTACTTTTGACTTTAAAAGATGCTGCCACGAGGAACAGTAAAACAAGAAAATTGAGTTTTGCTTTTGATGATTTTGGTTTAAGCAGTCAATTTTAGTTGTTGACTTATATGTCATTGTCATGTGAGGCTTGTTGATTAATTGGTCATTTCTGTGTGAATGAATTGGAGTAAATGGAGTGAAGGTAGAGTGCATGTAGTAGCCGCTGTGCTTTTAATCGGTATTTAGCAAAATGATGATTCTAGGTCATTGCCGTGTATAACAAATTGTTTTTCACACAGATGGTCTCAAAAGTGAATTACAGTGTTGATTGACCAGGATGGTAGAGATACCTGGCTCAAGTTGATATGACACGTGTTTGCTGCACTAATAATTTTCTTTTCCAGGATGGACATTTTAGTTGAGAGTGGAAAACACTGATGTTTTAAATTCAAATGCTATGACTTGACTAATATTTTAATTTTTCAGGTGGATCAGTTTATACATGCTAGAGTTTTAAGAGTTTTAAAGTAGTGTGTACAATGTTGTTATTAAGTGCAATGTTAGGAACATTATATGTGAAGATTAGGTAATGAGTATAACGTGAGGGATTCTAGTGATATGTGATACACTAGTGGTATGTATGTAGTGTAGTACTCCCGGAGTTAGGTTTTTGTGTGAAGAGAACTTTCAACACAGGCAAATGAGGGGTAGTGGGGTCACTGAGTTTGTGAAGTAGTTACCCGAGTATTAGATATACTCAGCCTGGTTGGAAGTGGTGTGTGTTTAGGCACACCTGGGTCTTGTGATTGCAGTGTGTAAGGGAGTTAAGTGTGTGTTCTATTATGGGATGTTGGAGTTAGGATTTGTATGAGAGGTCTGGGTGCCTCTATGTGTGGAAAGCTTAGTTATGGTATTTCAGTAGTCGGAGGTGCCTCTTCTTCACTTAGCAGAAAGGGGAAGGGGCATTGTTTTAAAGTGTGTCCCACGGCTGTGAGGACGTTCATTGGTGTTGGGAAGTTGTTAGCAGAATGTCTTTGTTTGGTGAGATGATGCATGTGCATTAAACGTGTAGGTGTCTGTGTGTGTGGGTGTTTTATATAGCTGTCATGCTGAGTTAGCTGGTCGTATTTTTGCTATCTCTAAGGAGGGGAGATATGTAAGGATCTGTCTTCTCCTGCATCCTAGTGGAATCTGGAGTGAGTGCTATGAGTGACATTGGAATGTTACTGGATGGAATGTTTGTGTATGACTGGTGTTCTCTGGAGGGGAGTTGAAGATGTAAGCCTGAGAGAGAGGATGCCGGTGCTTGCCTATGTGAACTGGAATCTACTATCTGATTAATATGACTCTAGAAACTGGATGTTATGCTTGGAAACATAATAAAGAAGTCACTCATCCATACCATGATGTCAGAGTCATTCTACCTGAACCCAGATTTCCACACATTTGCATTGCTTTACCTCATTGGTTCGTATTGGATTGATGTACTACAGTCTGGTACTGGCGTAATAACTGGGTTCAATCCCTGCTGTAAAAAATATGATGTATAAACACTGTATGGGTAATCCATACATGCACATAGTGTACATATGTCCGCATCATTGCCCAATCTGTTGTTATGTGTAACAAAGATTAGCGCTCTTGTCGCGTATTATGTGAACATCTATACGTATCTGTTAAAAAACGTGAGCTGGATTTGTCTATTATCTACACATTGTGTGCGTTAATAAACTAAGTTAAATACGGCATTGTCCTGACAGCTGTGGACTTTAAAACATGTTGCATATTGTCTTCATACAATGTCCATCATGCAACAATATTCAATTATAAAAACAAATTGTCTCAAAAGCTTTATGCCACGATTGCTTGTCCATAACTAAACTCTGTTATGCGAGAACACATACCAGCAAGTTTGCAGCTCGCTAGCGCGTAAGCAGCTTGGAGTACGAGGCGCGGGCATTTTCCGCTGACTATTATCGTTGTGTAGCGTTGGTTTCCCTGGCAACCAGCTAGTCTCTCATCAGTTGCAATTGTCAAGAAACACTGATCGCCATGTTTTGGGAAATCTAGTATATTCAGAATGAGAAATGTGTTTATTAAACTTGCTTATTAAAGTGCATGCTCAGGACAGTCCGTACCGGAGCTGTTTGTTATGAGACTACAATACCTTTGGCTCATACCAAGCAATTTAATTCAGTTATGTAACGGTCAACATGATGCATCTGTGACTATGGGGGTAATTACGACCCTGGCGGTAGGGGGTTAACGGGGCCGTTAGACCTGCGAGTCCTGTTATCCCCCCTACCGCCTCATTACGAGGTCTCTTTGCAGGACCCGCTAAGGACGCGTGGTTTTGCCAGGCGTCCTTAGCGGGTCGTGCAAGCAGACCAGGATGCAAACAACGGGCCGTTGTTTGCATCCTCCCCATTCCCATTGAGCCCTCTGGGGGCTCGAATGGGAATAGGGATGCACATGGCCTGGTGTCCTGGAATGGGGAAATACTGGGCCCTCCAAGGTGGGAATGGCCGGGTATTTCCCTATTCCAGGAACCTGGACCCGGTACCCGGAATGGTGGTAGCCATGTCGCAAAAAGCGGCATGGCTACCTGCAGCGTCGTAATGACCCTCTATGTCTTAATTCAGTACGAACCGGGTATAATATGCAATGCTGGTTCATAATGTTTGTTGTGATGCTATCCGTTATAATTTTTGTGCAATTGGTAACGCCCTCTTCTGCTGCTTCGGCCATTCTTGGATTTACGGTTAATAGCCCTGATTTGATAACGGCAATGAGTTTTGCCGAAATACATGCCGAAAAAATCACCAAAGGGCATTTTTTCCAATGAACATTTAGAATCGAGTGTAGAAATATTAATAAAAAACATTATTTTGTCTGAATTAAAGATTTTTTGAGTGTGGCGTACTAATTAGCAGGAGAATGTGTTGGTTTTCATACAATAGGAGGTAATTTTGCTTTCAAGATGGTGTAAGGGTGCAGAAGTACGAGCCTGACACAGTGGTGGAATACTTGTTGGCAACAACTTTTATTTATATATAAAAGTAAAGACAAAGAAAACCTATCTTGCCCTATTTCTAAGAGGGGTTTCCTACCTCTTCAAAAAACAAAGGCTATCCAATAAAGTAAATTGTCTACGTGTCCTGTGTCCAAACCTATTTCTGTCCCTTACACTTTATATTAACTAAGGAAAAACTGGGGGGCTGATTCATGGAATTATTTGTGCCACAAAATGGGGATTTGTGTGCCATTCTGCCTGCAAATCCCCATTTGTGAAACTGGGATTTGCGGGCAGAATGGCGCACAAATCCCTGTTTTTCGGCACAAATAATTCCATGAATCAGCCTTGGGTGTCTTCTTGATCCAGAAGGAGGCTATCTTGTTCTAGATGGCAATTCAATGTTCAGTTCTTGATGAAGAAGCACAACAAGCTGTTCCCCTATTTTACTTAAAAGTTCTTGAAGCTGGATGCTCCTCCAAAAGTATAAAAAAACAACAGGATGGATGGGGAATTGTCTTCCCTCCTCTTTTGTTTCAAAGTCTGTCTTATTTCACAAAAACACAGTTCCCAAGTATCAGGGGGAATCTCTTTCCCTGTTCTTTCTCAGGTTCACACATGCATGACATTTCTCAGGTTCACACATGTAGCATCAAGTCTGGCTCACAATCCTGCCAGACTTAACTATGGATATTAGTGTGCCATAAATGGCCCTTCTTTTAGCAATGGCTTCTTCAACCCCTGATTATGATGCTATGATATGCTATGATAGTTTATTTATAACATGCTTAATACCCAGAGGTTTCTAAGCGTTGACCCGGGGATCGAACCTGTGGTGCTTCGTGTGTTCTTGCTTCCAAGGTGAGCACATTGCTCCTGAGCTATCCTTCCGAGACACTTTGTGATTCTCACTCTCTCTTGGTTGAGTCCCAGATCCCTCTATGTTGTCTCAGTATCTCCCTGACTTGCTGTGGGACCGAGCCCCTTGATTGTGAGTTTCTTCAAACTCATATTGGTTCTTGACCCCTGTATGTGTTTCATCTGGTTCGCTATCCTGCCTGTAGATCTCAGTGTTCAAGAAACTTCCCCTTCTTTTAGCAATGTATCCTTGACCGATTATCTTCACTTCATGCACTTCTCTCTCTTTTGTGGGTCGCAGACCCCTCTATGTTGCCTCAGTATCTCCAGAAACCTTCTCTAGTCCTTCTGTCTCTTTAATGTGATCCCAGACCCCTCTGTGTTGTCTCAGGATCTTCCCAACTTGCTGTGGACCTAGCCCCTTGGTTGCATGCTTCTTAGGACTGATATCATTCATTGACCCCTGTGTGCTGTTCTTGCGGGACTTCCCTGACTTCATATGGGTCCCTGGCCTTTGTGTGCTGCTGTTGTGGGGCTTCCCTGATTTTGCATGGGTAACAGACCTGGTGTGCGGCTTTTGAGGGGCTTCCCTGACTTTGATTGGGTCCTGAAGAGGGAAAATGGGACACTCCCTTACCCCGATTCTCAGCCAGACCATGGCCCAGATCATCACAGCCTAAGCAACCACCACAAGAGGAAATTGACCCGCTCACAGATGCTCCAGATGTCAACATCTATCGTGGCCACGCCCCACATGGCCAGGGTAACTGCCCGTCAGTCAAGTCACATGCTGGGACCTCTGGCGAAACCGACATACACCATATGGATCAACTCGACTAACACAGCAGCAATCAAAGTCACCATCGTTAGAGATGCCATGACGACATAGAGAACGGACAGTAACACAAATTCCACACAAAGAACATACTCACTGCCATGACGTAATGGACGGTTACACACACCGATGCCTCATTGTTATTTTTCATATAGGCTAAACTACAGCACTCCAGAAATGCAAGACGCAAGAAGAGCTCATGTACATGCTTGCAAATGCTCCATCGCTACTATAACTACTATGAGAAAATAAGGCACTTACGTACAAGGACCCCTGCTGCTCACCGTGACCCCTGTGATGCGAACCATATGCCGCCAGTCATGGATCAGGTCACATAAGCCTCAGTACCAGAGTAGGCCGCAAACTCAGAAGCAGCAGGCCCCGAGCAGCTCGGACGGAGATAAGGTGCTGATCATGCATAACAAACCCTGATGAGAGCCCCACAGCCAAGGCCACGACGTTGCAACTTACACACCGCGCGCTTGGAACCAAGGTTCCACCTGCTACGGCTAACCGCCCCTCAGAGCCGAAATACAAATCAAATTCTCATAATTCTGCTCCAGCCATGGTCTTACCACACGTGACCAAGCTGACCTGAGGCGGTGCCAAGTACCACGGACCAGGGAAGCTCTGGGGTCTCACGCTTGGGATACAGACTGCAACAATGAAGTGACAAACTGGACACTGGCAGCGGTGAGAAAGAGGCGCTCCTACAGCAAATGGCAGACCTGTCCATTATCCTCCACTGACACATAGTTACACATTGTTTCTAACATCAGGTATACTGCGAGCTGGGAACGATGATGGTCCCAGGCTTGGGGGCTCGTGGATAAACCAATCAGGACACGGGGTGCTTACTACTGACGGCATCATAACCTAGCCAATCACTAACCTTTCTCATGTATCATTTTTGGTGTATCCATTTCTAGAGATGAGCCAAGGTACCACTTGACCTCTTCTTCGCCAACCACTAACTCACCTATATGTTCATATACTTACCCTATTACTTGGGGAGCCAACCCAAGGTGGCGTTAGGTTTTGGGGGAAGTTTCCCAGGTGATGCACAATGATTCGTCACACATGATGAAAAAGGGTCTGCAAGCCGACTCTTGTGAGATGTGTTCCCAGATGACCTATGATCCCAGAACCTGTCTGTTAGGCAGAAACCGGTGCAGTTCCTTTGGGGACCACTGCAAAAGATTTAAGACTACATGTGTTGGCAGTAAACCCACTTGGTAGCAGTCTGTACCACCCAGATTTACCTGGTAGCTGTGGCTGAGCAGTCAGACTTCCCTCAAGAAGAGTTAGGCAGTATGCAAAGTATACACAATAGGCACTGAGATACAATAGCACAAGCAAACACTGACCAGAGCTTTGGTATCAAGGTATATAATTATTTATTTAAAAACACACTTATTGAAACACTCCAGCACTATTATGGTAAATCACTCTAAACACAGTTACTATTATTATATATACATCCCTATTTCCTTATCAGACAAGTCTTAGTTAACACCACTTATTTCCAGACAGAGGTGAGCGCTTAACTATAGATGGCACTCCAATAAGTTAACGAAAAAGGGAGGGAAAAGGGCAGAATGTAGGAAAATACACCACACTAATACTTAGGAACTCTTAAACAAGGCAGGAAAGTCCAATGTTACTTGTGAGCCAAAGTCCATAGGCCGGGCCCACTCTTGGAGAGAGCAGGGCACAAATGCACCCAAGATCACACAATGACAACAGTCTTAAAAAGTCTTGTAGGGAGTTCAGAAAGGTTTTTAGTTAGGCTCAGAAAAGTTTAGCCAGGGTGTCCCAGACTAACCCAGGGTCGGAAGCCGGGGGCTAAATCTACCCCGTCCCCAAATCCCTGCTTTTATGCAGAAAACCCCCATTCACTCAGCCTAGCTGTCACTCAAACATGCTAAGTGGTGAGCCGGCCGGCTCCCCACTTGGGCCAATCAGGACGGAGTGCAATTTGAGTTGCCTAGGCAACTCAGTCCAGGGTGCCTTAATCCCCCTCGACCCCCCCTAATTAGCCCAGACAGAGTGGCACCACTTTGGAGGGCTTCTGTGGAGAAGCCCGCCAAAAAGTGGAACAAAGGGCTCAACTTGGGTTGGAGTCACAGAAGCGAACACTGTTAGGTGGAAACCTGTGCAGTTCCCTCTGGGACCACTGCAAAAGATTTAGGACTACAGGCGTTGGCGGTGAACCCACTTGGTGTGGCTGAGCAGTCAGACTTCTCTCAAGAAAAGTTGAGCAGTATGTGGAGTATACAAAATAGGGCAATTCTTCACAGCAAGACAAGCAAACACACAACGAGGCTTAGTGTAAAGATATCAAGGTATTTATTTATAACACAACATCTATGGAAAACACTAAAGCAAATCACGGCAAACAAACCGAACACAATTACTCTACGAAGTAGAAAACGATCAATCCCCCTAGCAAAATATCGACAACTCTAGGTTCTACTGGTACCACTTATTTTCAGACAGAGGTGTATACCTCAACCTAGATGACACTCAAATATTAGTTAGGAAGGGAGAGAAAAAGATAGGCAGGTTATGAAATCAACACAGTTCAATCCTACGCGGATAAAATGCAAGGCAGGAAGGCAAGAATTACAATAGATCATAAAGTTCAGAGGCCAGGCCCACTCGGAGAGAGGCAAGGCGCGATGTCCCAAAAAGTCTCTAGTGGAGATGCATTCAAGCCTTTATAGCAAATTGTTATCGGCATATTGAACCAGTTCAGAACAAAGAATGAGCAAAGCTTGGAGGCGACCCAGCGGAACGGAGAGGATTAAGACACCTCACTCGAACCGAACGAAAGGGAAGCCAGGCGGACACGGTACCTTGTTGTGGAGGGCAGCTCGGCGGGGGCAGTTGTTCCTGGTGGTGGATGCACGTCGGGTCTTTGCCAAGAGTAGAGATGATCTCGTCATCGAAGGAAAGTAAAGTCCGGTGCACCACCAGGGAAGAGACCAGCCGCGGAGTGCTCCGTCACAAGGCACCACCTTTTGGTCACGGTACAGGGGTAGTGGCTATCCGGTTGCCGGGGTGCTCTGCACGGGCAATTCGACCACTGCGTCCTGAGGCGAATAAAAAGCAAAGGGGACTGGTTGTTCCCACCAGACAGGGGAAGAGACTCTCCATCAGGGAGATCTCCTCTGTCGTCGGGAAGTGGTGAGTCGGCTCAGCAGGGCTCCACCGGAGGTGTCGTCGTTGCAGGTCGGCTCAGCGTTACCCTCGTCGGATTCTTAGGTCCTGTGGCGACTTCTAAAGATCCAGTCCCAAAAGCCCTGCTTTTATGCAAAAGACCCCCATTCATTCAGCCTAGCTGTCAATCAACACAAGCTAAGTGGTGAGCGGGAACGCTCACCACTTGGGCCAATCACTCCAGAGTGCGACCGGAGTTGGCAAGGCAACTCGGTCCAGAGTGCCTAAAACCCCCTCCCACACTCCTGTGGTAACCCAGACAGAATGGCACCACTTTGGAGGGTCTCTGTACAGAGTCCGCCAAAAGTGGAACAAAGGGCTCGACCTTTGGTTTAGGAGTCACAGAGACGAACACAGACGCCATTTTAAAAAACGAGTTCTGGCAGAAAATACCATCCGATAAACTTATTTAAGATAAGGAGACCGGTGGTACGTTAGAGATTAACGAGAAAAAGAGTCAATCTCCAACAATGGGACGAATCCCATAGGGTTATGTTTGGGGTCGAACATAACAAGTATTTTCCACTGCCACCAGCCAAAACTCTACGAGGGGGGACGGGACAGTGCCCCCTCGAGTAACAGATCTAGGAGTAATCGAATTACCCCTACTAGTACGTCCACAATAAGATGGTTTGTACTAGTTCTGTTAGTAAATCTAGGTCTAGTAAAGCCAATGGTGACTTTACATGCCCGGGGAGACAGTAGTCAGTCCCCGGGTATGGAGTCTATGGTGGAGGTCCGCTAGGACGCCCCAGTGTTACGGCACGTAGGGTGCGGTGTAACACACATAGGAAAACTTATGAGACCCTATGGAGTAAAAGACCCCATAGCCCATCGAACACATTGACATTTCAAAGGAATTACACACATACATGTCCAAGAGTGGGGGGAAAAGAGTCTCACTCTTGGCAAGATGGAAAAAAACAAACTTCCGAAATCCAGCAAAGCCGCTGGGAGACTCACTAGGTTAGGAAATTCAGCCTAAACAGAGAATTCTCCCTAACAAACACAAACGCCATTTTAGAACCGAGTTCTGGCAAAAAATACCAACCGGAGAATTAATATTAAATAAATAAACCAGCGGTATGTTCGAGGCTATAGGAATTAAATAATTAAAGTTGGTAGCCTCGAACAATGGGAAATCCCATAGGGATATATTCGCGGTCGAATATAAAAAGTAGTATCCACTGCCACCAGCCAAAACTCGATCACAGGGGAGGGAGACGTGCCCCCTCTACTAACAGACCCCGGGGCAATCGAATTGCCCCAGCCAGTACGTCCACAATATGATGGTTTGCACTGGTGCTGTTCAGATTTTGAGACTAGTAAAGTCAATGGTGACTTTACATGCCCTGGGAGACAGTAGTCAGTCCCAGGGTATGGAGTCTATACTGGGAGGTCACTATGACACCCCTGTGTTACTGCACTGAGGGTGCTGTGTAACACATATTACAAAAACACATGAAGCCCTATGGAGTAAAAGACCCCATAGCCCATTAAACACATCTAGAGTCAAAAGAGACATACTCAAATCATGTCCAAGAGTGAGGGTAAAAGAGTCTCACTCTTGGCAGGAGAAAAAATAAACCCCAAAAATCCAGCAAAGCTGCTGGGGGACTCACTAGGTTAGGAAATTCAGCCTAAACAGAGAATTCTCCGTAACACTGTCCCTGCCGTTTTCTAATAAAACAGCAGTAACGCCTTGCTCTTGTGTGTGTCTCATAGTCATTGGGGATTGCGGGAGGAGTTGGGGTCTCCCATACCCCGGAGGTCCGCGGACGGCCCTGCCGATCCCTGGAAGATCACCCCGACAAGTTGGAGGCACTGCTGAGATCTGTTGAGACCTAGCGCTGAGGGTGAGTCAAGAGGGAGACACAGCCTGCACCAAGGTGGCCCGGCACAGCAGCCCCCTCTGCCGTTGCCCCCCTTTTGGAGTACTACAGGACCATTGCGGAACTGCGAGAGGACCAAACAGTGCAATCCGGAGAGTGGCCATTGGGAGCCGACTTGAGAAGTATCCTGCCCTCGGTTGGCGAGTGTCCAGATGTGGTCCGGACGAGGGGTGGTGACGAGCAAATTGGGAGGGGTACACCTCAGCCGAGCGACACCGGCAGGTGAAAGTCGATGTGAGTATGACACACGCAACCAGCAACGCAAAGTTGTGTGGGTAGCGGGAGGAATTGTAACGAGGGTGGTGGGTGGATCTAAAGGGTGTTCAGAAAGATTTGACAATGAAGCGGCGGTTGACTTTAAAAGTGTTGCGAGGCAGGCACGAGGGCCGCCTCGTAATAGTATTGTAGAGTGTGAAGGGTGGGGCTTTAGGCACCCACATGCGACCGGTGAATCGCGCTGATTGGTTTTGATCGTGGGCACCTGTAAACAAGGGGGTGTGGCATTCCTACGAGTTGACGTTTTTGATCAATGAGTAGATGAGGATTCCTATTGGTTGAGTGTTTTAGCTCGATGAATAGATGACGTATTCCTGGCTGCGGTAGCTTGATTGTTTCTCGGCGCAGAAGATATTGGGCTGGTTAAGTTCCCCTTGGTGGGAGCGTATCACACGCGAGGAGACGCAGCGGGTGCAACTTACTATAATAGCAAAGTGATTGATGAATACTCCACTCCAGGCGTGGTGGGAAGACAGCTGTGGGGATTGAGGGGAATGTAAAAAAGCGCAAATATTATTTTCGTGTGTATTTGTACGTACCTGCATCCAATTGTCCTAGGCCTGGTGACATCACCCATAGAATTTCAAAGGATTACGCGGAGCGTTCTGAGTTGCGTTAAAAGATGGGGTGGAAGAGAGAGGCAGCTACGCACAGGGAACGCCGGCCTGCCTCGATTCACGGGCGGATACGGGAGGTAGTGGAATGGAAACGACAGGAGGGAAAACAGAGGAACTGCTGGTGGCGGAATGAAACAAGAAGGGAAAAGGGGGAGGAGCAGTGGTAGAGACTGAAGGCATGCTGGATAGCGTTGGTGCGAGGAAGGCGGGGCGGATTCAAAAGCACGGAACATGGGACGCGAAGTTGCAGGGGGGCTTTCCGCGCCACGGGTCGAAGGGGACACTAACACTAGGGAAAGGAGCATAAGAAAGGCAAAATTGTAGCGCAAGAAAAGAGGGTGGTGACACCCAGTGCAAAAGTATTGTAACACCATTGTTTTCTTTGCAGCAGAGAATCGGAGGACCCCAGTTTACGGGGCCAGGTAACAGTGGTACTGAAAAGTAAGGGGTTTTAAGAATGTCTGTATACAATGAAATAGGGACAGGGACAGGAACCCGCTAACAACCCCACTCCAACACATATGTGCTACGCTACCGCCACACAAAGATAAAATAGTAAAGTATAGTATTGAGTGGACACAAGGAACAGATAACAATATAAGCATACCATGGCCACCCAATGGCAGCTTTTATATGTACAGTCAACACTCTCTTCTAGCATATCTACATTACACATATAAAGGAAAGAAGCTAGCAAACCATCTAGAAGTTCTCGATCTGTGGAAGCTGTTCCAGGGGTGCATACCTGGGGTAACGGAGATGTTGACAATGCAGGTGGTGAAGGAAGAGAAAGTGAAAGAAGAGGGAGGGTGTAGCGTGCCTCCAGAAGCTCACGGCGTGGAGTAAAGTGAGGAAGAATCAGAGCGGTCATACCCAGTAGCAGAGGTTAAACAGGAAGAGGAAGGTGAGACACCCATAACTAAGAAGGTAAAGAAGGAGACGGAAGGGCTGTACCCAGTAACAGAACTCAGAGAGACAGCGCGGTCACAGTTGTCAGCTGCAGAAGGGTATTCAAACCCTACATTCAGCCCGCCGCCGTACGCACCAACGGACAGCTACCAAAAGGGGAGCAGTGTGGGGAGTGCCATAGCAGCGCATGCACAAGTGAACACGGGAAGTGCACAAAAGACGCATGTAGACTTTGCTAATGTAGGACCAGACAAATGGATAACTGCCCAAGTGTTGCTGAAACTACAGGGAAAACCAACAGAAGAGGAGGAAGAGGTAATTATGAGCTTAGAAAAGGAGGAGGGCGAAGGAGCACACGGAAGATGCGAGGTAGGTACAATAGAAGAGGGGAGGTTGACAAAGGCAGAGGAGGTGATGCTGGAGGGAAAGCTCGCAGAACTAAGGGAGGCGCAGAGTCTACTGATCAGACAACTGAAGCAGTAGGAACAAGAGAAACAGGGGAAAAGGACGTGAGGTAAGAGTGGTAGAGCGGAGTTAAACCAGCAGGAGGCAGAAAAGAAGAAGAAGGAAGAGGACAGCTTAAGAGGAATTGCAGAAAGGGTAGCATGCATGGAGCAGCGGGAACTTAGGAGGAAAGAAGAGGAACGAGAAGAGGTGGACAGGGAGATGACGCTATGGAAAAGGAAGATCATAGCAGAGAGCGCACGTAAGTATGAGGAAGGGAGGATATTAGAGAGCCTATTGGAAAAGGAGGGCAGGGTATGGTATGAAAAGGACAGGGACTTCCAGGCACTCAAGCAGGTAAGTAACACAATAATGAACAAACCTAAGAGGGCAAGAGCAGAGGTAAAGGGTGAGGGGAGCAGGCAAGGGAACAAGGGACTTGGAGGGAATAAGATGCATGCGAGTAACACAGAGGTAGTGCAAATGGCACAAACAAAGGGAGACACAGGGAAGGAAGGTGAGTACACTGATATAGATTTAGAGACAGTAACACTGGGAGGGAAAAACATAACTACACGGTTAGCTTTCTCAGATGGGTTTTGTAGTGAGGAAGAAGAAGGGTCTTGGGAGGGCCAGAGCGAGGGGAGCGGAGAAGGGCTGAGTAAACTATACAAAACACGCACAGATTGTGGGTCATCATGGGAATGCAGGACACAGGAAGGGGGAGAAGGAGAAAGAGTGAGCAAGAGCCAACAAGGAGGAAGGGCACAGCGACCACTCACACCACCAGCACAACACACGCCGTATGTTAATAGGCTTAGGACCTCCCAGGATGAAGGATGGAGGAAGTGACAACACCGCATAACAAGGACAAGGTAGGTAAGAGGAAGGGGCTTGGGGCAAGATGAGAGAGTAGGCTTACACAACACATTACTGACTTCGTAGAGGATCTTTCTTGGATGGAAGAGGATAGTGAATATGCACATATATCTCCCTGCAGACGCACGCCAGGGGAAGTGAGAGAATACACACAAATGCCATTGCTAGAGAGAGGGGGAGCAAGACCACAGTATCTCCCATGGAAGCATGCAGATAAGGAGAACATTAAATGTAGGTTGCCATCATTGAGCGGAGGGGCTGGGAAATGGATATAAGAAATAAAGAAACAAACTGCTGGGCTAAAGTTAGCAGTGGGCGATGTAAAGGGGCTATTTATTTCTATACTGTGTGACGCAGCAGATGACATCTGGAAAAGGGCGGGATTCCCAGGGGTGACCATTAACGACACATCACATGACGGGGCACCATTCGCAAACTTCAGACACGCATTATGGCAAGCACTAAGAGTGCAATACCCAGACACGTCAGACATAGGAGCAATAACATCACGTAAGATGCGTGAGAATGAGGACCCTGTCAATTACATCCAAGAAATTCAAGAAAAGTGGTGCTTGGAAACGCGGGAACCATGGACAAAACACTAGCAATTTTTTACCACATACCGATACAAGGCCTCCCTGAGCCAGTACAAAGACAATTAAAGAAATTAGTGGGAATGGAAGCAAAGACATGGCCAGAAATTCAGCTAACAATAGTGCACCATTTTAGGTTGTGGCAGGAGAAGATGAAGCAGAAGGAAGAGGATAGGAAAGCAGAGGAGGCGAAATTGGTACAAAAGAAATTGTCCAAATATGCAATGGAAGGTGCACTAATAACAGGCCCCACACAAGCAGTTCAAGCACCAGACGTGATGCAACACCAACACCACACAGTAGCACAACAAATACAACAAGCACAGGTAACCTCACAACAAATGCCACCGCCACCACCATATACAGCACCACAGGTGGGGGGTGGATACAATCAAATGGGAAATGGTCAGATAACCAGCTATAGAGGAAGAGATGGGGCCGCTAGAGGGTGTCGATTCGGACCACCAGCACAACAACAGGGAGGGGTTACGAGGGTGCAACACATATGGACATCAAGGGTACTCAGACAGCACTGGGGGATACCAAAGGCAAGCGCGAGAGCCTCTGACATGATGGACGCGTGTCACGTACATGCAGGGCAAGACCGGCACAAGCTGGATGGGGGGAGCAGGGACAACAAGGATACAATACTACCAATAGACACCACCACAACAGATGGTACAAGGTCAAATACAACAACACCCACTGCCACCAAAAATTCAACGGGCACAGCAGCAAGCACAACAACAAATGACAACGGCACAACATCAACACGTCCAGACGGTGCAACAACTAACACAGATACAGGACAGTAACACACAACACATAGAGGAACCAATACAGCAAACACATTTGGGGAGGCTGACAATATTGGGCCACAACCCATACACAGGGAACAGACAATCCTTGTACCCCCTGTGAAAACATAAAAATTGATATGAGGCTGGGAAGCCCAAAAGAAACACACCAACACAGGTTACAAAGGACATACAAGTGCTTTTGATGGGTACATTTTCTGGATTCCAAGTGAAAAAGCCCTAGCCATATTTTAACTGATTCTGAATGTTTTTCTTTATCATATAACAACGCTTTTTCGGCATTTGTTTTATGACGGCGTGCATGTTTTTACCTACTTTTAAGCTGCTGTAACGCTTCATTTTTCCAATTCTGTAAAACATCAAAGGCTGCAGGTCTAGCCTTCTTTTTTAGCAAGACCGATTCTAGGTATTCAACACGGGAGATCTCAAAACTGCCATTGATTGGCCACTGAAATTCGGAGGCATGTCTGGTCTGTCTGTGCCAAATATCATTAAATACTATACTACCAATGCCATACTTACAGTACATAGTACATGCCGGCGACCCCTCCTGTGGTGCCGGGCGGCTAAATTCCAAAGATTGTCGATTGCTGCGGAACAGAGCCCTAAAGCAGCCAGACAATTTCCCAGGCATTTCACAAAAAATTGGTGTTACCTGGTCAGTAATTGTGTCTGCAGATACAATACGCCAAATTCAAATTGTCACGGTTAAATTAAGAGCCGGGTCACGACTGCACCTGACCAAACCTAAGGAGGACCGTACGGTTTATCAAAGAACTTACCTAACGAATTTTACCATGTGTTTGGTGGTTTCGACAAATCTGCCCGCCTCAAAAATGGACCCTCGTCAAGATGCCGTGTCAGACCACACGACTATCGTCCAAGGATCGGATCGTGCAGCGCTGCCGAGGTATCGCGTCTCGTTCGGTCGGGCCCGCAGAATCACACCGTTCGATCCCGGTCCGATAGTCTGTGTCAACCTTCAATGATCCGGCATCAATCTTGAGGGTCCCTATTCGGGCGCCAACTGTGAAAACATAAAAATTGATATGAGGCTGGGAAGCCCAAAAGAAACACACCAACACAGGTTACAACGGACATACAAGTGCTTTACTAAAAAGCTACAACAGTTACCAAAGTCAATTGACAAACGGATAGCTATTCGGCTCTCAGAGTAACGTAACGAACTTCAACGAGGGTTCGATGCATTAGTAGAGAGACCGTACATTCGGAATACTTGGGCTTTTATATCCTTTATCCAGCCCTTAGCCAACCCCCTCGCGGGTTAACCATTCTTGGGATCAGGCATAGGTTTCCTTGCCAGGTCAATCCTATAATGTATGCATTTTGATCAGTTCCGCTGATACAGTTGTTCATTTACACATAGGTCAGTGATAGGATAAGGTCTCCGTTCGCGACCCCGACAAGTGGCCTGCAGGCATATTAATTATTCGTGTGTGCGGAGGTCACAACGGCCAGAATCTCACTCAGAATGTTATTCAGCCTCCATTTTGATGTTCAGGGTGACTTCCACATTACAAGAGAACCTAAAATGGCGGCTAAATCCAAGATGGCGACTTACATTACTTTTTGTTAAGGTCAAGACCTTGCCGCAGAGTCTTTTTACATGATATTTTAGACAACTTGGCGTAGGCCAATACACATTCAATTATTGCGATAGGAGGCATAATATTATTTGAATTCCAACACCCCAATAGGACAGCCCACAGATGTCCTTGCGGTGTCCCATCCTGTCGATAACACATAACTCTGCGGAGGAACCACGCATAAAGGTGGCGATAAGTGACAAAACATTTTCCTTTCTAGTAGACACAGGTGCAACTAGGTCTTGCATAAGGGAAGGGAAGTTTAACTTGTCAGGTGATGCCATGCACACTCAAGGATTCTCTGGGGCTAAAGGGCTGGTTCCTTTTACTGATAACATCTCCTTATCTGTTGGAGAGTACGACTTATCTCTACCATTGTTGTATTCAAAACAGTCACCCGTAAACATTCTTGGAAGAGACATCATGAGATTGAACATGACTATCTCTTTTATTGACAAGGGAATAGTATGCTCCACACCAGGCATAAACATGGCAATAACGTGGCTACCGGGTATAGAGGGAAAGATATGGAGGAGACCTGCAACATACCTCTTCAGGCCAGAGACACCCACTGACGAAATGGAAGGGGCAGTAATATTTGTGGACATGGAGAGTATTGTTGCAAAACCAGACTACATTGCATTACATGCCCAGGATGCAGAAGGAAAGGCATGGGGAGCAGTGATAGCACTAGCTGAAGGATGCAGGCTTACACAGGTATCAGATGAGGAACTGTTCTCTGATAACAAAGGAGATGGGGAAATGGTGTTCGACATGAGTGTTTACATTTGGCTAAAGGTAACACTCAAGGACATAGCTCAAAAAATGGCAATGGCACTGGAGGTGCCCTGCCCTACCAAGGTACCATTTTATGAGGAAGACTTAGCAGCAGTACCCGCATCCTTATGGACAACTAGTCCCTATGACATGGGTTGCATCAAGAGCATTAGAGGAGTGAAAATAAAGCTGAAGAAAGGGGCAATGCTGCCCAGGGTGAAACAGTACCCACTATCGAAAGAAGCTGATGAGGGGATATATGAGACAATATCCTCCCTAGTAGAGAGAGGAATACTAGTACCATCAGAGTCACCATGTAAGACGGCAGTATACCCAGTGCGTAAGGCAAAAGGGGGATCATGGCATTTCATCCAAGATTTAAGGCCTCTTAACCATATTGGGGAAGCAGAGTACCCTGTTGCAGCTAATCCAGCAATGATACTGTGCAGAATTCCAACAGAGGTGTCACAGTTCACCGTGATTAACCTCAAAAATGCCTTCTTCTCCATCCCATTGCACCCTGATTCGCAAGATCTAACAAGTTTCACATACCGCAACACAAACTGTGAGTCACCATTGATCTTTAACAGAGTGATACAAATGGATTTGGGCAACATAGAGATGGAAAGCATGGTGCTGCAATATGTAGATGATATTATAATATGCAGCACTACTGAGGAAAAGTGTAGGAGAGACTCAGTTAAAATGCTCACAGTACTGGCTGACAAATGATACAAGGTAGACAAGGAGAAGCTGCAGTACTGCCAAGAGCAAGTACTTTAAATTGGACAGATTATTTCACAAAAAGGAAGGAACATTGCACCACAAAGGACACTAGCAATACAGAACACACCACAGCCGCAAACAGTGAGAGAACTGCAGCAGTTCCTTGGCCTATGCAACTACTGCAGGGCATGGGTCTTTGATTACAGTTCATACATAGGACTACTGCTTGAGGCACTCAGAGAGGCACAGAGTGGGCAAAGGAAATTAGAATGGACACGAGAAATGTCAGATGCATTCAATGAATTGAAAAATGCTATTTCAACTGCACCAGTATTAGCTACCCCAACTATCAAAAATAATTCTACATATTTTCACATTGTGACTCAGCAGTAATGAAAGCAGTACTGACCCAAAAGACTAGCATGGGACACAAGCCAGTGGTCTTTTACAGTGGCCATTTAGACCCTATAATGATGGGACATTTCCCGTGCGAACAAAGCCTAGCGGCCGCAGCATTCGAGGTGGGAAAATCATCTTCCATTACCATGGGATGCCAAACTATTTTGTATGTGGAACATGCTCTCTTTGCAATATTGACAAGACCAAAATCAACATTGACAACACAAAGAGCATCAGGGTATGAGATTATTTTTTATAGACCCGAACTGACAATAGTGAGATGCACTAATGTAAACCCAGTACGATTTATAGCAGAGGAAGCAGTAAATGGAGAATACTTACATGATTTACCAGAAGCTATTGAGAATTATTCAGGAGCTGGGAAAGTGGAGGAACATGTACTAGAGGGAGGTGAGATTATGTACATAGATGGGTCATCAACTATTGACCAAAGTGATGGAGTAAGACGAACAGGGGCAGCGGTAGTACAGCTGAGAGAAGACTCAAGACTTGTTCCAGTCAAATATGTAAAACTGCCCCAACACTACTCAGCCCAAGAAGCAGAGTTGGTAGCGCTTATCCTGGCCTTAGAGGAAGGAAATGACAAAAGAATAACAATATACTCAGATAGTACATATGTAACATCAACAGTTCACTGGGAAAGGAGAGGATTTAGGAGGGCTGATGGTACTCCAGTACAACATGCTCTCCTACTGCCCAAGCTAATTGAAGTAATTAATTACCCAGATGAGGTAGCACTTGTGAAGTGTCAGGCCCACACAAATGGTGATGACCCCATATCAAGAGGTAACAAGGCAGCTGATGCACATGCTGAGCATGCTGCATACTTTGGTCAAATTTGGACACGCGCAGAAAAAAAAATGAAAAGGGGGGTAGGACAAATGCTGATGAAGGATGGGTATACACACATCCCAGAGACACAGGTCATGGATCTACAGGCAGCAGCACCAATGGTAGAAAAAGAACTGTGGGTAAAAAGAGGGTGTACCATGTCTCCCACAGATGCACTGTGGTGCCAGAACAACACAGGGAAAGTAGTGATGCCCCTAGCACTGTTAAAATAGCTCTGACACAATTGCACCATCCCACACACACAAGGAAAGAGGTAATTGCAGAACAAATAAAGGAAGACTGGTTCTGTCCTGAGTTAAACTCACATGTAACTAATTTAATGAGTAACTGCCTTACTTGCCAGCAATTCACGGTCGGTCACACGCTGCAAGTGATCAAAGGTACAATAACCCGGCCTGAAGGACCCTTCCTGCACTTCCACATTGACTACGTTGACATGATCAATGTATGTCAAGGCTATAGATAGCTGATTGTAGTGGTGTTCCCATTTTCACGATGGATTGAGGCCGGTCCATGCTCTTATGCTGATGCGTTCAGAGCAGCAAAGTTCCTGGTAAGGGAGGTTTTCTCAAGGTGGGGGGTATGCGAAGTGCTAAGGTCAGACAAGGGCCCTCATTTCGCTAGCCAACTGTTCCAACATATAACCACTCTCACAGGGATTAGGCATAAGTTTGCATGTGCATACCACCCTCAAGCTAATGGCGTATGCAAACACCCCAACGGCCTCCTAAAAGAATAAATAGCAAAAATTAAGCAAATAACCAAGAAGAGTTGGCTGTACGGCCTACCTTTGGCCTTGTCTGAATTGAGGAATAGACCAGGATCAGACCACCACCTCACTTCCCACAAGGTGGTAACTGGCCGCCAAAAGCATCTCCCACTCACACCACCATCAAGGCCCATGACTGACTGCCATGCAACTAGTACTGTTTTTGGCAATGAAATGCATGAATGTGTCTCTTCTCTGGTTACTAGTGCTGATTTTATCTCTCAACAGCTTAAACGGACACAGGGTGGGTCGAAGAACGATCAAGGAGAAATAACCAACAAGGAACAAGAACAGACATCACAGTGGACAGTGAAAGAAGGAGACATAGTTTTGCTCAAGAACTTTCGGCAGACGTGGAGTAGTCCACGTTTCATAGGCCCCTATATAGTCAAAAAAGTAGCCCCCAGGGCGGTGAAGATCAGGGACAGATCAGTGTGGACTCATTTACACTACATCAAGCCCTACAAAGCCCAGACCCCCCCTCTCCTCAGCGGAAGGGCCAACCCTTCAGCAACAGCACCGGAAACAAGGGTAACCCAAGACCCAAACGCCCCAAAAGACACTAACGACCAACGCCCCATAGGCCACACCATGATTACAAGGTCCCAACAAAACAAATCGACTTAGCATTAAGTAAACACTCCCTAGCCACCAACCATTAAAGGACACTGACAAAAGTATCTGTAATAAACACCACACTGTGTAAACCATGCATGCTCTCTTCTTTTTTGTCTCGCACATGCAGGAACCGCGTATTGTTATTGTGGTTGCAATAAAAGCAAAAGTGTATATAAAATAGAAACAGAGTCGTTGCCCAGGGGTAAATGCTGCCCGCGGACGACAATACCCCAGAGGCACTATCACATCAATTTGTATATGTTATAAAAAGACCAAAATACTTAAAAAGAAGAAGGATTCATGTATACTATAATACATTTCTTATGATAATTACTCAATCATTTCCACACCTCTACGAATCATTACCAGCCCTATGAGATAAGACGGTAAGGAAAGCATAGGAAGAGCTTTTCGCCTGGGCATTGAACGATTATCTAATACGCAGGGCTTGACTAAACAATACTAACAAATAACGCATATTTTCAGAAATTTTCAGGCGGGCACCTATATCATCTAAAGTAGCTGTTGGACCGCAGCAAAGGTAAGTGTGGAAATGCCAGTGGTATTAGCAACTGTAATTAAAATAATGACAATCATTTTCACCACTGGCCTGATTACTTCCGCTATCTGGCAGGCATACTACGCTTTTTATGTGGCTGCAGTTTCCACTACTAACATTTCCCCCCAAACGCACGCAAGGTGAACTGTGTCAGGTGGTACAATTAGCACGGGACAAAACATTAAAAGGAAAAACGTAGCATATCAAGTGATGTAAATGGGGTTGACACATATCTCACAGAATCTGCACACATCTCTAACAACATGTGGTCTAAACACATGTTGAAAATTGGCATTATTTTAAACAAGAGGAAGGTTCTAAGGGAAAATGGCGACACTCCGGTGGAAATCAAGATCAACATACCCATACGAAAACAACTTCATCAAAACACTACCCATGTATGATGATTCCTGGCAACAGACTAACAGACTCAAGTACATAACAGAGGGACCAGAAAAAGGGGAAACACAAGAGGTGACGCTGGATTACAAGTGGTATGGAAAAGAGGTTGCCGGAGAACCAGGATGCTAGGAAAGACCACTGATACTGATATATGGAAACGTGTTCACAAAGGATGGATGGGTGGACGGAGTTGTAGGAAGTAAAATGCTGGCATTGGCCAAGTCACCTGTGATGAAGGTACAAGAAGAAAAGTGCTATAAAGAATGGACGAAGAGTGCTGCATTGGTAATGTGGCTAGATAAGGAAGAGGAGCCAATAACAATACTTCCACTAACAACACCGACACTGTGTTACCAGCATGACGGAGAAATAGACGTTGGAGCAAATGAAGTTTGAAAGACAATAGTGAAGCTTCCTGAGGGGGTGCAGGAACAGCTGTACTAATGGATAACTATTGGGCATGTGGTGCAAGAGCATACAACAGCCTGCCGCCAATGTGGGATGGAGTATGTACTATGGTACACATCAACGTACCATCACTGGTGGTACCACAGAAGCACGTTAACATGGAAGATTTCCCAAAAATGGACAAAGGAAATAAAAGAAGGAAAAGATCACTGAGGATGGTATGAGGGAAACAAGAGAACGACACATTACGCTTTTCCAGAGTGAAGAGGCAAGGAGAACCACTGACAGGAAACTACCTATGGGGAAAATCAGAGACAGCCCTGAGTGACATCCCACCGCCACACAGATTATTCAGCAGAGCAGCCATGTTCTTCTCCTCCATCATACATCCCGGAGTACAAGCATACACCAATGCTAAGTGGTTGCAGATAAATAGGTGGGAGCGCATGCTGACAAAAACTCCACTGTGAAAGGATTTAGCGCAATAAAAGAAGAATTAAGAGCAATACGAATGGAAGCCCAACAAAATAGATATGTATTGGACCTCCTGACAGCAATGGAAGGAGGTGTTTGCGCAAAAATTGGAAGTTCATGTTGCACAAATTTCCATGCTAATGATGAAGACAACTGTACATTATCAGAGGCAGCATCACAGCTTTCCAAGGTGCACACCAAAATGGAAGATGAGGCAAAAGGAGTGAAGAAGGATGGTAGCTGGTTTTCATACCTCTGGTCCTGGATGCCATCTTGGTTATCAGACGGCCTCAAAGTAATAGCAGTATGTGTGATTTTAGGAATGGCTGCTATAATGGGAATGAAGGTATGGAAGACAAGATCTAGACACACCGCTGAAGAGATGATAGGTATGCATGTCTTAATGCCAGCTGAGGATGACAAGAATGTACACATTATCATCAAGGAACATGACTGACTGTGCCAACAAATAGTAGAAGCAGACTTTTACCCAACATCAATCTAAGTTGAAAATCCAAGAAACCCGAAGAGCTTCCTTGGGGTTTACCCGGTGGTGGATGTTTTTATATGTACTGGTCTTTAGAAGATCGTGTGGACCGATACGGACACCTGGCAGGGATAAAGAAGGTATGACGAGTAAGAGGAGACAAGAGAGTGGATCATTTTGTGGTCGACAAGTCGACCAGAGGGGGGACTGAAGAGGGAAAATGGGAAGCTCCCTTCCCCCGATTCTCAGCAAGACCATGGCCCAGATCATCACGGCCTAAGCACCCACCACAAGAGGAATTCGACCCACTCACAAATGCCCCAGACGTCAACATCTTCCATCACCACGCCCCACACGGCCACGGAATCTGCCCGTCAGTCAAGCGACATGCTGGGACCTCAGGCGAAACGGACATAGACCACATGGTCAACTCGACTAACACAGCAGCAATCAAAGCCACCATCGTTAGAGATGCCATGACGACATAGCCAACAGACAGTAACACACGTGCCACCATGCACGGCTGGTCAGACCCACACAAATTCCACACGAAGAACATACTCACTGCCATGATGTAATGGAACGTTACACACACCGATGCATCGTTGTTATTTTTTCATATAGCCTAAACTACAGCACTGCAGAAATGCAAGACGCAAGAAGAGCTTTTGTACATGCTTGCAAATGCTTCATCGCTACTATAACTACTACGAGAAAATAAGGCACTTATGTACAAGGACCCTTGCCGCACACCACGACCCCTGTGATGCAAACCATATGCCGCCAGTCATGGATCAGGTCACGTAGGCCTCAGCACCAGAGTAGGCCGCAAACCCAGAAGCCACAGGCCCCGAGCAGCTTGGATGGAGATGCAAGGTGCTGATCATGCAGAACAAACCCTGATGAGAGCCCCACAGCCAAGGCCACAACGTTGCAACTTGCACACCGTGCGCTTGGAACCAAGGTTACACCTGCTATGGCTAACCGCCCCTCAGAGCCGAAATACAAATCAAATACTCATCATTCTGCTCCAGCCATGGTCTTACCACACATGACCAAGCCGACCTGAGGCGGTGCCAAGTACCACGAACCAGGGAAGATCTAGGGTCTCACGCTTGGGACACAGACTGCAACAATGAAGTGACAAACTGGACACTGGCAGCGGTGAGAAAGAGGCGCTCCTAGAGCAATTGGCAGACCTGTCCATTGTCCTCCACTGACACATAGTTGCACATTGTTTCTAACATCAGGTACACTGCGAGCTGGGAACAACGATGGTCCCAGGCTTGGGGGCTCGCAGATGAACCAATCAGGACACGGGGGCTAACTACTGACAGCATCATAACCTAGCCAATCACTAACATTTCTCATGTATCATTTTTGGTGTAACCATTTCTAGGGAAGACCCAAGCGTACCACTTGACATCTTCTTCTCCAACCACTAACTCACCTATATGTTCCTATACTAACCCTATTACTCGGGGAGCCAACCCGAGGTGGCGTTAGGTTTTGGGGGAAGTTTCCCAGGTGACGCATGATGATTCATCACACATGATAAAAAAGGGCCTTCGAGCTGTTTTCCCAGATGACCTATGTTCCCAGAACCTGTCACTGCCGTTTGCTAATAAAACAGCAGTAACGCCTTGCTCTTGCGTGTGTCTCATACTCATTGGGGATTGTGGGAGGATTTGGGGCCTCCCAATCCCCAGAGGTTTGCGGACGGACCTGCCGACCCCCAGGAGATCACCGTGACAGTCACAGACCTTTCTCTCAGGATTTTAGTATATAGTACCCAGGCCGGGTTCAATAATCTGCCCTGCACTGTTTCTCATATGTCTCTTTCTTGGCTTTTTGCAAGTACTGGTATGAGAGAGATGGGATTTTTCAGCCTTCCCCAATGGCTTCCTTCATTCTCCTTTATCTTTACCACCCGCTACAGTAACCCAAGTACCATCTATGGCATTACCGGCATGTTTGGGGTGGCTTCAATGAGATGCTTCCTCCTGCTACGAGGTTCCGCACACCTTCCAGTGATCTCAGCCTTTCCTCACAGGCCTTCCTGGGTCTGGACCCTCTCGGCATGTGCTTCTCAGTCTGGCCGATTGGTCTAACTCCTGGTCTCCCCCAGGAGTCCAATTCTCCAGCCTGGACAATGGGGAACACTACGTGTGTTCGGTTATTCGCTGTGATGAACCTCCAGCCGGCTCACAGTTCCTCCAGGAAGGATCTGTCAAAGTACACAGTCCTTCTTTCATTTTTATCTTCAGCCTTCACTCTTGTTCACTCTTACACGTATATTGATTTGGCAGTAGGCTTTGCCTCCTTGCCTGTTCTTCTTCATGTCAGCGGTTGTATGAACTCCATCTGGTTAGCCATCTCTCTTCTTCGTCCCAGTATGGTCACTGTGGATGGGGTCGTATACCCTTCAGAAATCATAAATACATAGGCGTGTGGGGAACCACAGAGGAAAGAGTGGGAAGAAAGGAGGGTGTGCATATGCATTCTCCCAAGATAATTGCCAATGTTCCCATAGAGGATTTTCCTCATAGGAGATACACCAGCTGTGTACCACACCCATGAGGACAGTCGGGCAGCAGCCTCACCTCCCTGGCATCATGGAAAGGAGTTCCCCTTACAGAAGCAGTCACAACATCCTGGGATTTGTCACAATGGTAATAGTCCTAGCTGAAAGTTCATTTCTGGATGAGAAGAATATGATGTTCTGGGCATTCTGCATAGTTCCCTTATATTTGATCATTTCCTTCATTCGCTTTAGAACTCTTTCTCAAAAAGGTTAATGTAACAATTTGGTCTGACTGTCTGAGATGAATTGCATATTGTGGTGGCTAAACATCTTATCTTTAGCTTTCCTGTGTTCAATACAATATTGCAGCTAGAAATGGTCCTCTCAGAAAGGAAGTGTCTTGCTGAAAGAAATCTTGCCTGGAAATTTTATTCTTGTTTCCCTGTTTGCTTTTGAAGACAAGGGACTAAATTACAGAAAATGCACTAACGGTACAAAAAAGAGATTGAGCATTGCGTAGTGCAAATTTGTGGCATCGGGACCCGATTCACAGAATGAAACATGCGCAGAAACCATAATGCAAAGAAAAAGTATGAGCTCCCAGCATGCCCACAACATTGCTCTCCTGGATAAAGAACATAGGGCCTCATTACACGGTAGGCAGTAAGGGTTTACCGGTACCGGTATTTTACCGGTACCGGTAAATCCTTACCGTCTTACTACGAGGTCCCTTTGCGGGTTGGGGAATTCAATGCCTGCTTTTTGCAGGCGTTAAAAAACAACCCGCAAAGGGACCCAGGGAACTAATTACAGTACCGCAATTTGCGGTGCCGTAATTAGCGCCTTCCCCATTCCCATTATGCCCTTCGGGCAAAAATGGGAATGGGGATGGGCAATGGTGGAAGGGGGAATTACCACCCTGCCAACCTTGGAATGGGGCGGTAATTCCCCTTTCCACCAAGGCGGTGCCAGTATTTTACTGGCATGAACCATGGCGCTAATAGCGCCATGGTTCTCCGCCTACCGTGTAATGAGGCCCATAGTGCCATAGAAATACTATGTTCAGCAATATGAACATTGACATTGGGCCTCATCGGGGGCTGGGCCGTGTGGCAGAAATGCAGCATTAACGCTATTATTGGTGCATTACTGCTCCGCCCAAACCCGAGTTTGTGCGGAAAAAAGGTTTAGATTTACCTCCAACTCTGAGCTGGAGGTAAATCTCCAGCTTTATGCCAATTTTCAGCGATATTACTGCTGGCGCTATTGCCAACCATGGTAATAGCACTGAAAAACCACATGGAGTCCTATGGACTCATAACAAATGGGACTAACAATGCCATCACAACTCAGGATCTGGCGCAAATTATGCCAGACTGAGTTAAGGTAACGCTAATTGCATTGGGTAGTATCTGGGCACAATTACCGCCAGGATACTGCTAACTCATGATGAGGCCGATTGGCTGTAGACATGGGAAAAAATATATCCAGGATTACCAACCAGCAATCACCATTACTCTCTCTCTAATTATCTGCGCCCACTAATTCAAAGTTTGATCCTGCATCTACTACTCGCCATAGTACCCTGTCCAATCTGCACCCCCTAATTCTAGTCAGCCTGCACCCACTCTTTGTTCCAGTACCCTGCTTGATCTGTGCCCCCCAATTCTACAGTCAGTAGGCAGCCACTCCTCTTCCCAGAACCCTGACCGATCTGTGCCCCCCAATTCTACAGTCACACCAGACCCACTGTACTACCTCACAATGCTTGCCCAAACAAGGTGTCACCTCACATACATGCAACCAAATACACAATACCCCAAAGCCCACACTTATGTAGCACAGTACCAGCACCAGCTCTTGGATGAAATGTGCAATGTTTGAGTGAAATTCTTTAGAATCAGATTACTGCAGAGGCCCATGATGAAGCGCCAGCCCACCTAAGTAGGCCATCTCCACTCCCATGTCATTGTCCTACAACACTCTCTGGTCAATGGGTTATTGTAGGTTCCCTCCTTATCCATTGCAATCAGAAAAACAACAATTGTGCAGGCTGGAGAACACACAGAACTGTATGGTGGGCCACACTCAAGACCACTTGTGAAAAGAGTAAAGGCGAATGTCCAACAGTAATCGATCCCCTTGCCCACATATATACCCTAGAAAGTTCCCAACTGATTGGGGCTCTTGCGCAGCATGATGGAGGTGTCAGCCTTATAATGCATGTAAGTGTAAAGGTGCTTGTCAGGTATGCACCCTGTTTACCCATGGCCCAGTATTTTGTTGAGCACTTACCTTCCTCAACTCTTCTGGCCTGCGTCTTTCAGATTTCATCATCCAGCATCATCACATGGAAGTAGTGCTAGTGATTTGAGGACCATCACCTCTTCCATGTCTTTCCCTTTGAACCCAATCAGCTACAGAACAGCTTCCAACCACATGGTTAGTTATGCTACACTGGGGGCATTTGCCGTTTAGGTGACATAGTCCATATGGAGAGGCCATTGAATCAAAGGGATACAACATCCATTTTGCTCATCCACAATGCTTCAAAGCTATAACTGTTGTGGAAGTGTGAGCACATCCATATGGAAACACAAGTGACAAAGGGCCAACTTAACTTCTCTGGCAGCATAATGGAACACTAAGTAGAAGAAGTAGCAATCTGGATAAGTGAATGGGCAGAGATAAATGAGTAGTCTCTAGAATGCTCAAATAACCCTGGATTGGAGAACATATGTCCAGTCACCTAAACAAGTGTGTGCCCATCCCTAAGAAGAGGCCCACAGCATCATCATGAAAATATCTTCTTTTCAAAAAATGTCTACCTCCATGATCCCCCATTGGATACACATTTAAAACCCACTCATCCACCAGTGATACATTGAAAGCAAACATGCAATGCCCTTGTACTACAAAAAGCATCAGTCAACCATAGATTGCCTACACACTAGAAATGCTCCATTCTCTCCAGCTGTGCCATTTTAACAGTTGTTGGTGCTTTGGGCACAAAGAGACTTGGGGCCCCATCTCATAGCCCATTACACCCCCCTAATCCAACCAACAAAATCAACAGATTATGTACCTCAAGTCAGAATTAACAGAAGTAACACAGTCAAATATTTCCTAAAACTAGGTTTAATTTACTGAAACTAATAATGGTCCAGGGTGAAGGGCAATAGATGCACACACGTTTTCTGTCCCTCTAGTCTTGTACCATGAATGCAACATAATCTACTTCATTTTGTTGCGCAAAAATGTAACCACCATTGAATGGTGATGAATAGAAAAGCTATATAGGGAATGGTTGAGGCCTGTAGTAAGATTCTGACAGAAATTATGAGGCGATAATTCATGATGTGGTTACTAACTACATTAAACCCATTATCGTTTTCATGTGAGGGATTTTGTTCCATAGGAACTGTGCAAGATGACAAAAGTATGCTACCAGAAATGGTTTCTTATTATTATAACGAACTGTGACAGAATTAAGGCTTAGAAGGAACACATATGAAAAACATGTGTGGGTTGGACAATGGGAAACAGATATGAACTATGCAAAGAACTGTGTGCAAACAGAATGCTGAAATAGGTCATGTTGCAGTTATGTTTACAGTTATTTGTATATGTATAGACATCACTGTAAGTGAAAATACAGAAAATGATATCACAGGGAATGAATATTTGTGCATAGACAGTGACCATTAATTTGGATATGTAATGTTATGCTTCATTTGTATAGCACCTTTTACCATTAGTATGGTCACAACACGCTGTAGGTCGAATCCCCTCAGGCGGGACTGAAGTCCAGGTATGGGAAGAAATTCGAGGAGGTGCTAGTATGCATGTGTGCATATTTTCCAGTACGATGATACAAGGGGTGGCCAAGTCCCTGCAAGTCACCTATGTCGAGCTGGCATGTGGATTGATGGTGATAAGTAGTCTAGAGGAGTATGTGAGAGCAGGAGAGAGATTATGTGTGCAGCTACTTATCAAATTCTTGTTGTGAACAATATCCGCATTCTTATGGCAGAGGTGTTGTTCGAAGTGCCTTCAAGTGGTGTAAGATGGCTGAGGCATGCAGGTCTGCGGCCGTGCCTTCAGTTAGTTTCCCTATGTATGGAGAATGTGAGGTTAGATTCATTACCTACATTCTAAACAGTGATCCAGAATGCATGTGATGGCTAAACTTACTTTAGGGGTATATTCTACATGCTCCTAGGATCAGTACAAGGCTACCATCAACATTCTTCTAGATTGCACAACTGTCTGTACACCTTGTTCGTCCAGATTCAAACCTTGGCTAACGCTATTCATTTTGCTTAGAATCAGTATCCGTGCTAGATTCTTCAATTAGCTTAGTTTGCAAAAAGACTATTCTGCAGTCACCTACATTCAGTTCAAAGGCTACATTCTAAATTCACCTAAAAAATAATATAGTGGTTGCTTTGCGCAACAACCTGGAATAAAGTGATGGCTATTTTAAACAAGTACTTAGAACCAGGTCTTGAAATCAGTCTTGAAAGTTGTACAATCCATATGACAGTTTGTAGAGATTGCAAATTATCTCATGTCAGTTGTGGCATAAACTAGACCTGGCTTTCAGCTGCCCATCACATTGCATTCTGGTACTTGTAATCCTCTATTTTTAAGGTGAACAGAGATCCAAAGTGATGTGTTGAAAATGCCCATTAAAGAACATTTTGAAAGTCTATTTCAACATATTTGTAAGAAACAAGAGTGCATGAAGTGGCAATACCTGGTGAAAAAATGGGGAAGTAATGTGTCTGCCACTGATCTTGGCACTAGGATTATAGTTTCCAAATACATGTTTTAACATGTTCTCCTCTCTTGTTTAATGGAATGAATAGCTCTTGCAAGTGGTAACATGCAGTTAGTGCCCTTAACATCTGCAATCATGTCTGAGTGATAATAACTGATGTGATGGATGCACCCTGTTTTTTTCATTGGAAAATGTTCAAAAGCTCCAAATGTCTACTGGAATCTGTATGTTCTCTCAAAGCAATTAAATCTCTCTAAACTGTCAAGTGTATTTCGGGGAGGTCTGATTGCTCTTTAGGAACGTCACATTTTCGTCAAGTTCTGCAGAATGTTATTTTTAACATGTTCTGATTCATTTATTTGTCAGGTTGTTGTATTATATATTTTTTATAATTAGACCGACGATAAGAAGATGTATGGTCAAGGGCCTTAACTGCAGATTGGGCTCAAATCCCAGAATGGTTACTTAACTAAAGTGGATGACCTTGGGCAATATATTTTCTCCTATCCAGCCATATCTGGCAAAATTGTCCATAGAACTGATTCCGTTCACAGTGTATGCTTTTTGAAAAAGCCAAACTCATCGTTTAACATACATAACAACTTAGACGGTATATTAAAGACAACTAATTGTAGTTATTACCTGAAACAGGAATGGGACCTATTATTGTGTATAATGTGCTTCCGATGCATTACTCTAGTCAACCTTATTCAACAATCGTGCCCTCAGAAGTCAATTGCACCAGGGCATTGAGTATCAATGAGCACATGCTTCGCCTTGCCCATCTGTACTTTTCCAGTTAATCTTTTAGCAGCAAACACTGTCATGAGGACAGGCATGGAAATCAAAGAGCAACTGATTGACACAATTTCAGCCATTCTGCTAGTGCCCTGCAGACCACTGGTGGCAATCATAGAGAAACAGAGAGGGAGGAACAATGGCAGAGAGAGAGATAGATAAACATAGATTGGGAGGATAGGCAAGAAGGTTAAATCATAATAAGAGCAGGAGACAGCGAGCAGGAATGGAGAGAGCAAGGTAGAGAGTGGGTGTGAGTGAGAGGAAGGGTGAGAGAAAGAGAAAGAGAGAGAGAGTGTGGGTGAGTGGAAGTGTGAGAGAGAGGGGGAGAGAGTGTGTGTGATAGGGGGAGTGAGAGCGACAGAGAGGTGCATCTCAATTGAGATTGGAGACAGAAGTTAAAGATAATGAAGGTGAATCAGGGGATCAGACTAGAGAGACAAGGAAGGTGCACAGGAGGAGTGAATCAAACCAAGGGTTATGAAATATAAGGAACAGTGAAAATGAGGGAAAGACAACAGAGGGCTCATATAACCGAAGTGTCAGTCAAAGGCGGCGGACAACAGAGAGGGCACCAATTCTAAGGGTGAGGAGGAGAGCAGAGCGTTACTAGGGTCCTATGATGTTGAGGTAGTGGATGTGGAAGTGTAGGTGAGGGGTGGGAGAAAGTGGGTATATGTTGCATGGAAGATTGCAATAGCAGGGGGGGGTGAAGGACAAGAAAACACATAGAGAGACAAGGCAATGGTGGTGTATCAAGGGTGAAAGGGAGGGCACAGGAAAAGGGCCAGTGTGAATGCTGTAACCAAGAATTTGGTCAGTGTAAAAAGTTGACCTACATGGCCCTCACTGTGCCTTTTTGGTTGCATTTGATGCATGTAGCTGGGGGAAATACATCGAATTGAGACATTGTGCCATGGGTTTGGTTTGCAATATTTGAATTCTTTTGCATGTGACATAGGCACTTTTATTTTGACTTGATATGTTTGTGCACATGGTTTGTGCACTTCATAGCAAGGATATCAATGAGGTTGCAATGCACTTTTAATGTTATGGGGCACACACCATTTGCCAATCCAAGACATGCATTCTCATGATGTTGCTACAGGCATCCTGGACTTGCCAGATGGCAACATTGAAGGCCATGAGGGATGTGGTTTTAGTTAATGGGTTCCACACGGGTTGTAATATATATGAAGTATGTTTGTACTACCTGGTTGCGTGTGTCAAGTCCCTGTGCCATTTGGCCTGCTAAAGGAATGGGCGGTGCCTGTGGAGGAGGGTGCAACCCCTCCTGCACCTCTTCCTCTATGCAGCTACGTGTAGCAGTATTATGCAGGACTCAACATGCACAAATGATTTTGCATACTACAGGTGGTGCATATTGCAATACGCCACCTCAGTGGTCAAGGGAGTGGAATCGTGACTTAAGCACCACGAATGTGCCCTCCTCTATGCCCATGTAGATATACGTGCTGTGTTGTAGTGTGCCACGCCTGGGGTGGCTCATTTCTGATCGATGTCAAAAGCAATGGTGACAGCTGGTAGGTACTGTCCCCTGCAAAAAAATGTTTTTTAATTACTTGTAGCATTGTTTCTTGCATTTCTGTGTTGTATTCAACTGCTAGTGTGTGTGTGTTTCTGTGTGGTTGATACTCACCAATAAGCCACATGTTGCCAAAGGTTCTCGATGCCAGGGCTTGGTGTATAGGGGAATGATGCACAATGTAGCTATCATGCGCGCATCCTGGGTAATTTGCATTCACACGCATGATGTGTCCTTTGGCATCACATGCACATTTATGGAATGCCAATGTTTCTGTTACAATAAACGTACTCTGTGTCTCTGTGGTGGTGTTGCAGCACTACATGGTTTCAGTTTTTGGCTCCCATGGGCCAGGTGAAGTGTACGACTGCCTACAATTCCTGGCACACAGTTTGTCTTACCAGCAGAGTGCGTAGCATGTCGATGCGCCTAGGCAAACATGCTGGGATGCAGCACAAGACCTCATGGCAGCACCTGGATCATGTGGGCTGCGATATACCTCCAACAGTGCCTGTGGTACACTGGAATGATCCAGGGGCCAGGAAGTGTAAGGCTATGACCAGAGGTGTTACACCCTATGAGCATATGATGCGTGATGCAAAGTCATTCTCCCTTTCTCTGACCAGGTCTAGGATGATATGAGCTTGATAACAGTATGTTCCCAACACCTCCACATATGGCATCCAAATATTGGTGTTCGGGTAGGGAAGATTCTGACCCTCCTCCTCATCCTCCTCCTCCTTCCATGGAGTAATATCAGTGCTAGCAATGCAGGATCTGACATTGTAGGAATCGATTGTTTGGTGGAATTGCATTGTGGGTTTCATTGCTCATTTGTGCTTTACAACAGCTGATGAGTGGCGGTAAGATCTTTCTCCTTTGATGTCGAGGCCGAAACGCTATTGATTCTTTGAATCCGTTTTACTTAGCGATTGATGGCGTGTTTTTATACTTTGCACAGTGCATCCCTCCCCATGCCTATGTTATTCCACATTTTACTCTTTTAATGAGGAGTTTTGCATGTTCCACTCCTTCTCTGTCTTTGCGTTTGTCCTTCATGCAAGCCAATTTCTGGGCCGCGCTAAGCGCTCTTTTAGGGAACAAAATGGGTGGGAGAATTGCAAAGTACTATTTGTGAGTTGCAAACTGTTGTTACATCGCTTTTTCTGCCCAAAGTCCATTTGCGCTACAGTAGACATTTTGTAAATTAGGCTGAGAAGGTTATTTAGGTATTGACTGCATTCTAATCATTCTGATTAGCTGAGAGGAGATCAGTAACAATCTCTATGTGCTAATAGTGCAAAACAGCTTCATTGAAAATATATGGTATTTGTTACTAGGGAAACAATGCTTTAAAAAAAATCAACCTTTTTAAGGTTATAAAGTATAATTTGTACCTTGGAAATGTGTTAAATTGATTTGATGAAAACCCGACCTCTTTTAATGAGGAAGGATAGCTCATGGCCACCCGTTTGTCTTGGAAGCAAGACAACACAGCAAAGGTTCGAATCCCGATCCAGAGCTTAAATCCCGATCCGGCGCTTAGAAACGCTGCGTTATGAAAGAATAATTCTAATGGGCTTGTCTTGTTTCTAATTCTCTAGACACATATGTGATTTTTAAGTATCATTTCAAAGTTGCTGACAACATGATTTGGATTCTGTATTGGCATTACCTTGAAATGTTGTTTAGTAGATATTCAATCAGTTTTACAAAACTGTAATGCAAATGAAATAATGTGATAATGCCCTGAAACGTATTAGCTCTAGTATAGAAATTCTGCACATGTTTCCAAATTGAAATGTCTCAAGACATTTGCAGTATGTGATTAACTCATGTTCTATCAGGAGATGATTAGCTCACTTTAGGATGGTAAGTCACGAACACAATGTAAAACATTCTTCTGATCTTGGGGCAAACGCTCTGGGTTGTCGCTTTCCCATTTGGAAATATATGTCATTGGTTAGGCCATGTTCTTTAACCGCTGCCATGTAATCGACTGTATCAGCTACATGGATACATGTCATGTCAGACAGTGCTGCATTGCTGATGCTTATATGGTCTCCGAACAAATAGTGACATATCAAAGGCTGTAGTTCTTCTGGATGACGTCATACGTTGTGGAGACATTTTGGGAAATGTAGTTGCAATTCTTGAATGAATCCTTAAGTTATGGTCCCTAGCTCTATCCAAGCATGCTGCTAACTGCAGTTTCTCAAGTCCCCCCTTCCACTCTCTTTTTGAGTCTTGAGTTCGATGTAGTCGTGTTTGTCTTTGCCTACAAATCGTTTTAGACCATTCTAAACGGGTCCAAACAAACAAACTTGCATACCTCGACATCTGATTGATGCTAGGTATCATCATGGTGACATTTGCGGTAGTTCTGTAATTTCTAACGTGCCTGTTAGATGCTAATTACACAAATAAAAACGTGGGAAAATAGGTGAGAATAAATACATGAAAATTGCGAAGCAGCGCCAATTTGCACGGATAATCTAATTCGGTCACGCTCATGTACTTAATTTAGGAGTCATGTTATTTAGCCATATTGTAACAGAGCTGTGCTTTTGCCTGACATTACCATAGACCTTGTTTTGTTTGCAATACATTTAGGTGGAAGGGGGAATGCACTTCCTTCACTGTGCCTCTTTCAGATGGCAAGCATAAACATGCGTAAAGAAGCAGCAAACTTGTGTCCCTGGCCAAGATGGTCTCCTTTCCCTCGTGCCCTTTCCTATTATGCTAAGGAGGTGAGGCTGCTACCCAGTTGTCTCCACAGGGGAAGTAATATGTGTGAGGACTTCAAAGGGAGGGACTCCACTACTGGGGATGAGGACATCCACCTGGGGAAAAGACTCCCTAAAACCCTGTCTTGTAAACCCCTACCCTCATGTTCACCCTTTTCTTCCACCTTTGATAATGAAACAATGTGCTATTATGGGACCTTGACTAGGCTAAACGTAAAATATACTGGGAGACGAAAGAGCAATGGAACCACATGGAATAGAAGTATGCTTATGCAATGATATACTGTAACAAGCTGGCCCATGGGAGGCATGAAGAATACTAAAGAGACTTTAGTGAATGGTGTTGACCTTATGCAAGGGTGGAGTCAACCATATAAATCAGAAAGCAAGAAAGGATCAAAGAGTGCCATTGCTGAAAACTGCAGGATGAGAACCAAACCTGGGATGTTCAAACTGGGAAGACCGAAAGTGAAGCAGAAGGAGAAGCATCTCGCCAGGATGACAGGACGCCACCGAATTGTCCTGTGAGCCAGCAGGGAGCTGACTCACTTGGTGATGGGGTGACTGTATAGAGGCGGAACGCTGCAACAGGAAACAGCGCTGAGACCACCAGCCTGATGCACAGGCCCGCAGGAAACAGGAAGAAGTAAAAGAGGCACCTTTGACCTTGGGAAGAAGCAAAGCTGTGTCACAAGAATACTGCTTGTAAAAAGAACGGTTGGAAGACCGGGTGGGGTCCAGGAAATGGCCATAATATATCATATTGCAGTGGGAGTTATTTACCTCATAGCAGTGGTTTGTTTAATACCACTGATGAAACAGAGTGCATCTGGAGCCATCTCCCTCGGCATAGTGGCCCAACAAATACCACTGTGAAAAGAGTGTAAGTGCAGCAAGATGATTGACTGAAGAGTAGTAACAGAAGCAGCAGTAATTGTTGGCTTTGTGAAAGCCAATACTTATGGTTGGGAAATATGCACCGTCTTAAACCTGTGTAATGATGAATAATTTAGTGCAGAATTTGCATTTCCTCAGCACTGTAAATAGAAGTTGTCACCATTAGGCCAGGGTGCATCAATCGTATTTCTAACCTGGAACAATGGAACACTGAGTAAGTCTTGCTAATTTTTGAAAATGTGCAGTTTACACCCAGTTCACATAAATAAGTGCATACATAACTGACTTTATTCTGCATAAGGACAACCAGATGGCAAGTTTAGTCACTTAACAGTATGAATTGATTATCAAATAATTGCGGCATAGAGCAACGGAATGTCCAAATTACTTAACTGTAAATTAACTATGCTCATTTGTGTCGATCTGTGTCAGCAAAAGGCAATACAGGCCAATCACTGCCATCAAAAAGTAACAAATTAAGAACAATGTCCCAAACACCTATTTTGGAAGGGCCGTAAAGATCGACCTCAACCACAATGCCATCTGTGCAAATATCAAATATCCTAGAAGTTGGAAATAAAAGAACCTCCTGTAAGAACTGAAAAGAGGAAAGGTAAATCTCATTAATGAATATTATTGGTAAATAACGAAGGAATTAACAGCTCTTTCATTTGCTCATCTCTGTCCCTATTTTTTAGAATAAGTAGTATATAGGGATACATTCCATTAAACTCAAAAATAGGCATGACTTGCATAATGTGACAGGTTGCCACGCCTCCTTTTGGTGTGACCATATATCATTAGCCCTGCTCCGTTTTCAAGTTCATTTTGTTTTGTTGGTGCAACACCCTTGTTTTCAAGGTCAAGTCACACCTCTTTTATCAAGCTCATGCTGCAGCCACGTTAACAAGTTTGATCCCCTCGTCCTCCCCTGCAGTAGGTGGGACAAACGTGAGCATAGCCTAGCCAAGCAGCAGCCATGGTGAGAGACAAGCCCAAGCAACTTTGAGGAACCTGATAAGAGGGGGTGGATTAGCATTTAATAGTGTAATCAATACCAGACTCATGCAAAATTCCAGAGAAATTCCTTCTTTTCATCGGTATAGTTATACTTGGATTTTAGCATACATGTTGTGCAAAACCATATAAATTGACAAAAAACAAGAGTACTCTTCTTTGTTAAGAAACAATGATATTGTACCTAAATGGTTCAACAGCATCATTTTTTTAAATAATTATTTGTACGTAAATAATACTTGTATAAACGTGTTTAGATCATCCAAGTATAAGTATCAGATTGGCCAGCCACCCTTTATCAGGACCAATCACGCCGGCAGGCGAACACCGGCCCACCCACAAAGGATCCACACAGGAAGGATTATTTCCTGTCCTGAGCCTGTCCAGAGTTGACAGAGGCCAGGGCCAGGAACTTTGCCCGTGTGCCCCAGCCCCCTACCTGATGCTGCTCCCCATTTCTATCCAGTAAGCAGTCCTGAAAATTCCTTTCTGCTAAAATGGAAACTGCATTTGGTTCACCTACCCACCCTCCGTGGTCCGAAACCCACACCAAAGGTCATTATATGAACTCATTGTGCCTGCTTTAACTGTGCCATTTAGCAATTCATGCCTTAGACTGTACACTATACGTATATTATTGAGCTTATTTTACCCTCAGTCATTACTTGCCATCCGTTGGTGCCCTATTGCCATTGTCATAATATGTGCGCTATTACTGTCTGCGTAACTGTAGCATTGAGGCCTCACTGCCTATTGTTCAGTAAACCGTACTTCGCAGCTTATTATTATTACACTCTGCGTGCATTAGCCTAGACATGGGTAAAATGATACACTAACACACAATTGCTGTCCACTGCTCTTCTATGTGCGCACGGATCAGCCTGCTGGCCTCGCATACAGTTGAAGCGGAAATCCCAGCACCCAGCATACCATATGGCATGTGCTTTGCTCTCAGCCACTCAGGCAACACCGACCATCCTCAATATGCGCTCCTGATCAAACACTGTACTGCTCCCTATCGCCTTACAATGCCTAGGCATAGCACCACCTCCTTCCTGGCACCTTATCGCTAACCACCTTGTTCATGACTACCTACACACTTGTAAGCCTTGAGGTAGCCCTCCCTAATTATTTGTAGAAGCAAGTGCCCTCGGCCTAACCACTGGCAACATTTGTATTGTCTTGTGCCCGTCCCCCTCTGCCTGTGAATGCCTTACTCATTGTCAATCACTGCCCCACCACCTGGACTGCACACCACTTGAAGTGTTGTATGTGCTCACCTGCCCACTACGAATCCATTGAAAACCGTTTTGCATTACTATTCACTGTTATACCTGTACACTAGTTGAATTCTACCCTGTGCCTGCTTGCCCGCTGCAAACCCTGGGTAAACCGTTTGCATTGTTATTCACAGCTATAATTGCACACCATTAGAATTATACTTTATGCCCGCTTGCCCACTGCCTGTAAACGCCCATACTCACTGCTATACACTGCTCCACTATCTCAAAAGCACTGGCATATGAGTTGCTTTAGCACATTTCGCGCCCTTCGTGCAAGTCCAGCCTAGTTCCTCAAATATTGATTAATCAGCCACTCACCACCCAATCAACTGAAGCCACATCCCAACAGACAATAACTGAGCCCGGTTTCCCAGCTGCTACCTGCAATGGTTGTGATCCTACCCAGCTGCGACCCCACAGCCACGCACCCAAACCCATGTACCATCCCAGTGCCTTTGCCCCATAGCACAGCAATACTTCTGCCCCCACACCAACCTACACCATCTTACTCAACAGCTCAATCCACTATGACAGGCTTCCTATCTTCCGTTATGTTCCCTTTTTGCATTATTCACAATTCCGTACCCTGTTCCGAAGGGGCTTTTATCAAACATAACAAAGGACTAGCCAGAGTGGCCTGTCTGCGCAACCACCCCATCGCCTGCCCTACCCCTTTTCTACCCACCATCTCCTCATTTACCATCCCTGATGAACAAAGACCACTCAAACTGACAACCAACATAGCCAACAAAATTACCACTAACTCTGAGTTCACCCCCACCCCCATTCTGAGTTCTACTAAACCCTCTTCTGCCGAAGAGACCACTAACAAAGCTACAACCATCCTGGGTATCGTCAGACTCAGATCACGCACCAAATACCCCCAACTGACCAATTCTATTATCTCTAGCAAAGCTTATTCCACCAAAATAAATACTACACCCACCACCCACTGTCACAAATGTTCACCCATAGCCTCGGCCAAACCACTCAAAATCACCAAAGCCACATTACCTACACTTCAACCAAGCGACCCCCCCTTAGATCACCCACTAAACCTCAAAGGTGTACTCATTAATGCACGCTCACTTGGTGCACATGCTATCGAAATCCATGACCTCGTCATTGACCAACAACTAGACATCTTAGTAGTCACCGAAACTTGGCTACACCCAGCCTTACGCCCACTACTAGCACTCGCCATCCCCCCAGGATTCTCCATACTCAGGACCAACAATATCAATTCCCAGGGAGGTGGAGTGGCCCTAATAGCCAAAACCTCTCTGCAAAGCAGGGCCTGCCCCATTGACGAAACACAGGATATGAACTCCTCTTAGCCAAATACACCTCTAACCCCAAAACAACCACCAACTTCTTGGTCGTTTATAGAGCACCAAAAAAAAAGACAAACCCGGATATAGATATCCCACTATTGCTCACTCCCTACATCAAACCAAATACCAAATGCATTATACTAGGGACTTAAATCTAGGTTATAACCGCCCCCTTGGTCATGCAGCCACATCATTCCATGCAGCCATGCAAGACATGAGATTTTCACAACTAGTCAATGCTCCCACCCATGATAAAGGCAGAACACTGGACTGGGTCTTAGCTCTCAATGCACACATTTCTATCGACTCTATTCTGCCTAGCGACTGGTCTGACCACCACATGATCAGCTTTACCCTTCACAACAAGCCCTCAGAGCCCACCGCAACCAAAAAACCCAATACCTATGAAACTAGAAACATAAAAAAACTCACAGCGGACAACCTCTCTCCCGTCCTTAGAGAAGTATTGGCTTCCGCCACCCTAGAATGCAACAACGCTACCAACCTGGCATTTTGCTACCACAAATGCCTCTCTTCCAGTATTGATGCTTTAGCTCCCATTACAATCAAAACTCAAAGAACAGATAAACGCACCGGCTTCTGGTTCAACAAGGAACTAGTCTTCCTGAGGCATACCAAAAGAGCACTAGAGAAAATACATAAAAAACCAACACCTTAGACTGTGCGACAGCGTGTAATTATGCCAACAATATCTACCAAAAAGCAATAATATCACACAAAGCTAACGTCCTCAATCTACGGATTACCAATGATTCCTCTGACTCCAAGGAGCTCTTCTCCATACTCAGAGAACTAGAGAATCGGTATCAAGACACAGCACTGGTCAGCGCCAGCAAAAACTGGTGTACTACAATCCAAGAAGCCCTAGCATCCAAAATAATCCTCCTACAAAAGAAAATCGCCAACAAAAACGAATCCTTGCAGGCAAAACCCCTCCCACCATCCTAGAAGATCCTTCAACTGCCAATGCTAGCGAACCATTCTACTTTACCCCCGTCTCACAAAAGACTGTACTAGACACCATAGCCAAACTTAAAGCATCGAACTGTAAAAAATACCAATTCCCCCTCCACTTAGTAAAATGATGTGCCCCCACACTCACCCCCATTATCACAGAATGTATCAATGCCTCCTTCAGCTCCAATATAGTCCCAGCCAGCATTAAAAAATCATGGGTGACTCCCCTCCTAAAAAAGCCATCTCTAGACCATTCCATCCCCACCAAATACCGACCAATAACAACAGTCCCTTTCCGATTGAAAATAATAAACAAAATAGCATGCACCCAAAACCAAAACCACCTAGAACAACACCAACTACTAGGCGCCCGACATTCAGGGTTTCGCCCAATCCACAGCACTGAAACAGCACTCCTGGACCTGAAAATACAAATGGATGCCACCACAGAATCAGGCAAACTCTGTCTCCTAATGCTGTGAGATCTATCCACGGCATTCGATTTAGTTGACCATGACAAACTCTGTGCCACTCTGTCCAACAACTATAACTTTTCCAATGATGCCACCAAATGGGTCAAATCCTTCTTAGCCGACAGAACATCAAGAGTTTCCATTGGCAAAGAGTCAGCGGACCAGAGCTACTCATAGTGGGATCCTCTGCGAGAATCAACTCTCTCCAGCCTGTCTATGTATCATTCATCATTGACGGCACCATAATTCCTATACTCAAGAAGGTCAAAACCCTTGGTGTCTACCTAGATGCCAACCTAACCATGACAAAACAAGTAAACGCCCTTTCCTCAGCCACCTCATACACCGTGAAGCTGATCTCCCTTAGCCGCAAATTTCTCATGCCAAAAAAACTGCATCACCCTAGCGAGAGCCCCCATAGTATCAAAGCTTGACTACTGTAATGTACTCCTCCTAGGCACTTCCAACACCAACTTGACCAAACTCCAACTCATGCAGAACAAAGCTCTTCGAGCTGCTCTAGGCATAAAGAAATCCAAGCACATCTCCAACACCAGAAAAAACAACCACTGGTTACCCATCAAAGCGAGAATCGTATTTAAAACCTTATGCATTACACATAGATGCATTGTCAACACAGCCCCGAAATACCTTAACAATACAGTCACAAAAACACTCTTCTCCAGACCCCTTAGATCTAGCAACAACTCACTCCTAGAAGTTCCACAATTTAAAAGCTAAGAGGTAGCAGCTTTAAAGTGCTAGCCCCCAAACACTGGAATGCCCCCAAACCAACATCAAGAATGAAGTCTCCCACAGCAACCGTGAAGCCGTTTGGGCTGTAGGCATGAGCAATATTTTTTACCATTGTGTCTATGTGAAACACACTTATTTTCGGACCCCCACAATAACTTTGCTCCCACTGGACAAAACCTCACCAAACTATGCGGAATCAATGTGACGGGTTCATATATCCATTTTGTAATGGTTCGTACAGGGGGGGGCGAAGTTATAAGCCACCCCAAAAGTGCTCTTCCTGTGGGTTGAGCAACTAAGTCATAACTACAGGGGCGCTACCGCAGGCCGTGTGATATTTTATTTGTATGCCATTGTGCTAGCGGAAGGCATACTTGAGGTCAAGATTAAGTCAGTATGGAGTTTCAGACAAATAACATTTCGGGATTACTTTCAAACTCCAGTGTATGTACATTATGCATGGTCAGAATGAATCCACTGCTTGTATCCAAAATGTACACAGCAACTCTATGGAGTTTCAGAAATGAACTCAAACTCTTACATGGACAAATCTCAGATAGTCTGTAATATTTTGAGACAGCCGGCCATGGAATTTCAGAATTTTACATTAATGGCTTCATAGTTTAAATAATGTTTACTTTGATCGTGTTTAGAATTGCTTTTAACATGGGGTTTTCCCTTAGAAAAAAAGAATAATGGTTCGGCCCAAAATTCTCAAAATTGCCCAGTTCGTTTTTTGCAATTTTTATCATTCTCCTAGATTTTAACTGGAATCGGAGCACTGAAAAAACTAAAAATGAAAATTGACTTTGCTAATATTGAGTTAATAACATTTGACATGTATCTATATATCTGTTACCATTTGCACTTTCAGATTCACTTTCACTTTCTGACCATCGTTGAGATGAATAACTTTTTTTTATATGTTTAACTGGCTATTTTTACTTTGTTTTGGAGTCTGACAAATTCATTGGGTCTTTGTTGTGATGCTGATTATTTTTATATTTCAAGATTTTATGATGTTTGATGTTTTAATATATGTAGCTGCTTTTTGGGCATATAGCCGAAAAAAGCTATTTGAATTTGAATAGCTCCTAACACAGAGCTTCTACATGACATATGCCACCCCACACACCATTTACCAGCATGGAGGCTGTATCCCTGCTGGCAGTGGTCAGCATGGCAGACACAGAGGACTGAGTCAGTGGCTCCTGGAAGTTGAGGACAGTGGTTCATGGGCAGGGAGGTTCCTAAAGGTTGGGCAAGGCAGTCTCCGATGGGAGTGGCATTGGTCTCCAGGAATTCGGCGACCATGGGGCAGTTGGCAGTGGTGGGTGCAGCCATCTTGTCAGCGCCATGCATGCACGGCGGAACGGCTGCCCATCTGAGCATGCTCAGAGGGAAAAGCATTCCCCTTAGCCTTGGCATGGGGACACTCCAGCCTTGTTCTAGGGTCAGTGAGGTATTGAAACCTCTAGCGCAAAAGCTCAAAGAATTGTAGTGCTCCTAGGGAAAGTTTTGCTTTTCCTGGCTTCATCATGTGCCCATACTATTTTCTGTTCTTTCCATGTACATATTGTGCTGTGCCAGTCCTGATCTGCCAGCCACCTAGTTTGTCCCCTGTCCATCTTGTGTCTCTCCAGTCCTGGCCTCTTGCCTCCTGCCTCCTAGTTTTTACCTTGTCCATCTTGTGCCTCTCTAGCCTGACTTACCAATCTTTTGGTTTTTCCTTTGTCCCCATTGTGCCTCACTAGTCCTGACGTGCCTGTCTTCTGGTTGTTTCCTTGCTCATCATGTGCCTTACCAGTCCTGACCTCCCTGCCTACCTGCTGCTTCTTGGTTTTGCCCTTTTCCATCTTGTATCTCGCCAGCCTGTAGCTCAATGCTGGTTCCCTGCCTGACACAGACCGCTTGTGTCTTGCACAGGCATGCCTGCCTGCCCTTGACTATCTGCTTTCTGTTTGCCTGACTCCTCTGAATCAGATTCCTAAGTAACTACCTGTGTTCTTGGATACCAGCATTGTCATCTTCGATATTCCTGAAAATTCTGAGTTTCCATGTCAGTGTTCGCACTATCTCTACACCACGGACATCAAGGAAATCCGGGGTGTGATGTAGGGAGACATCTCCCTTGTGATTTTCACCATTTACACTGAGAATGCTCAGGGTTTGTCTTCTTCGATTCACCTTTTTCTAGGGACACCTTTCAGCTAGGAGTAGCTTCATGGAACATCAACCTTGACGTGACTCATTCATTATCAGGTACAAAATAAAGGTGAAATATGGGAGTTGGCACTATGCCACGAGCTCCTATGAAACAAGTTACTATGACACATGCTCCTTCCACATGTGCTTCTACGATACGCTCGCACAACACACACTCCTATGATACGTGGTCCAACAAGCGTTGCTATGACACATGTTCTTACAACACACACTCTTACGACAAACAATCTGATGTAAAACTATTACTACATAAGCTCCTATGACCCACGCTCCCACGACACGTGAAGACATGTGCTCTTAGGGCATGTGCTCCTATGGCACCCACTTTATGCATACTCCTACAAAATATGCTTCTATGACATATGGTCTTACAACAACACATTGTTACAACACACACTCTCACAACAAGTGCACTCCTTTGGCACACTCTTAGTACACAAGCTCCTACAACCCAGTCTTCTACAACATGTGCTATGACATGTGCTCCTATGACACATGCTCCTATGATATCCTCTTATCACACATTCCTATGACATGCACTCCTCTGACATAGTCCTACAACGCACACTGCAACAAGTGCTTCTACATCATTCGCTCCTAAGACATGCGCTCTTAGTTGGTGCATGCCCATAATGAATATTCATCTTTCATACTAAATGTGCTAAGAATGTGTGAGATTCACAATTCATACCATTCATTGCATCTTCTGAAAACTCACATAAAAGTCAGGGCTTACTTTGATGCCGGTTTTCAGATTAAATTGATGTGCACAAACTGTACAACGTGGCATTGGAGTTTATGCCTCTTTGTACAGTTTGTGCACATTAATTCAAGTATGAACTGTAAATGGTATATATGCCTCTTGTGCGTATTGAACACCACATCAAAATTAGAATGAATGTACACATTGTACATGGACATGTAGTGTATGTACATTACACATGCTCAGAACAAATCTATTGCTTGTATACAAAATGTAAACAGCCATGAAGAGTATGTGCATTAGCTATGCTCAGAATGAATGTACACATTCTACCCAAAATGTACCAAGAATATAGAGTATGCACATTATGCACTCTCAGAATGAATGTACTACTTTCAACCAAAATGTACACAGACATGAAACATATGTACATTACACACGATCAGAATGAATGCACACATTATATTTAAAATGTACACAAATGATTTGCTAATAAAGTTTAACTCGTATGACGGATTTGGCGGATTTTACAGTTTTACAGACAAAATTGTACGCCTGACCCACTGCCTCCCTACCACAGATTGGAAAGTTTGAGAAACGTTGTTTAGAAAATTAAAAATGTATTAATGAAAGAAGCAAAAACGCAGTTTCGGCCTAGTGCCCATTCATTTTCCCATTGACAAAAGAGATCATTTTTTTGGAACAAGTTGGGCACGAAGCATTGACACTCAATTTTTTTTTTGGTCTGGGTTATTCTGTCCAGTTGTTTTTAAATATTTGATGTATGATTTGATATGATATGGCATTTGTAACACGCCTATACACAAGTGTTTCAAGGCGCGACGAGGCAAGGGGGGAAACAAGGGGAGACGGACAACGATCCTACTAGGCCAGGTGTCATTCAGATCGCGCAAGTGCAAGGGTAGAGGGGAAAGGGAAAAGTGCAAGGGGAAGGGGAGAGGGGAAAGTGCAGTACATGGTTGGTAGAATACAAGATAAATAAGAGGGCCAGCTGGTGGCAAGTGCAAGGTAAGTGCCGGGAGGAGGGGCTGTAGGATACAGAGACAGTCCCGTAGTGCAGGTAGGCAGTGCAGGGAAGAGTGGCCAGGCAAAGGACCGAGATCGGTTAGTGGCCCAGTTGTAGATTCAGTGCAGGTTCAGTGATTTTAGCAGGGGAAAGATGGAGAGAAAGCAGAGGCAAAGAAGTAGGTTTTGAGGTGCTTCCGGAACCAGAGATGGTTCTCCTCAAGTTTCAGGGAGGCAGGAAGGCTGTTCCAGAGGGAGGCCCCTGCTGCGGAGAGAGATCTACCCCCAGCTCGTTGCTTGGAGAAGCGGCTGACCCTGAGGGAGTTGGAGGTGGATGAGCGAAGAGCTCGAGAAGGAAGATATTTAGGAAGGGAGAGTTGAAGGTATTTTTGCCCAAGGCCCCAGAAGGCCTTGTGGGCAATGCAGAGGGGTTTGAACTTAATCCTCGCAGCCACTGGGAGTCAGTGTAGTGATTTCAGTCCTGGAGAGATACGGTCCCTGGGCTTGAGGCCAAGGACAAGTCTCGCAGTCCTGTTCTGGATGAGTTGCAAAGGGCGGAGAGTAGATGCAGCAAGATTTAGATAGAGGCTGTTACAGTAGTCCAGCTTTGAGAGAACCAGGGCTCTAGAGACAGTGAGCTTCTGGGGTTCTGGGGGAAGGAGAGGAAAGGAAGGATACCTCTGAGGAGGTGTAGCTGGTAGTGTGACTTCTTAGAGACGTCAGATACGTCAGAGAGTGTGGAGTCGAAGATGACCCAGAGGATTTTTGCCTTGCAGGTAGGAGCAGGAAGAGGGCCAAGGGAGGCCGGCCAGAGAGCTGCAGGGAAGGAGGGAGTGGGTGCCGATGAGTAGAATCTCAGTCTTACTGGCATTAAGGCAGAGGTCGTTGGCGGCACACCATTCATGGATAGCAGAAAGACAGTCAGAGAATAGGGAAGAGGAGGCCGAGGGTAGCCTGAAAATGAGCTGGGTATCATCTGCGTAGCACTGAAAGTTGGGACAGAGAGCGGTGATGCGGTGAGCAAGAAGTGCCAGATACTGGTTGAACAGCCAGGGGGAGAGGTTAGATCCCTGGGGGACACCACAGGTAGAGAAAAAGATGTCAGAGAGGAAGGACCCCAGTTGGACCTGGGAGAGTCGATTGGAGAGGAAGGAGGTCAGCCACGCCAGAGCCTGACCAGTGATACCCAGGTTATCACGGAGGCGGTTGAGCAGGGTGGTGTGGTTGACAGTGTCAAAGGCAGAAGAGAGATCGAGTAAAATGAGAACACAAGGGGTAGAAGGAGGTGCCCACTTTTCTCCCAAAACATTGTTACAGTTTCCATGCTCCCATGGTGCATTTCGGGATCATGGCTTTCAGAAATGAAAAAAGCTGTCATCATTTTTTTTACCTTCATATTATGGAAAGCCACGGCTATTTTGAACACCAGAAAACAAACAAGTTGAAAAATGCCTTATCTAGGTCAAACAACATTGAAATGCCTTCGGACTAGAGGTGTGGGGAGAGGCAAGAAGACACCAAGTGACATTTGGGAGGTGGAGGGGGTCTAGGGATTGAGATTGCAACATGAAGTACAGCATTTCTGCTATTGGGGGGAATAGCTGTGAACAGCTGACATTTCATGGCAAACTGTGTCACAGAAACAAGTGTAGTAGGGGGAATGGGAGAGGGCACAGGAGTTGAGGAGGTCATCTGCTGAGTTGGGGGAGAAGGTACTCACGAGGGGGGCACTTAGTGAGGGCCTGGGAGGACAGAGAAGCATTTATTTTTCCCAATGGTTTTTCCAATATTTGCAGTTACATAAAAATACAATATTCGCACCTATAAGTTCTCCAGGAAAGCCGGGCTATGGATTTTCTTTTTTAAGAAAAAAAAAATTATGCTACCATTGGTAGCCACAGTGAGTTTGGGGGGTGAAAAATCATGATGTTCAAAAATGTTGTTTGACCTTTCATTTTTTTTTCTACTTCATAATGAAAATGACTGCAGTGTGTTGGGGGTTAAAAATTACTAGCCATATTTTGAACTACAGAAGTGGAAGGCCATGGACAGTGGGGCTGAAAAATATACAATGGGCACGGCCAAAGGCCATGGACAGTTGAACTGTAAAATAGCCATGATCAGAGGCCATGGCTGAAGGCCATGGACAGTGGTGCCGAAAAATATACAGTGGCACCAAAAAATATACAGTGGCAAGGGCAAAGGCCACAGAAAGTAGCGCCAAAAATATACAGTGGGCACAGCCATAGGTCATGGCCAGTGGTGCCAAAAAAAAAAACACTATGGTATAACAAAATCCTTGAAACACCATGGTATAACAAAACAAATCTAATGAAAACGTTTTAGTTAACGATCCGTTAACATGAGAAATGTGTCGCAACAAAACCCCTTAAATTTAGCGTATTGGGGAACTCGGTACCAGCTAAACTCGGCGTGTTCCCGTTACAAAGCACAAGAACAAATATAAATTTGAAGAGAAGGGTTTCACAATGCTATAGAAAATGGCATTACAGGGGATATAGTATTATGAGGAGATAAACAAGAAAGTGCTGTGTTAAGCATGGTCTAGTACTTTTCTTAAATATATTGTTCAATGGCTAGTGACCCATTAGTGTATTAAAACATACAGTGGGCATGGCCAAAGTCCATGGCAACTGGTCCATGGCTGAATGCCATTGCTAGTGGTCTAGTGGGTTCAAATGTACAGTGGGCATGGCCGAAGGGATATCAGCGTTTTGCAAAAATATGGTTGGCACGGATGAAGACCATGGCCACTAGCCAGGACCAAAAGCCATGGTTAGTGGCCTGGTACTAGTGGCACATAAAAAGAAAACTATGGTATAACAAATGCTTTGAAATTCTATGAAAAACTTTAGTTAAAGATAAGTTAAGGTGAGAAACATATTGCAACCAAACCCTGAAAATTTAACACATTAGGGACCACAGGACTGGTTTAACTTGCAACATTCACATTCCGAAGTGCAATGGCATATATATATATATTCAGTAAAACAACTTTGTTAAAGGGACGTTATGGTTAAGTTGCGCTACTAAAAACCTATGAAATTCAGTGAAAAAACATTGTTAAAGGGACGTTATGGTTTAAAGTAAAACCGAAAAACCCCTGAAATTCGGCAGTTATGGTAAGATAAGCAACCATAACTCGCGCCGCCACCGTGCACTGCTAAGACTAACACCCAGGACATCAAAGATGACATCACAAATGTCATTGATGACATCACTGATGACATCACATGTGCATTTACTTTTCATGGAAACTCTGTAGAAGGGATTCTTATTGTAATATTGACAAAAAAGTGTCAAGGATCATTGGAATAAATATCATGAGCTAATTAGTGCATTAAGGAATGTGTTGATATACATAGCATTCTATCATGAAGTTCTATCCAGTATACTAAGCTATTCATGCAGAAACATAAGCAGTGTGTGCAGCATAAATGATGAAGGTGCAATATTGATAATCTTGCCATGTTGAATACTGAAATGATAACTGCTTTTTTATTAGAGTTTTGCATAATGTGAAACATGTAATAGATAGCTAATAAAACCCAATTACTGCATTATTGCATTACTGCACACCAAACACAAACAGACAATAACACATACAAATAGAGCATATACAGGGAAAGTGAAGTAAACAAAAAAACAGCAGTATTACCCGACAATTTTCATAACGTAACTGATTATCTTCATGTATAGAAATGATTGCTCTGCTTCAAAGCTACTATTTCCCTATGTATAACTATCATATATTGTGACTAGACCCTAATGAAAGTAGCAACGAACTTGCCAACCCTGCTGCAGTCTCTACCTCTCCTGTCCCCTCCCAGGCCCTCTGCACTGCACTGGCCTCTCACTTCATCTCTAAAACTCAGGACATCTGTCCTCACTCTCCTCCTATCACCTCCCTCCCTCTCTTCCCGGCTCTTACTCTGGCCCTTCTGCAGCCACCCCGCCTCCCTCCTTCTCTGCCTTTCCCCTTTTTTCTGCTGACGAGGTTTCCAGACAAGTCCGATCTATGAAAGTCTTGTCTAAACAGGTTCGCCCCTGTTCCTCCAAACTATCAAGGACCACATTTACTCCCTGGCTCCTGCCCTGGCTGACTTTTGCAACCACTCCTTCGCCTCTGGAGTCTTCCCATCCCCCCTTAAGCACTCCCTTGTGCACCCTCTTCTCAAGAAACCCTCTTCCCACCCCTCCTGCCCAGCTAACTATCGCCCTATCTCCATCACTCCCTTCTTGGGCAAGCTCCTGGAGAAACTGGCCATCTCCCAGCTTATCCTCCATGCTGAATCTGTTGGTAGTCTTCATGACCATCAATCTGGCTTCAGAGCGGCCAGAAGCACGGAAACTGCTCTCCTGAACATCCGTGAGGACCTGCTCTTGAACCTCGACTCCAACACTCGTGTGTTCTCATTCTGCTCGATCTCTCTTCTGCCTTTGACACTGTCAACCATGCCATCCTGCTCAACCGTTTCTGTGATAACCTGAGTATCACTGGTCAGGCTCTGGCGTGGCTGACCTCTTTCCTTTCCAATTGACCTTCCCAGGTCAAACTTGGGTCCTTCCTCTCTGACATCTTTTTCTTCACCTGTGGTGTTCCCAAGGGATCTAATCTCTCTCCATGGCTGTTCAACCAGTATCTGGCACTCCTTGCCCACCCCATCGCCGGCCTCTGCCCCAAGATTCAGTGTTATGCGGACGATACCCAGCTCATTTACAGGCTACCCTCGGCCTCCTCCTCTCCTTCCCTCATCTCTGACTGTCTGTCTGCTATCCAGGAATGGTGTGCCACCAATGACCTCTGCCTTAATGCCAGTAAGACTGAGATTCTACTCATCGGCACACCCACTCCCACCTTCCCTGCAGCTCTCTGGCCAGCCTCTCTTGGCCCTCTTCCTGCTCCTACCTGCAAGGCAAAAAACCTCGGGGTCATCTTCGACTCCACACTCTCCTTCTCTCCTCATATATCTGTCGTCTCTAAGAAGTCACACTACCAGCTGCACCTCCTCAGAGGTATTCTTCCCTTCCTCTCCTTCCCCCAGAAGCTCACTGTCTCCCGAGCCCTGGTTCTCTCGAAGCTGGACTACTGTAACAGCCTCTATCTTAAACTGCCTACCTCCACTCTCCGCCCTCTGCAACTCATCCAGAACAGAACTGCGAGACTTGTCCATGGCCTCAAGCCCAGGGACCGTATCTCTCCAGGACTGAAATCTCTACACTGGCTCCCAGTGGCTGCGAGGATTAAGTTCAAAACCCTCTGCATTGTCCACAAGGCCTTCTGGGGCCTGGGGCCTAAATACGTTCAACTCTCTCTTCCTAAATATCTTCCTTCCCGAGCCCTTCGCTCATCCGTCTCCAACTCCCTCAGGGTCAGCCGCTTCTCGAAGCAATGAGCTGGGGGTAGATCTCTCTCCGCGGCAGGGGCCTCCCTCTGGAACAGCCTTCCTGCCTCCCTGAAACTTGAGGAGAACCATCTCCGGTTCCGAAAGCACCTCAAAACCTTCCTCTTTGCTTCTGCTTTCTCTCTCCCTCTCCCCTGCTAAATTCTTCACTGAAACTGCACTGAATCTGCAACTGGGCCACCCTCACCGACCTCGGTCCTGGGCCCAGCCACTCTCCACTTGCACTGCCTCCCTGGCAACCCCTGCGCTGTGGGACTGTCTCTGTATCCCTACAGCCCCCCCCACCCAGCACTTGTCTGCACTTACCTTGCACTTGCCACCAGCTGGCCCTATTTATTTATTTTTTATTCTACTTACTTTGTACTGCACTTCCCCCTCCCCTTCCCCTTGCACTTTTTCCCTTCCCCCTACCCCTGCACTTGCGCGGTCTGAATGACACCTGGCCTAGTAGGATCGTTGTCTGTCTTCCCCTTGTTCCCCCCCTCCCTGCCTCGTCGCGCCCTGAAACACTTGTGTACAGGCGCGTTACAAATGCCATATCATATCATATCATATATCATATCAGTGTACGTGCAATGTGTACAAATATGAACATATTCAGGGAAAGTACAGTAATAAAAAAACAACAGAACTATAACACAGTGTTGATAACCATACTAATCATCTTCATACATAGAAAGCATTGTTGTCTTCCAAGTCTGTGTTTTCTCCCTTGTATATGGTTCATATGCTTTGAGTGGACCCTAAGTGAATTACCGTAAGAACATATTTGTAGTATAAGTCTACAAACATAGTACTTTGTATTATAGTATAGTGAATTTTTAGTTCCTGATTGTAACTGGCCTAGATATATCAGTAAAGGAAAAAAGAGGGAGCCAGACATGTGATGTCATCAGTGATGTCATCAATGACATTTGTGATGTCATCTTTGATGTCCTGGGTGTTAGTCTTAGCAGTGCACGGTGGCGGCTCGAGTTATGGTTTTTTATCTTACCATAACTGCCGAATTTCATGGGTTTTTCAGCTTTACTTTGAACCATAACGTCCCTTTAACAATGTTTTTTCACTGAATTCCATAGGTTTTTAGTAGCGCAACTTAACCATAACGTCCCTTTAACAAAGTTTTTTTACTGAATTTCATAGGTTTTTAGTAGCGCAACTTAACCATAACGTCCCTTTAACAAAGTTTTTTTTTACCGAATTTCATAGTTTTTTAGTAGCACAACTTAACAATACTGACTTTGACTTTATGTACATATAATATGGAACATACTGAACCCTTTCTACTGAATTTGACAGTCCGCAGACATGTTTGGACAGCAGTACCACCAACTAAAAACTCTGGGGAGGTATGTGTAATAGTTATATCATAACATAGGAACATTTAACAAATTCACAAAGCAGCACAGATACAAAGTATATGTAGTAATACTTAAAAAATGTTAGCCATATATGTAACACACTAACCATTCATGTAAATACAATATGTTTTAAAATGGAATATACCAAAAGAAGATAAAGTGGCTTCCACCATAATTACCTCACAGATGCTCCACAACCAACAGAAAGACCAGACGTATACACTACTGATTACATATCTCACCAGACATAGTAAGTGCACTTCTTTTTACTCATATATTTATAAACTTTCTATATCAGAAAAAAAAACATATTACTTTTTTGTTTTCTCACAGAAATGTGTAGTTCTCTCGACTGGCTAGAGGAGCGTTTACCCTGAGAGGAAATGTTAGAAAATAGTCCACCTAATGCTACACACTTTACTATATAAACCAATTAATACATATTATTCTGTATATATTTAACATATACATTTTTTTTATAACAGACCATACAAACATTCAGAGGATATCACTCTACAGCAGATTAATCAAAAAATGGACGACCTTATGCAAAATTTTATGGATTTGAAAAACTTTGTGGAAAATTATGTGAAACCCCCAACAGCACACCATTGTCCAACCTGCACTTGTCCCCCCTCACCCTATCCCACGCAGTTAACCCCAAACCCTGTCTATGGACCGATGAGCTTTCCTTCCCTTCTTCACCTGATCCCAGTTATCTAGAAATCCCTAATTCTCCTGTATTTGTTTCTGTTTCTGCCCCAACTTCCCAGTCATAATTGTATATATATATATGAAATAAAGTTACTATATTGTGTTGTAATTACTTTCAGTTCCTTGTGATAAAACCAATTTAGGTGTCCACGGACACCGCGGTTGTTCGGAAATGTTCGTAAAGAAACAAAAATGTGACTGTCCTGAGGACACTACATCTGTCATTAATGTTCTCATGCAAGTTGTCCTGAAATGTTCGTAAATAAACGAAAATGGAGGTGTCCTTAAGAACACTATGCCTATTCGTAGTGTTCGATAGCAAACAGAAACTGTTCTAAGAACACTCGTGGTGTCCTGAATTGTTTGTAAATAAACGAAAATGGAGGTGTGCTTGAAACGCTATGTCTGTCCGTATTGTTAGCAAATAAATTAAACTGTGCTAAGAACAAACGGCTGTCCGTAACTGTTCGTTTTACATGTGACGCACTTTTAATTAGTTCAGGACCCGAACACTGTCCGCAGAACATCAACACGCATGCGCAAAACAATGTCCGTACATTGGGTGTCCTGCGGACGACCGCTACCTTAGCGAACATGCTCACAAAACAATCATGTGACTGCGCCCACGCTCATCTCGTGCTCTAAATGCAGACACTGTCCCCGAGCAGTTTAAAAGTAGATTTCCAAGTAATCCACAATATTTCTCATTAAAAAATCACCATACCACAAATCCCACATACTAATCCTAACTTTCCAGATAGTTTTTGTGACTTTTTGAACCTTTTTTGATCTTCGATCTGTCTTGCGGACGGCGCGCATGCCCGCGACCGCGCACAAGCCCCCCGATATAAGACCACGCCCTAGAGCGCATTCTCATTGTGTTTCTGACTATTCCACAGAGCACACTACATTTTGCTGCATACTTTGCAGATTTTGAGATTTCCATCTCCAAGCCTATGACATCCATTGCTTGACTATTACCACATGGTGCTACATCTGCCTCAGCACCACCCCCACCCCCTCCACCACCACCATTTGCCCAAGGGCCTGAAGAGGGGAACAGGAGTGAGGATACAGAGGAGGAAGAATAGGATGACAAGAATGAGGTAGAGGAAATCCCTACTACCCGCCCTCGGCGTAAATCTTGGGTGTGGCAGTTGTTTACCGTTCATGGAAACGGTCCTAAGTCTCATGCGAATCGTGTCACCCGTAATGAGTGCAAAATGGTACTCAGTCGCGGGAAGCATGGTTCGTATAGCTTTGGGACCACTACCATGAAGCGACACCTTTGCTCATACCCCCATGGGGCCATTCGCAAGGTTGTACCTTGCGAGAAGTGTAGTAGGTTGATTGCCTCTACTTCATCCTCCGTTCCTACAAGGAACACCTCTGTGAGACAGCGTCTTCCTCAAGCTGCCCCACAGGCCATACAGAATGCTGATGACCCTTACCTTTCGAGGGTCACAGTTGTATGTATGTACTGTGACACAGTACTCTGCAGGGGGGAGCGACTTCGGAGTGCTTTTGAGACTATCGTCTCAGAGCACGAGAAGACCTGCTCACTACCCAAATAAAACCCACTCTACATCTTCCTCTCTCAGCTCGCCCTTTCTTATCCCTGTGGTTGGTGTCCCCCCCTTTACCCTCCTTTACCCTCCTCTCCTAGTGTGTTGTGTCTGAAAAACCAAAAAAATACAAAATTACAAAAATCCAAAAAAATAAGGCTCTTTTCAGAGCCGCCTTTCCCAGTTAAAAAATAGAAGTGAAAATAAATGAAGCAGGGCTCTTTGTATTTTTTAGAAGTCCGCGGACAGTTTGCGAACATTTAAAAAATTGGGTTGCTACTCCATCACAAACATTGTAATTTTCTCTGGAAAGAAGTGGTGGCTCTGAAAAGAGCCTTTGGGTGGTGTTTGTAAGTCAAAAATTGTAAATGCTTAACATCTACTTCAAAATCATTGTTGTAATTCCAAAAAAGGTTGCAATGCATTTTGTACATTTCTCAGAAAAATCTGATTGCCAGCATAAGTAAGATGGACTCCATCTCTGCGAAAAATGTATGTACTACAAAACATAATATTTTCATTGTGAAAAGAAGACATGCCAAAATCTCTTAGAAAGGCACAAACAGCCTTATTAACATTGCGCCTTGCTTTTTCCATTTGTGGACAAAATTAAGAAGAATGAAGCCACGTTTGTCTCTGCGCAATCCGTGAAAATATCACTTGAGAATTAGGAAACATGTCGATAACCTTCCTAAATCCTTCTTTCATATCAAATTGCAAAGAAATTCCAGTCACATGTCCTAAACTGTTCCCTCCACAATGAATTACAATTATGTCTGGATGTTGCTCTGTCTCCAAAGTAGCACAGAGAGGTAGCAAGTCCAACCACTTCATTCCACGTACTCCATGCCAGTGTACTTCCACATGTGGGAATCCAAGATCTACAGCTACTCCACAGCTTTCTGCATGCACCTTCAACCAATGTATCCACGAATCTCCTAAAATCCAAACAATCTGTTTTCTGAAACACACAGCCATAGCTATCTTTTGTTCTCTCAGCAAAAAGAGTATCTTAGAAAATCTCTCCTGGCACAACACACCCACCAAACTTTCCTGACCAATCCCTTTCAGTGCTTATTCTCATTTGCATGACTTCTGAACCCAAAAATCCCCGGATGTAACTCCTGATGTCCGCGAACTACTGCCATGTCCGCGGACATATCGTAACATGAACAGCCCTTCTACCATTTCCACTACACTCTCTCTGCCATTCCCTCATTGGATGTACCTCAAAAATCACATGACCATGCACCAATCACATTCAAGACCTCTACATCTAACTGCATCATCATAGATCAGCACTGCAAATGTACTCTGAATCGCTCTGAGTACAAGTGTCATATCATTGGCAAGCACCATCTACCAGAAATACTGTACAAGTCTTCAAGATTTCTACTTGCAGCTCCATGCATATCCATATGCATGAACACAAACTTCAGGTATGCATATTTTCTGTATAGTAGATGAACACATTTTCAAACAGACTTTTACCTTGTAAAATCTGTAAAATGAATTTACTGTACTTTTTTCAATTTCCTAAAATCAACTATCACTTATAAACCTTTATACCTTTTACTTTCTTTATACACACACACTCAAATCATGTTAAACTAACATTTTTTAAATGAAATATATAGACTACATATATTCAAACAAAATTACATGCAAACACAATCTATGTTTAAACCTTTATAAAAATACTTATACAATTTCATATTTTTTGTTTTTATTTATTTATTTACTTAATTACTTTAAATTAGACATGACATTGAGGCGCTATTACCTTGAACAGTTTACTTACAGAAATAGTGGTATTCACTAATATATTATAAATTTCACAAGACATAGTAAAGATATTTTTTTTTTGCTACAGTCATTCAATACAATTTGTTCATTAAGAACATATCATATGTACTGAACTGATGCAATGTATCTTATGTAAATAAATTAGTTTAATGGTTTTACAGAAGGCACTGAGGATTTCAATTAAAAAAATCAATATCTAAATTAAAAACAGTGCTATACACAAACAAAGTTACTAATTTGAAGCTTTTACAATTGCAGTGAAGACCAGTTTCCTGAAAAGAAGCAGCCAAATTCGAAGAAGAAAGAAAAACTAAGAAGTTACCTGTTAATTTTTAAAAAAAGTAAGTAAAATATCACCATAATATTTGTATTATTAATCAAATATACTATAACATTAATACGAGCTATTTTGGTTTCTAAAAATAGAGATTTTGTACCATTTTGTCCAAAAATGTCCATGTCTTAAACAGCGATTTGCAGCCAGAATGGCCCACAAATTTCTATTTTTGGACACACAAATTACCCAACTGAACCACTACAATTTTCATATTATAGAACAAACAACTGTTTTAATTGTATACATTAGATTTACTATTTGTACTTTTCCACAACACTAGCTTACTTTTTTTGTCATCTGAACCCCAGTTTAGTAACACATAAATTCAAGAATACCTATCCCTACTAGTTTTAGTTCCCAATGCACAATCACACACCATTACATACATCTTTATCATCTTACTCAAACACTCATGCACACAGCACACATACATTCCAGAACACCCCAACCCATATCTTCTTTATTTTTTTCAACAGACCCTAAAGAATGCCTACCAAAAGTCAAGTCTGTAGAAAGCAACGCAAAAGTAGAGCAAATGAAAATAAAGGTGTCCAACATAAGCATCCATCTCTAGCAGAATGTGTAAAAAAAGTTGAAACAAAACAGCTAATACAATCATTTAGTGAAACAGAAGAAGTTTCAAGTACAACTTCGCTTCCTCTATCAAAATGTAAAACAAACCAAAAAACAATTAACAGAAAATCAGCTATCAATACAGATAAAACTACTTCTTCAAATTTTAATATAGTGCAAAGTAAGCATACCAAGAAAAGTATTTTAGCCAAAATATACCGTCACAAAGTACTTCAAAATCTTATAAAAACAGGAGAGAAATCAGGTTCAAAGCTTAAAACCTATCGTAGGAAATTAATCTTAGAAGCATTGATGGACAGTGCAATTCTTCTCAAAAGAAATGTATTTATTTTACTGTTAAACAAAATGAAACCACTAACAAAACTAATAACTAAATTACAAAAAAGACTTCTCAATAAGCGAAATGTCAACAGAAAGAACTTCTTTAGTATCTGCGGAGGTGAATGGAATCACACTACGACCACAGAACCATATTTTAATGAAGAAGCGTACAAACAAAAGCAAACAAATACAATTGCCATAAATAGCAGTGGTCGAGGTTATGAAAAAATGAATAATACCATAATGGAACAAGAAGTTCTCCTTACAAAAATATGCCCTGAAAACTTAGAATTACCCCTCCATTCAGCTGAATCAGAACGTCTAGTGTACAAATGGCCATGCACGTCAATGTGTAACATTCCCAAACAATGTTTCAAATCTTTACGCCAATTCCTCAATAAATATGTAAAAAGCAAAGACAAAATCAAAATTAAATTACTGCAAAATATAGATACCTGTCCAGTGCGCAAGTACACAGGACTACAAGGACATTCATTGGCCTGCATTACAGGACCTACTTGTAAAACCACTTTCCATGATATCAACAGGATATCAACACATCATTGAACTATAAGAAATCTAGTCTATAAACTGTGCAATGCTAAAAGTCCTGCTTTAGCACTAGCAAAGTTAAATAACATCCTTCTACATGGTACAGCAAAAGACCTACTTGAAGAAATTCACTATATCCAGAAATAATATTTTGGAAATAGCTTTAAACCAATTAAGCAACAATTCTACACATGGCAACCTTTTGCTAAACACATACAAAAAAGAAATACTAAAATTTAAAAGTACATCAGCTGAAGTACCAAACCATGTATGTGCATGTTGCCGTAGAATTTTTTATTAAAGTAAAACAAAAACTGTGGACCTATCATACAAAATAGAAGACAATTAAGATTCTATATGGTTTGAATTAGCTCTCTACCTTGTAGCAGAAAACAAATATGAAATAACTGAGCCCTTAATTCTTTGCAGATATTGCACTACAAAACTTGACAACAACCAAACTCCATCACGTTCTATCACAAATAATTTGGAATTATACCAAGTACCAAAACCTCTACAACAACTTAATTTATATGAGAGCATCATAATTCAAACAGTACACCCATTTCAAGCAATAATACGCCTTCAACCAAAAACAGTAAAATTACCTCCCTCTGAATTGGTATAAGGCATTCGTGGAAAAGTAGTTTATTTACCATTAAATCTAAAAGAAAATGTGCATACTCTAGGAGTGCAACGTCCAATGCAGCAATCTTTAATTATATAAGTAAATGGAGTACATACAAAAGACAAAAAAATATGGCAACAGCTGGTAGATTTATATAAAGTTAGACAAGCCTTCCAATATCTTAAAGAGAATAATGAATATTACAAAGAAATTAATATTGAAGAAAACTTGAAAGATACAACTGAAATAATTCAAGAAACACAAGAAGCTGGTCAATTTGAACTACTAGATCCTGCTACAATATCAAATACTTTAGACCATTATACAATTCATCCTTTGCACTGTAATGACACCGTACAAGATGTACTGGAAACTTACCAAATGCGTCAAACAAAAGGATTGCCAATCAGTATATGGGAAAAAAGTATAGAAGCACGTGCTTTTCCCCTACTCTTTCCCACTGGCAAAGGAGGAAGGTATGATGATAGACCTATTCAAATATCAGCTTCAGAATACCGCTCATTACGGATGTATTCTGAAGATCCCAGATTTAGACAAAATGTGGAATACATATTCCACCTACTCTTTGAAAGTGAACTAGCAACTTTATGTTACGGAGTTGCACACATATTAAAATCAGGATCACACTTTCAAAATATGACAGCTACACAATTATTAGAGAAAGTGCAACAAAAGGATGAGGTTTTACAATCAAATATTACAAATCTATTAGCAAATATGCGTGGTACTAAAGAGTACTGGTTTCGACGTCATGGAGATGTACGTTGTATGATCAGAAACTTTGGCACACCCACTTGGTTTGTTACATTAAGTTGTGCAGAATATGCATGGGAAGATTTACATGATTTCCTATGCATATCAAATAAAAACAAAACAAACATAGATATTCTAACACCTGGAGAACTTTGTTCTTTGGATCCTGTTAATGTTTCAAGATATTTTCACCATCGCTTCATTGCTATCCTACATTTTATTTGTAATAAAACTGTTCCTCCCCTTGGAGAAGTGCAACACTTCTTTTGGAGAAAAGAATACCAAGCCAGAGGAGCACCAAATATCCACATGCTTTTATGGATTAAAGATGCTCCTAAATTTGGTCAAGACAGTGATGCCACTGTTTTACAGTTTATTGAAAAATATGTCACTTGTGAAATTCCATCAGAAGCCACAAATAGTGATCTTAATGCACAAATTTTACAATTTCAAAGACACAAATGTGGAAAATATTGTCTTCGCAAATACAAAAACAAAGGCAAATACTACACCAAATGCCGATTTGGTTTCCGTAGACCAGTGACAAATACAGGTCAAGTAAACAACCTCATGTCTTCAGTTAGACATAGTGTTAAAGGTAAATCACCTAAAAATGCATATTACATAAAAAGAAAAGAAGAAGAAAAATATATCAATGATTATAATGCAATCATTGCCCACTTATGGAATGCAAACATAGATGTGCAGTACATTGCAGACAATTCTACTGCAGTTGCACGATATGTCACAGCATACTTAACTAAAGCAGAAAAGACAGAGCTCCAAGACCTCTGGAATGACCTGTCATCAGATAAAACAGTATCTCAGAAATTATACAGCTTGGGCATAAAAATGCTCACCCATAGAGAATGTGGATCTTATGAAGCAGCTGATCGTTTAACTGGTACTTCATTGTATGGTAAATCTGAAAATATAGTATGGCTAAATCTTGGTCCAGCTAAATCTAGAAAAAGAGTTCTAAAATCATATGAAGATATAGAAACAATAGCCAAACATGATCCCAAGAGCCAAGACATTTTAAAAAACTATTTATTGGACCAAATGGCCATGCACCCAAGACTCTATGCCCTGGCAACAACCACCGCAGCATATCACATCCATAGAGTCAAACATTTCAACTATGATCTATGGGAAACTTTTAATGTCCACGAACAATGTGAGTGTTCTTAGAACACTTTGAACTTGCCAGCGAACAATACGGACACCGTTTTCAGGACAACCCCTACGAACATTTCAGAACAACGCGATAGTTCTTAGAACACTTTCAATTTAACAACGAACAATACGGACAGCGTCCTAAGGACACCCCCTACGAACATTCCAGGACACCTGGAGTGTTCTCAAAAACGTCTTCAGAACACCCCCATTTTGTTTATTTGCGAACATTTCAGGACACCGCGGGTGTTCTTAGAACACATTCAACTTGACAGAGAACAATACGGACAGCGTCCTCAGGACACCCCCTACGAACACTCCCCGGACACCGCAAGTGTTCTTAGAAGCGTCTTCAGAACACCACCATCTTGTTTATTTTTGAACATTTCAGGACACCGCGCGTGTTCTTAGGACACATTCAACTTGACAGAGAACAATACGGACAGCGTCCTCAGGACACCCCCTACGAACACTCCCCGGACACCGCAAGTGTTCTTAGAAGCGTCTTCAGAACACCCCCATTTTGTTTATTTGCGAACATTTCAGGACACCGCGAGTGTTGTTAGGACACATTCAACTTGACAGAGAACAATACGGACAGCGTCCTCGGGACACCCCCTACGAACACTCCCCGGACACGGCGAGTGTTCGTAGAAGCGTCTTCAGAACACCCCCATTTTGTTTATTTGCAAACATTTCAGGACACCGCGGGTGTTCTTAGAACACATTCAACTTGACAGAGAACAATACGGACAGCGTCCTCAGGACACCCCCTACGAACATTTCAGGACACCGGGAGTGTTCTCAAAAATGTCTTCGGAACACCCCCATTTTGTTTATTTGCGAACATTTCAGGACACCGCGGGTGTTCTTAGAACACATTCAACTTGACAGAGAACAATACGGACAGCTTCCTCAGGACACCCCCTACGAACACTCCCCGGACACCGCGAGTGTTCTTAGAAGCATCTTCAGAACACCCCCATTTTGTTTATTTGCGAACATTTCAGGACACCGCGAGTGTTCTTAGGACACATTCAACTTGACAGAGAACAATACGGACAGCGTCCTCAGGACACCCCCTACGAACACTCCCCGGACACCGCAAGTGTTCTTAGAAGCGTCTTCAGAACACCACCATCTTGTTTATTTGCGAACATTTCAGTACACCGCGAGTGTTCTTAGGACACATTCAACTTGACAGAGAACAATACGGACAGCGTCCTCAGGAAACCCCCTACGAACACTCCCCGGACACCGTGAGTGTTCTTAGAAGCGTGTTCAGAACACCCCCATTTTGTTTATTTGCGAACATTTCAGGACACCGCAGGTGTTCTTAGAACACATTCAAATTGACAGAGAACAATACGGACAGCGTCCTCAGGACACCCCCTACGAACACTCCCCGGACACCGCGTGTGTTCTTAGAACAGTTTCACTTTGCTTGCGAACAAAACGGACACATATTGAGTCCTTAGAACACCCCCAGTCAGTTTATTTAGAACATTTCAGAACACCCGTGATGTCCGCAAACAAATCGAACACAAAAAGAATGTCTAACACATAAAAAACACAACTTTCATCCTATCTCATACACTCCCACCCTCCCCAAACACTCCTACACACCAACACACTCTACAAAATACACATTTTGAACAAAGTTTCAACGCGCTGTCCGCGGACGTCCGCAAATCCAAGATGGCGGGCGCTACCGAAAAATCTGACGCGCTTCACGCTCCACACCGTCCAATCAGCGAACAGGTTGCATGTCCGCGAACATCACGCAAGACGATTGGCCAATCAGGACACTGTCCGCGGAGCGAACAGGGAAGTGTGTCCGCGAACCAAAAACAGATATCACTATTTTTTTTTACCTACTTTTTGGTCATTTTAAAAAAAAACTACTGGATGGATTTTCACCAAATTTGCAAAAGCACGCTTTCGGGACCAAGCCGCTACTCCTGGACCAAATTTGCTGGAAATCCGTCCAGCGGTTTGGGCTGTAGGCGCGAGCAAAACATTTTTCCCATTCAGTCTATGGGAAAAAAAAGTTTTGGGACCCCCCCCTGTAACATTTCCCCCCATGGACGAATCCTCACCAAACTTTGCAAAAAAATTCAGAGTGACCCAAATACAATTTGCAAAGTTTTGTGAGGATCCGTCCAGGGAGAGCGAAGTTATAAGCCACCCAAAAAGTGCTCTTCCTATGGAAACAGCAACTTAACCATAACTACATGGCCACTACTGTGGCCATGTAATATATATATATATATTCGCCAGTTATGGAAACATAAGCAACCATAACTCGCGCCACTAACACCCAGGACATCAACGATGACATCACAAATGTCATTGATGGCATCACTGATGACATCACATGTGCATTTACTTTTCATGAAAACTCTGTAGGAGGGATTCTTATAATGTTGACCAAAAACTGTCAAGGATCATTGGGATAAATATCATGAGCTAATTAGTGCATTAAGCAATGCATTGATATAAATAGCATTCTATTATGAAGTTCTATCCAGTATACTAAGCTACTCTTGCAGAAACATAGGCAGTGTGTGCAGCATACATGATGAAGGTGCCATATTCATAATCTTGCCATGTTGAATACTGAAATGATAACTGCTTTCTTATTAGAGTTTTGCGTACTGTGAAACATGTAATAAGTAGATAATAAAACCCACTTAATACATAATTATTACAGACAAAACACAAAGAGACAACAACACATACAAATATGAGTATATACAGGGACAGTGAAGTAAACAAAAAAGCAGAAATAGTAGCAGAAAGAGTTCATAATCTAACTGATTGTCTTTATGCAGAGAAACTATTGCTCTGTTTCAAAGCTGCTACTTACCATATGTATGTGTATCACATGATGTGACTGCACCCAAAGGAAAGGAGAGTGAGTATAATGTATACAAATATGAGCATATAGAGGGAAGGTAGAGTAATAAAAATAAGACTATGAGAAAGTGCTGATAACCATAATGATTATCTTCATGCACAGAAAGGATTGCTCTCTTTCAAGCCTGTGTCTTCCGCTATGTATATGTTTCATATGATGTGACTTGACCCTAAGTCTACAAATATAGTACCTTTTCAATTTTTACTTCCTGACTGTTACTGAAGAAAACTATGTGGCTTTGATATGTCAGTAAAGGATAAAAAGGGAGAGCCAGCCATGTGATGTCATCAGTGATGTCATCAATGACATTTGTGATGTCATCTTTGATGTCCTGGGTGTTAGTGTTAGCAGCGCACGGTGGCGCGAGATATGGTTGCTTATGTTACGATAACTGCTGAATTTCAGGGGTTTTTCGGTTTTACTTTGAGCCATAACGTCCCTTTAACAAAGTTTTTTCACTGAATTTTATAGATTTTTAGTAGCGCAACTTAACCATAACGTCCCTTTAACAAAGTTTTTTTTACTGAATTTCATAGGTTTTTAGTAGCGCAACTTAACCATAACGTCCCTTTAACAAAGTTTTTTCACTGAATTTCATAGGTTTTTACTAGCACAACTTAACCATAATATCCCTGACTTCATATACATGTAACATATAACATACTAACACCCTCGTAGTGATTTTCATGTCCGCGGATACATCAAAAATCTGAGCGTGGTGAATGTAAATTTAAATAGTGTGCCCCATTTCCCCTTTGAAGTTGGCTCTGAAAAGAGCCTTTTTTTTTTTTTTTTTACAGATGCTTGACAGCTGTTATTTTGTATTTTTTTCTTGTTTTTTTTTCTTACTTTACTCCTAAAATCTTCACATAACCTTCTCCAAAGCAACCCTTACATTCCAAAATAGAAAGGCTTTTCCCGTAAAAGATAAAGAAAGGCCATCTTCTTTAAAATTAACAGCATTACTGGCATCAATATTCTCATTGTTACAGAAGAACATACCAGCTCTAAGCATGAAGGCACACATGCCTCGGTTGATATCACACCTAGCAATATTTTGCTGAGGACAAAAAACTGAACTATTGTCCCATATTGCCCTAGGTAGTAATCCAGAAAAAATTACTTTCGCATTTGGAAGGATCTTCATTACGGCTTGAACCAAGCGTTCCAAATCAGCCAACAAAGTAGGGGCACTGACGTTGCCCAAATGGAAAGCACCATAGTGCAAAACTACCACATGCGGACTGTTCATCGTGGCCATATCCTCACAAACTTGTACAATTCCCTGTACATTGCAATCAGGCACAGTGCTCCACACCACCTCCACTCCTTTCACATCAAAGTTCTTTGCAACATGCCTGCATTCAGCGTACTGCTGTAAACCATGCACAAACATATCTCCGAGCACTAACACCCTGACTTTCTCCACTTCTGCCATCTTCACCACACACAGTCTCTTTCAACACAAATCCACAACCTCGACATCTGATTGGCTGATCCGTACAGTCTTCTTTGCATGTTGGATTTCCTGGGAAAACCCGGATGTAGCACGCCCTGTCCACGAACAGCCGCGGTGTCCGCGGACGGCGTCCACTTTACTCTCTGTGCCATTCCCTCATTGCATACAGCTAAGCAATCACACAATACGAATAACGTTCTCAGAACACCCCCATTTTGTGAATTTTCGAACATTTCAGGACAATTATCATTTCATTATTCAACATATTAACATTACAAATATTATACTTTCATCTTGTACTCTGCACACAATGCTATGTTTCTCCATTAGCAGCTCAGTATACTAGATAGAATCCCATAATACAATGCTATTTATATCAATGCATCGTTCAAAGCACTAATAACGGTATGATATTTATTGCAATATCCTTGACACTTTTTTCGCAACATTATAATAAAAATCCCTAGTGCACAAATTCCGTGAAAAGTACATACACATGTGATGTCATCAGTGATTTCATCAATGACATTTGCGATGTCATCTTTGATGTCCTGGGTGTTAGTCTTAGCAGTGCACAGTGGCGCGAGTTATTTTTCATAGCTTACCATAACTTGCGATTTTCAGGGGTCTTTCGGCTGTACTTAGAACCATAACGTCCTTTAAACAAACTTTTTTTAATATCACGCAAACAATATACAAACATGGCGTGCAAAAAACAACTTCTACAGATGGCTTTACACAGAATGTTGCAAAGTAAGAATTTATGCTCGTTCACAGTGAAGGTCAGCTGCTTCCATTTTTTTCTCGGCCCCCGGAGAGGCTCACGAAGCGGACTATAAGGTTATATTGTGTTTTGACCTTGACAGACAGAGATTGTGATGAAAGACTTCTCTTGAAGGAGTGTTGCTAAAACATAAGAGAAGATAAAGATGAAATTTCTGAAACGAAACCACTTTTATATATTATATCACTATGCGAAAAATCGTTGGCACACGCAGAGTCATATTTTGGGGCTGCACCACTCGTAGACAATGGAAATTGTAATTGTACTGTAAGTAACCCTTTAGAGTATTTTATACCAAATATAATTACAATAGCGTAGCATTAAAGACCGCTCAAGTTGAACTTGTTCGTTGAAAGTGGCATAATGTTTTCTACCGCGCACTATCACTGCCGAATTGATCCCCTGTCGTTTAGAGGGCTTTGAAAAAGGCAGACGACACAGGGTGGGTTAATAGAAATAATTTAACCGGTCTATAGGCGGTCAAGCGCTCTACTCGCTGTGCCACTTCACTGTAGCCTGTCAAGTGGCACAGCGAGTACAGCGCTCGCTTTGACATCCGTGCACAGCTTGCTAACGCAAGTTTGAATCCCGGCAAGGCCAAACTCAGCCTTTCATCATTCCGTGGTCGATAAATGAGCACCACACACCGTGGTTAATAATAAGCACCGCTTAGATACCTCACGGTTCTTAGCGCTATATGAATGGGAAAATATTATTATTTTATTATTAACATACTCTGTTGCACTATCTTCGATAGCAAATAGTTTCACGCCCTAATAAATAAAATGATGATTTTTAATGAAGATCGGCTGGTGAGACTAATTTATGTTTTTTAAAACAGGTATGTGGCCCCATTTTGCCTATGTCACGATTTACAGACTCCAGCGGATGGGGTCTTCAACTGCCAGGTGCAGGTCCAAATATGCAACTTCATGACCCTCACCATTTTATGGGACAATCACCAAGGACCAATATGCCCTTACGCAGTACTAGCGGCTACAAACAACATACCAACCAATAGGGTGGTCTAATGACTCGTTGTTGGAGCAACCTTCCGATTATCAGAGCGACCATTTACTGCTTTTATCATAAACCAACAGCCTATCTACCGCAAAGGAACAACGCGTGGCTCCAAATAAACTTTTGCTGATCGACAGCAGAGATAATAGCAAATCGCTGAATATTCACTACACATTTCATGTGAAATAAATGTACTTTACCAAATGTACAATCCTGCTGTTTACTTTTAAACCACAGTTTCATATTCCGAATTGTGGCGCACTGAGTTGTAAGCTGATCTAACACCATCTGTACCGCAAAGGAACATCGCGTGCCTCAACATGAACTTTTGCGGATCGACAACAAAGACAAATGCAAATTGCTGAATATTCTCTAAATATTTGATGTCAAATAAATGTACTTTACAACATTTACAATCTTGCTGTTTGCTTTTAAATCACTGTTTCATATTCCGAATTGTGGCGCGCTGTGTTGTGACATAATATGTGTTGTCTTCCGGGTTCTGTGTAAAGTCACTTAGGACTGTAGAGAACTGGGCGTGTTTGATTACGCACCCTGTAACGTCACGGAGAGAGGCGGGGAATATGAATGCTTTGATAATATCAGGCTTAGGGGCGGGAGATATGATTTAATGTCGCAAAAGCAAGTCAGCCAGGTCAATAGCGCCAGTCATAGGATTATCACATAATGTCGGCGCACACCAGCGGTATTTATCGTTTCTTTAATGGACAAAAAGACGGTTGACGCCCCTAGGAAATTGTACTATTAGCGGACAAAAGGAGTGGTCTTAAAACACTTTCACCCTGACAATGAACAATACAAACAACGTTCTCAGAACACCCCCATTTTGTGTAATTCTAACCATTTCGGGACACTGCGAGTGTTCTTAGAACACATTCAACTAGACAGATTACAATACGGACAGCGTCCTGAGGACACCCCCAGTTTGTGTATTTACGAACAATTAAGTACACCGCGAGTTTCATAGCTCATTTTTACCTTCCTTGCGAACAAAAATGACACATACTCCGTCCTCTAAACACCCCACCATTTAGTTTATTTACAAAATGTCAGAACAGCCGTGTTCTCCGCGGACAAATCGAACGCAACAAAAACGTCTAGCACATAAAAAAACAAAACATTGAACCTATCTCATACTCCCCGACCCTCCCCAAACACTCACACCAACACACGGCACTAAATACAATTTTTTATCCACGTTTCACTGCGCTGTACGCGGTCGACTGCGAATACAAGATGGCGGGCGCCACAGAAAATCTGACGCGCTCCACGCCCCTCGCCGTCCAATCAGCGAACAGGTTGCATGTCCGCGGACATGACGCAAGGCCATGGGCCAATCAGGGTGCTGTCCACGGAGCGAACAGGGAAGTCCGTCCGCGAAGCGAACACAGATATCACTAATTTTTTTGCCTTACATTTTGGTAATTTAAAAAAAAACTACTGGACAGATTTACACCAAATTTGCAAAAGCACGCTTTTGGGACCAGGCCGCCGCTCCTGCCGCAAATTTGGTGTAAATACGTCCAGCGGTTCGGGCTGTAGCCGTGCGCAAAGTTTTTTCCCATTCAGTCTATGGGAAAAAAACGTTTTGGCACCCCCCCTATAACTTTCCCCCCCTGGACGAATCCTCATCAAACTTTGCAAAGAAATTCAGAGTGGGCCATATACTTTTTTTGCAAAGTTTGGTGAGGATCCGTCCAGAGAGAGCAAAGTTATAAGCCACCCAAAAAGTGCTCTTCCTATGGAAACAGCAACTTAACCATAACTACTTGGCCACTATCGTGGCCATGTAATATATATATATATATATATATATATATATATATATATATATATATATATTCAGGGAAAAAACTTTGTTAAAGGGACGTTATGGTAAAGTTGCGCTACTGTGTATGTACTTTTCATGAAATATGTGTACAAGGGATTCTTATTATAATGTTGCAAAACAAGTGTCAAGGATCATTGCAATAAATATCATACCCTAATTAGTGCATTGAACGATGCATTGATATAAATAGCATTCTATTATGGAGTTCTATCTAGTATACTAAGCTACTGATACAGAAACATAACATGGTGTGCAGTGTACAAGATGAAGCTATAATATTCGTAATGTTAATATGTTGAATAATGAAATGATAATTGTTTTCTTAATAGATTTGTGTGTATTGTGAAATATGTAATACGTATCTAATAAAACATTACTATAGACAAAACACAAAGACACAAGAACACATACCAATATGGGTATATACAGGGAAAGTGAAGTTAGCAAAAAAGCACAAGTAGTAGCAGAAACAATTCATAACTTAACTGATTATTTTCATGCAAATAAATGATTGCTCTGTTTCAAAGCTGCTATTTACCCTATGTATATGTATCACTTGATGTGATTGGACCCACAGGGAAAGTACAGCCATAAAAAAAAAAACAACAGAACTATCAGAAAGTGCTCATAAGTCTATTGATTATCTTTATGCACAAAAAGGATTGCTGTCTTTCAAGCTTGTGTCTTCCCGTATGTATATGTTTCATATGATGTGACTGGACTCTAACAGAATTACTGTAAGAACCTACTTGAAGGATACATCTACAAATAAAATAAAATGTTTAGTTTCTGACTGTTACTGAAGAAAACCATGTGGCCTAGATATGTCAGCAAAAGAAAAAAGAGTGAGCCAGACATGTGATGTCATCAGTGATGTCATCAATGACATTTGTGATGTCATCTTTGATGTCCTGGGTGTTAGTCTTAGCAGTGCATGGTGGTGGCGCGAGTTATGGTTGCTTAGCTTACCATAACTGGCAAATTTCAAGGGTTTTTCGGTTTTACTTGGAACCATAACGTTCCTTGGACAAAGTCTTTTCACTGAATTTCATAGGTTTTTAGTAGCGCAACTTTACCATAACGTCCCTTTAACAAAGTTTTTTTTACTGAATTTCATAGGTTTTTAGTAGCGCAACTTAACCATAACGTCCCTTTAACAAAGTTTTTTCATTGAATTTCATAGGTTTTTATTAGTGCAACTTAACCATAACGTCCTTTTCAATAGATGAAGACCACGAACATCTTATGTCCTCAAAGTGGGAATGCCGGGTGGTAAAAAAAACAAAAAGATTTTCCTTCCTACGCCGGGACGCCTGCAGCGTCTCGGTGTAGGAAGGAAAATCTTTTACCAAGATGGCCACCATGGAAAGGGAAGGCGGGGTGTATAAAGAACACACCGGCGCATGAGTGGGGTTGGGGGTGCACAGGGGAGACACATGGGCATGAGCGGGGGGTGAGAGGGAACAGGGTACAAACGGGGCAGGGGGTGGGGGGAAAAGGAAGGAAACACAGGGCATGAGCGGTGGTGGGGGGGAACACGAGAGAGACACGGGGCATGAGCAGCGGGTGTGGAGGAACATGAGGGAGACACGGGGTATGAGCAGGGGGTGGGGAGGAACATGAGGGAGATACAGGGCATGAGCGGGGGGATACAGGGCATATACGGGACATGAGCGGGGGTGGGGAGGAAAGGAGAGAGACAAGGGGCATGAGCAGGGGGTGGGGGGGGAACACGAGGGAGACACGGAGCATGAGCGGGGGTGGGGGGAACACGAGGGAGACACGGGGCATGGGTGGGAGCAAGAGGAGACAGACACGGGGCATGAGCGGGGGGTGGGGGGAACAGGAGACAGACACGGGGCATGAGCGGGGGGTGGGGGGCAACAGGAGAGAGACATTGGGCATGAGCGGGAGGTGGGGGGTACAGGAGACAGACACGGGGCATGAGCGGGGAGTGGGGGGCAACAGGAGAGAGACACAGGACATGAGCGGGGGGGTGGGGGGGTACAGGAGACAGACACGGGGCATGAGCGGGGGGTGGGGGGCAACAGGGGAGAGACACGGGACATGAGCGGGTGGGGGGAACAGGAGACAGACACGGGGCATGAGCAGTGGGCAACAGGAGACAGACATGGGGCATGAGCAGGGGGGTGGGGGGTACAGGAGACAGACACGAGCATGAGCGGGGGGTGGGGGGGTACAGGAGACAGACACAGGGCATGAGCAGGGGCGGGGGGCAACAGGAGAGAGACACGGGGCATGAGCGGGGGTGGGGGGAACAGGAGACAGACACAGGGCATGAGCGGGGGGTGGGGGGAACAAAAGAGACAGACACGGGGCAATCAGCGGGGGGTGGGGGGCAACAAGAGAGAGACACAGGGCAGGAGCAGGTGGTGGGGGGCAACAGGAGACAGACATGGGGCATGAGAGGGGGGTGAGGGCAACAGGAGACAGACACGGGGCATGAGCAGGGTGTGGGGGGGAACAGGAGACAGACACGGGGCATGAGCGGGGGGTGGGGGGCAACAGGAGACAGACACGGGGCATGAGCGGGGGCGGGGGGCAACAGGAGAGAGACACGGGACATGAGCGGGTGGGGGAACCGGAGACAGACACGGGGCATGAGCGGGGGGCAACAGGAGACAGACACAGGGCATGAGCGGGCGGTAGGGGGTACAGGAGACAGACATGGGGCATGAGCGGGGGGTGGGGGGCAACAGGATAGAGACACGGGGCATGAGCAGGGGGTGGGGGGAACAGGAGACAGACACCGGGCATGAGCGGGGGGTGAGGGGAACAACAGAGACAGACACGGGGCAGGAGCGGGGGGTGGAGGGCAACAGGAGACAGACACGGGGCATGAGCGGGGGTGGGGGGCAACAGGAGACAGACACGGGGCATGAGCGGGGGGTGAGGGGCAACATGAGACAGACACGGGGCATGAGCGGGGGTGGGGGGCAACAGGAGACAGACACGGGGCATGAGCGGGGGTGGGGGGCAGCAGGAAACAGACACGGGGCATGAGCGGGGGTGGGGGCAACAGGAGAGACACGGGGCATGAGCGGGGGGTGAGGGGCAACAGGAGACAGACACGGGGCATGAGCGGGGGGTGGGGGGCAACAGGAGACAGACACGGGGCATGAGCGGGGGGTGGGGGGCAGCAGGAGACAGACACGGGGCATGAGCGGGGGTGGGGGCAACAGGAGAGACACGGGGCATAAGCGGGGGGTGAGGGGCAACAGGAGACAGACACAGGGCATGAGCGGGGGTGGGGGGAACAGGAGACAGACACAGGGCATGAGCGAGGGGTGGGGGAACAGGAGACAGACATGGGGCATGAGCGGGGGGTGGGGAGAACAGACACGGGGCATGAGCAGGGGGTGGGAGGAACAGGAAAAAGACACGGGGCATGAGCAGGGGGAGTGGGGGGCAACAAGAGAGAGACACGAGGCATGAGCATGTGGGGGGAACAGGAGACAGACACGGGGCATGAGCGGGTGGGGGGAGCAGGAGACAGACACGGGGCATGAGCGGGGGGTGGGGGGAACAGGACACAGACACGGGGCATGAGCGGGGTGTGGAGGGGAACAGGAGACAGACACGGGCATGAGCGGGGGGTGGGGGAAGGGGAGAGACACACGGGGCATGAGCGGGGGTGGGGGGAGGGAGAGAGACACACGGGGGGTGGGTGGGAGGGAGAGAGACACACGGGGCATGAGCGGTGGGGGGGAGGGAGAGAGACACAAGGGGCAAGAGCGGGGGTGGGCGGGAGGGGGGAAGACACAAGGGGAATGAGCGGGGGGTGGGGGGTACAGGAGACAGACACAGGGCATGAGCAGGGGCGGGGGGGCAACAGGAGAGAGACACGGGGCATGAGCGGGGGTGGGGGGAACAGGAGACAGACACAGGGCATGAGCGGGGGGTGGGGGGAACAAAAGAGACATACACGGGGCATGAGCGGGGGGTGGGGGGCAACAAGAGAGAGACACAGGGCAGGAGCAGGGGGTGGGGGGCAACAGGAGACAGACATGGGGCATGAGAGGGGGGTGAGGGCAACAGGAGACAGACACGGGGCATGAGCAGGGTGTGGGGGGGAACAGGAGGCAGACACGGGGCATGAGCGGGGGGTGGGGGGCAACAGGAGACAGACACGGGGCATGAGCGGGGGCGGGGGGCAACAGGAGAGAGACACGGGACATGAGCGGATGGGGGAACCGGAGACAGACACGGGGCATGAGCGCGGGGGCAACAGGAGACAGACACAGGGCATGAGCGGGCGGTAGGGGTACAGGAGACAGACATGGGGCATGAGCAGGGGGTGGGGGGCAACAGGATAGAGACACGGGGCATGAGCAGGGGTGGGGGGGAACAGGAGACAGACACCGGGCATGAGCGGGGGGTGGGGGGAACAACAGAGACAGACACGGGGCAGGAGCGGGGGGTGGAGGGCAACAGGAGACAGACACGGGGCATGAGCGGGGGTGGGGGGCAACAGGAGACAGACACGGGGCATGAGCGGGGGGTGAGGGGCAACAGGAGACAGACACGGGGCATGAGCGGGGGGCAACAGGAGACAGACACGGGGCATGAGCGGGGGGTGGGGGGCAGCAGGAAAAAGACACGGGGCATGAGCGGGGGTGGGGGCAACAGGAGAGACACGGGGCATGAGCGGGGGGTGAGGGGCAACAGGAGACAGACACGGGGCATGAGCGGGGGGTGGGGGGCAACAGGAGACAGACACGGGGCATGAGAGGGGGGTGGGGGGCAGCAGGAGACAGACACGGGGCATGAGCGGGGGGTGGGGGCAACAGGAGAGACACGGGGCATGAGCGGGGGGTGAGGGGCAACAGGAGACAGACACAGGGCATGAGCGGGGGTGGGGGGAACAGGAGACAGACACAGGGCATGAGCGAGGGGTGGGAGAACAGGAGACAGACATGGGGCATGAGCGGGGGGTGGGGAGAACAGACACGGGGCATGAGCAGGGGGTGGGAGGAACAGGAAAAAGACACGGGGCATGAGCAGGGGGAGTGGGGGGCAACAAGAGAGAGACACGGGGCATGAGCATGTGGGGGGAACAGGAGACAGACACGGGGCATGAGCGGGTGGGGGGAACAGGAGACAGACACGGGGCATGAGCGGGGGGTGGGGGGAACAGGAGACAGACACCGGGCATGAGCGGGGGGTGGGGGGAACAACAGAGACAGACACGGGGCAGGAGCGGGGGGTGGAGGGCAACAGGAGACAGACACAGGGCATGAGCGGGGGTGGGGGGCAACAGGAGACAGACATGGGGCATGAGAGGGGGGTGAGGGCAACAGGAGACAGACACGGGGCATGAGCAGGGTGTGGGGGGGAACAGGAGGCAGACACGGGGCATGAGCGGGGGGTGGGGGGCAACAGGAGACAGACACGGGGCATGAGCGGGGGCGGGGGGCAACAGGAGAGAGACACGGGACATGAGCGGATGGGGGAACCGGAGACAGACACGGGGCATGAGCGCGGGGGCAACAGGAGACAGACACAGGGCATGAGCGGGCGGTAGGGGTACAGGAGACAGACATGGGGCATGAGCAGGGGGTGGGGGGCAACAGGATAGAGACACGGGGCATGAGCAGGGGTGGGGGGGAACAGGAGACAGACACCGGGCATGAGCGGGGGGTGGGGGGAACAACAGAGACAGACACGGGGCAGGAGCGGGGGGTGGAGGGCAACAGGAGACAGACACGGGGCATGAGCGGGGGTGGGGGGCAACAGGAGACAGACACGGGGCATGAGCGGGGGGTGAGGGCAACAGGAGACAGACACGGGGCATGAGCGGGGGGCAACAGGAGACAGACACGGGGCATGAGCGGGGGGTGGGGGGCAGCAGGAAAAAGACACGGGGCATGAGCGGGGGTGGGGGCAACAGGAGAGACACGGGGCATGAGCGGGGGGTGAGGGGCAACAGGAGACAGACACGGGGCATGAGCGGGGGGTGGGGGGCAACAGGAGACAGACACGGGGCATGAGAGGGGGGTGGGGGGCAGCAGGAGACAGACACGGGGCATGAGCAGGGGGTGGGGGCAACAGGAGAGACACGGGGCATGAGCGGGGGGTGAGGGGCAACAGGAGACAGACACAGGGCATGAGCGGGGGTGGGGGGAACAGGAGACAGACACAGGGCATGAGCGAGGGGTGGGAGAACAGGAGACAGACATGGGGCATGAGCGGGGGGTGGGGAGAACAGACACGGGGCATGAGCAGGGGGTGGGAGGAACAGGAAAAAGACACGGGGCATGAGCAGGGGGAGTGGGGGGCAACAAGAGAGAGACACGGGGCATGAGCATGTGGGGGGAACAGGAGACAGACACGGGGCATGAGCGGGTGGGGGGAACAGGAGACAGACACGGGGCATGAGCGGGGGGTGGGGGGAACAGGAGACAGACACCGGGCATGAGCGGGGGGTGGGGGGAACAACAGAGACAGACACGGGGCAGGAGCGGGGGGTGGAGGGCAACAGGAGACAGACACAGGGCATGAGCGGGGGTGGGGGGCAACAGGAGACAGACACGGGGCATGAGCGGGGGGTGAGGGGCAACAGGAGACAGACACGGGGCATGAGCGGGGGGCAACAGGAGACAGACACGGGGCATGAGCGGGGGGTGGGGGGCAGCAGGAAAAAGACACGGGGCATGAGCAGGGGTGGGGGCAACAGGAGAGACACGGGGCATGAGCGGGGGTGAGGGGCAACAGGAGACAGACACGGGGCATGAGCGGGGGGTGGGGGGCAACAGGAGACAGACACGGGGCATGAGCGGGGGGTGGGGGGCAGCAGGAGACAGACACGGGGCATGAGCGGGGGGTGGGGGCAACAGGAGAGACACGGGGCATGAGCGGGGGGTGAGGGGCAACAGGAGACAGACACAGGGCATGAGCGGGGGTGGGGGGAACAGGAGACAGACACAGGGCATGAGCGAGGGGTGGGGGAACAGGAGACAGACATGGGGCATGAGCGGGGGGTGGGGAGAACAGACACGGGGCATGAGCAGGGGGTGGGAGGAACAGGAAAAAGACACGGGGCATGAGCAGGGGGAGTGGGGGGCAACAAGAGAGAGACACGGGGCATGAGCATGTGGGGGGAACAGGAGACAGACACGGGGCATGAGCGGGTGGGGGGAACAGGAGACAGACACGGGGCATGAGCGGGGGGTGGGGGGAACAGGACACCGACACGGGGCATGAGCGGGGTGTGGAGGGGAACAGGAGACAGACACGGGCATGAGCGGGGGGTGGGGGAAGGGGAGAGACACACGGGGCATGAGCGGGGGTGGGGGGAGGGAGAGAGACACACGGGGGGTGGGTGGGAGGGAGAGAGACACACGGGGCATGAGCGGTGGGCGGGAGGGAGAGAGACACAAGGGGCAAGAGCGGGGGTGGGCAGGAGGGGGGAAGACACAAGGGGCAAGAGCGGGGGTGGGCAGGAGGGGGCAAGACACACGGGGCCAAGAGCGGGGGTGGGCGGGAGGGGGCAAGACACACGGGGCCAAGAGCGGGGGTGGGCGGGAGGGTGCAAGACACACGGGGCCAAGAGCGGGGGTGGGTGGGAGGGAGCAAGACACACAGGGCCACGAGCGGGGGTGGGCGGGAGGGGGAAAGACACACGGGCCAAGAGCGGGGATGGGAGGGAGGGAGACAGACACACGGGGCAAGAGCGGGGGTGGGAGGGAGGGAGACAAACACACAGGGCAAGAGCGGGGGTGGGAGGAACAAAAGAGACAGACACGGGGCATGAGCGGGGGGCAACAGGAGAGAGACACGGGGCAGGAGCGGGGGGTGGGGGGCAACAGGAGACAGACACGGGGGGTGAGGGCAACAGGAGACAGACACGGGGCATGAGCGGGGGGTGGGGAGAACAGGAGACAGACACGGGGCATGAGAGGGGGGTGGGGAGCAACAGGAGACAGACACAGGGCATGAGCGGGCGGTGGGGGGTACAGGAGACAGACACGGGGCATGAGCGGGCGGTGGGGGGCAACAGGAGAGAGACACGAGGCATGATGAGCAGGGGGTGGGGGGAACAACAGAGAGACACGGGGCAGGAGCGGGGGGTGGAGGGCAACAGGAGACAGACACGGGCATGAGCGGGGGTGGGGGGTACAGGAGACAGACACGGGGCATGATCGGGGGGTGTGGGGAACAGGAGACAGACACGGGGCATGAGCGGGGGGTGGGGGGTACAGGAGACAGACACGGGGCATGAGCGGGCGGTGGGGGGCAACAGGAGAGAGACATGAGGCATGATGAGCGGGGGGTGGGGGGAACAACAGAGAGACACGGGGCAGGAGCGGGGGGTGGAGGGCAACAGGAGACAGACACGGGGCATGAGCGGGGGTGGGGGGTACAGGAGACAGACACGGGGCATGATCGGGGGTGTGGGGAACAGGAGACAGACACGGGGCATGAGCGGGGGGTGGGGGGAACAACAGAGAGACACGGGGCAGGAGCAGGGGGTGGGGGGCAACAGGATACAGACACGGGGCAGGAGCAGGGGGTGGGGGGAACAACAGAGAGACACGGGGCAAGAGCGGGGGGTGGAGGGCAACAAGAGACAGACACGGGGCATGAGCGGGGGGTGGGGGCAACAGGAGACAGACACGGGTCATGAGCAGGGTGTGGGGGGCAACAGGAGACAGACACGGGGCATGAGCGGGGGTGGGCGGGAGGGGGAAAGAGACACAGGGCAAGAGCTGAGGGTGGGCGGGAGGGGGAAGACACACGGGGCAAGAGCGGGGGTGGGCGGGAGGGGGAAGACACACGGGGCAAGAGTGGGGGTGGGCGGGAGGGGGAAAGACACACGGGGCAAGAGCGGGGGTGGGCGGGAGGGGGAAAGACACACTTGGCAAGAGCGGCGGTGGCCGGGAGGGGGAAAGACACACGGGGCAAGAGCGGGGGTGGGCGGGAGGGGGAAAGACACACGGGGCAAGAGCGGGGGTGGGCGGGAGGGGGAAAGACACACGGGGCAAGAGTGGGGGTGGCTGGGAGGGGGAAAGACACACGGGGCAAGAGTGGGGGTGGGCAGGAGGGGGAAAGACACACGGGGCAAGAGCGGGGTGGGCGGGAGGGGGAAAGACACACGGGGCAAGAGCAGGGGTGGGCGGGAGGGGGAAAAGTTTTGGGACCCCCCTATAACTTTGCCCCCCCCGGACGAATCCTCACAAAACTTTGCAAAAAAATTCAGAGTGACCCAACTACTTTTTTTGCAAAGTTTGGTGAGGATCCGTCCAGGGAGAGCGAAGTTATAAGCCACCCAAAAAGTGCTCTTCCTATGGAAACAGCAACTTAACCATAACTACATGGTCACTACCGTATATATTACATGTCTACGGTTTGCAAAAAAAGTATTTGGGTCACTCTGAATTTTTTTGCAAAGTTTGGTGAGGATTCGAACAGGGGGGGCAAAGTTATAGGGGGGGGTCCCAAAACTTTTTTTTTCCCATAGACAAAATGGGAAAAAACTTTGCTCGCGCCTACAGCCCAAACCGCTGGACGGATTTACACCACATTTACGGCAGGAACGGCGGCTTGGTCCCAAAAGCATGCTTTGCTTTATTTGGTGTAAATCCGTCCAGTAGTTTTTTAAAAAATGACAAAAATGTAAGTGAAAAAAATGAGTGACATCTGTATTTGCTTCGCAGGCACACTTCCCTGTTCGCTCCACGGACAGGACGGTGATTGGGCAAGCAGCTTGCGTGATGTCCGTGGAGTGCGTCCGGCTTCAGAGACGCCCACCATCTTTGTTCCTCGCCGCCTGCACAGTAAGTCTTGTGTCTGTCTCCTGTTCCTCCCACCCCCGCTCATGCCCCGTGTGTCCTTCTTGTCCCCCCACCCCCAATCATGCTCCGTGTCTCCCCTGTTCCTCCAGCCCCCTGCTCACGCCATCGGCACACGGTGGCCAACGGAGGGCGGAGGAGCGGGATCTGCCGCCTGCACATGAACGCCTTGTGTCTCTCTCCCTCCACCCCACCCCCCGCTCATGCCCCGTGTGTCTCTCTCCCTCCCTCCCCCCCATCCTGCTCATGCCCCATGTGTCTCTCTCCCTCCCCCCCACCCCCGCTCATGCCCCGTGTGTCTCTCTCCCTCACCCCACCCCCTGCTCATGCCCCGTGTATCTCTCTCCCCTTCCCCCCGCCCCCCGCTCATTCCCTGTGTGTCTCTCTCCCTCCCCCCACCCCCACTCATGCCCCGTGTGTCTCTCTCCCTCCCCCCCACTCCCACTCATGGCCCGTGCGTCTCTACCCCTCCTGCCCCCTCTGCTCATGCCCCATGTCTCTCTCCCCTTCCCCCCACCCCCCGCTCATGCCCCGTGTGTCTCTCTCCCTCCCCCATCCCTGCTCATGCCCCGTGTGTCTCTCTCCTTTCGCCCCACCCCCCCTCATGCCCTGTGTGTCTCTCTCCCTCCCCTCCACCCCCGCTCATGCCCTGTGTCTCTCTCCCCTTCCCCCCACCCCCCGCTCATGCCCCCTGTGTCTCTCTCCCTCCCCCCACCCCGCTCATGCCCCGTGTGTCTCTCCCCCTCCAGCCCACACCCCGCTCAAGCCGTGTGTCTTTCCCCATCCCGCCCCCCCTGCTCATGCCCCGTGTGTCTCTCAGACTCCCCCCCACCCCCGCTTATGCCCTGTGTGTCTCTCTCCCTCCCCTCAACCCCCGCTCAAGCCCCATGTCTCTCTCCCCTTCTCCTCCAACCGTGCTCATGCCCCGTGTCTCTCTCCCCTTCCACCCACCCCCCACTCATGCCCCGTGTGTCTCTCTCCCTCCCCCCACCCCCGCTCATGCCCCGTGTGTCTCTCCCCCTCCCGCCCACCCCCGCTCATGCCGTGTGTCTACCCCCCGCTCATGCCCCGTGTGTCTCTCCCCCTCCCGCCCACCCCCCGCTCATGCCCCGTGTGTCTCTCTCCCTCCCGCCCACTCCCCGCTCATGCCCCGTGTGTCTCTCTCCCTCCCTCCACACCCCACTCATGCCCTGTGTGTCTCTCTTCCTCCCCCCACCCCCGCTCATGCCCCGTGTGTCTCTCTCCCCTTCCCCCCACCCCCCGCTCATGCCCCGTGTCTGTTTTCTGTTCCACCCGCTCGTGCCCCGTGTCTGTCTCCTGTTCTCCCCACCCCCGCTCATGCCCCGTATCTGTCTCCTGTTCCCCTCATGTGCTGTGTCTGTCT